>NC_080542.1:58794264-59109008 GCF_028640845.1 Ahaetulla prasina | reverse complement strand
CCAATATTGAAGAAAGATGCAAATTTACAAGAATGGCAAAAAGGGATTAATAATTTTGTATGGAAGGGTAAAAAACCGAGGATAAAGTTAAAAATAATGCAAGACGTTAGGGAAAGAGGGGGTTTAAAAATGCCTAACTTGAAATTGTACTATGATGCAGTTGTTTTAACTTTAATTTCTGATTGGATTAATTTAACAGAGGAAAGGATTTTGAATATAGAAGGTTATGGTTTGTTATATGGATCACGCTATGTAATATATGACAAGAAAATTGATAAGACATTTAAGAATAATATGGTCAGAAGTGCGTTGTTGAGGATTTGGAAAAAATATCAATATAAGTTAGATGGAAAGATACCAATATGGACCAACCCCAGACATATGATAGAGAATATAAATATATTACAAAAAATGGAGGTTATCACTTACAAAGAGCTTTTGACTATGGAAAAAGGGGAATTACAGTTAAAATCTAGGGAGAAATTGAGGGATGAAGGAAGAAATTATACATGGTTCCAGTATGGACAATTGCAATCTAGATGGAAAATAGATCAGAAAATTGGTATAAGGCAAAGTGATGATAAATTGGTAAAACAAATAAAAGATCAAGGTCAACAGCATATAAAGAGATTATATAATGTATTGGTTGAAATTGATTCAGAAATGGAGTTGGTTAAAGATTGTATGGTAAAATGGGCACAAAATTTTCAACAACCTATAATGTTAGAAACATGGGAAAAAATTTGGGTGAGGAATGTTAAATTCACGCAAGCACAAAATTTAAGAGAAAATTTTTATAAAATGTTTTATAGATGGCATTTAGATCCAAAAACTGTCATGTATGTATCCAAATGTGAAAGCAAATGTTGAGATGTGATTGTGAGGATGCTACCTATTATCATATATGGTGGACTTGCAAAAAGTTAAAGCCTTTTGGATTAAAATATGGTGGATTATGCAGAACATTTTGAAAAGAAGATCAAGTTTGTTCACAGTTCTTTTTATTAGGAATAATTTCAGATTGCACTGTTATAGAGACAAAACTGATTCTGAATTTAATAACTGCTGCAAGATTATTGATTGCACAATATTGGAAGAAAGAAGACTTACCTACAATTGGAGAATGGATTAGTAAAGTATCAAATTTAGTAGAAATGGCAAAATTTCTGCCTACTTGAAAGACTGTACACAAGAAAATATATTTTGGAATGGAGGAAGTGGATTGATTATATTCAAAATAAGTATCAGATTAAAAATATCAATTAGTTTTTGAGTGAAGTTAGAATTACTATGTATTAGTTTAAGAAAGAAGGAATTGATAGTGTGATGGTGTGAAATGGAATATGTTTTATGTTATATTTTAGATTATGTTTGTTAGTTACAATACCCTGTATTCTGTTCTGGGAAGTCTCTAGGGGAATGAGGCGGGAAGGGAAGACTATAAATTGATTGGTTGCCATTGTACAGGAATAATGGTAGAATTAAACAAGTTGAATGGTGTAATGTCGGGACTGCTCGCAAACACTCCCGAAGGAAAGGGTAAGAAAGAGGAGAAAGAAGGAAGAAAGTAGGTAGGCAGGTGGGTAGGGAGGAAAGAAGGAGGAGAAGAAAGATAGGAGGAGGAGGAGAAGGAGAAGATAGAGGTTAGAAAGGATGGTAGTGAGAAGTGGAAAGAGGAGGGGAAGTAGGAAAGCGAGGAGAAGGTGGTGGGGGAAGTTTAAGAAGGATGAGAAGGGAAGAAAGGATTAAAGGGGGGAGTGGCAGTCGAGCAGCCCTGATTGAGTATAATTTGAGTATAGGACTGGTTGTTGGATAAGTGATTGTATTGTACACTGGTCAAATTGTGGGAATTATTATGGAAAAATAAAAATTTTGCAAAAAAAGAAAAAAAAGAAAAAAGAAATTAGAAAACGAAGGGCGAAAATAGAAGCGATCTAATGAAATATGCCAAGAAATATTAGAAAAGGAATAAAAAACTGGGGAAAATAAATAAATAAATCATAAGGATTGCCAGGAACAAGTTATAGTCATACAGTCATAAGTGGAAAGAGATTGGTGATGGGAACTATGAAACGATTAATAGTAGTGCAGATTCAGTAAATAGTCTGACAGTGTTGAGGGAATTATTTGTTTAGCAGAGTGATGGCCTTCGGGAAAAAACTGTTCTTGTGTCTAGTTGTTCTGGTGTGCAGTGCTCTATAGCGTCGTTTTGAGGGTAGGAGTTGAAACAGTTTATGTCCAGGATGCGAGGGATCTGCAAATATTTTCACGGCCCTCTTCTTGATTCGTGCAGTATACAGGTCCTCAATGGAAGGCAAGTTGGTAGCAATTATTTTTTCTGCAGTTCTAATTATCCTCTGAAGTCTGTGTTTTTCTTGTTGGGTTGCAGAACCGAACCAGACAGTTATAGAGGTGCAAATGACAGACTCAATAATTCCTCTGTAGAATTGGATCAGCAGCTCCTTGGGCAGTTTGAGCACTGAGTTGGCAGAAAGAACATTCTTTGTTGTCCTTTTTTAATGATGTTTTTGATGTTAGCTGTCCATTTGAGATCTTGCGATATGATAGAACCCAGAAATTTGAAGGTTTCTACTGTTGATACTGTGTTGTCAAGTATTGTGAGAGGTGGAAGTATGGAAGGGTTTTTCCTAAAATCTACCACCATTTCTACGGTTTTGAGTGTGTTCAGTTCCAGATTGTTTTGGTTGCACCACAAGGCTAGTCGTTCGACCTGTCGTCTATATGCGGATTAGTCATTGTCTCTTTATCAGCAATGTGTGTTTTTCTATAGCAACCCCAGGTTTTTCCGTCTTACCAACACCATATTTAGGTTTTAAAATGGTAATACCCTCTTCAGAAAATTGATTCAAAAGTAGGCTAGCTTTCTCCAAACAGAAGACATGTACTGGGAATATTGAGAAGAAGCTCAAAAAAAGGGCTTCATTTTAAGAAGGACGCTAGGGACATTAGATTGCCTAAAGGTTAGCAAAACTCACATGCGTTCCTTCTATTTGGCAGCCATTCCGCAAGTAGTAATCTCTACCGGAGCGTTTGCAGTGAAGCAGCTGGCTCAAAGTCAGCACAACTGCATTTTAAAGGCCCATCACCCTCAATTCACTCTGGAGATCTCAGTGATTTGTTTCTGCTGGGAAACTGCTTTTGAACTTTGCGCTGGAGATAGATTTGGGGTTTTGCTGATTAGATAAGTTTGTGGTTATTGAAACGGCCAGCATATATGATATAAAAGTAAAAAGTTGAAGTTTTATGTCGATACCTTATTCTACTGCACCAAAAGGAGTCGGAAGCCAATGCTGCTTAATCATAACAGCTGCTGCACAGACAGTGGGAGGCAGGCGTTCTCTATCAGGGAAGAAGAAAATTCTGTAAACTCTTGGCTTTTTGCTTCCACCTGGAGACGCCACTCCACGGAATTATATCTCCCTAATGAGAGAATAGATTCTAAGTTAATTACTAAAGTTGTCCACTTAATTATTGTGTATTCATCCATTTTCTGTGGCTTCAGAGGCTTGATTGAAATCTGGATTGCAGAGTGGATATGCTGTGTCTTCTTCCTTTTTCTTATTCTTAAATCCCAGAGTAAGGATTATTACATTATGTCTGGTTGCTTTTTTTTTTTTATGTCAGCTTATTGTATGGTATCTTCTTCAAATTTGAGAAGGGCTCTGTAATTCTAGGTTACACTTCTCTCAAAGTCATCCATTAATATTATGTTGTTGCTAACTTTTATCGTAATATTAACATTTTCCTACATTGGGTTACTCTAATTTCTTGATTCTTCTTTTTCTGCCGCTTCCTTCCTTCCTTACACATTTCAGCAGCAACAGTTTTATTTTAAAAACTAACAATCCCCTTCTTTCCCTCCCTCTATTCCAAGCCCTGCCTACTTTTCTCTTTTTATATTCCAAGTCAGGAATGTCAGCATTCATGCCTATGCTTCTCTCATTTCTTTCACCTTTTCTGAAATGCTTGCAAGTGGGAGGCAATCACACAGGTAAAAGGGAGAAGTCGTCACCCATGGTGCCTTAGTCACAAAACTTCTCCATAATATTTAAATGGAGCTTTTATCTATCATGAGGTGGCATATATTAACACAGTTAGAAAACTCATTTATTCGATCATCCTCTTTATTTTAACTTCCTATACATTTTGATTGAGGGGTGGGGGGGTGGCGGTTGTCATTAAGGACGATCTAGAGCCAAGGGAGGCCACTGTTCCTCAGATTGCCGGCTGTGAATCCCTCTATGTGAGGTGGGGCCATAGGAATCAGTTGGGTTTGTTGATCGCGTACCTGGCTCCTTGCTGCGTGACCACAGCCCTGCCCGAGCTGTTGGAGGTACTTGCAGGGGTGGCGGTTGAGACCCCCAGACTTATAGTCATGGGGGATTTCAACCTGCCATCGACTGGCTTGTCATCGACTGCAGCTCGGGAGTTCCAGGCTTCCATGACGGCCTTGGACCTGATTCGAGTAAATGATGGCCCTACGCACATGGGAGGAGGCACGCTGGATCTAATTTATATCTCTGGACAGTGGCTAAATGATCTGGAATTAGATGATTTAGTAACAGAACCGATGTCATGGTCAGATCATTTTCTCCTTCGCCTAGATTTCCGAACCGCCACCCACCATCGCAGGGAAACGGAACCTATATGTTGGTTCCGTCCCAGGCGCCTGATGGACCCTGAGAGGTTCCTGACGGAGCTTGGGCCATTTCCTGAGGATCTGGCCCACGGCTCTGCTGAGGAACTAGTTGTGGCCTGGGAACAGGCCGCGGCTGGGGCCTTGGACCGTGTCGTGCCTTTGCAGCTTCTGACCCGGCGCAGATCTCGTCCGGCCCCTTGGTTCTCCGAGGGGCTGAGGGAGATGAAACGCCGGAGAAGACGCCTAGAGAGTACTTGGAGGTCCAGTCGTTCCGAAGCTGATCGGACAGTAGTTAGGTCCTATTCTAGGACCTACCTAGTGGCAATGAGGGAGGCGAGGCGTTCCTACGCTTCCACCCTCATTGCGTCGGCAGATAACCGCCCGGCCACCCTGTTTCGGGTAACCCGCTCTCTCCTTCATCAGGAGGTGCGGGATGACCCTTTGCAGGGATGTGCTGAGGAGTTTAGTGGTTATCTATACGATAAAATCGCTCAGCTCCGGGATGGTCTGGACCAAAATTGGGATGATCCAAGCGAGAGGGAGGAGTCACGTCTTGTTGAGTCTGTTTGGGATGAGTTTGATCTTGTGACTCCCGATGACGTGGACAGGTTGTTGGGGAGGCTCCACGCCACCACATGTTTACTGGACCCGTGTCCTTCCTGGCTGGTGCTGGCCACTCAGGAGGTGACACGAGGCTGGCTCCAGGGGATTATCAACACTTCTTGGTTGAAAGGGGTTTTCTCTGCCACCTTGAAAGAGGCGGTGGTGAGACCCCCTCCTCAAGAAGCCCTCCCTGGACCCAGCTATTTTGGGTAATTATCGTCCGGTCTCCAACCTTCGCTTTGTTGCGAAGGTTGTAGAGAGTGCTGTGGCGCAGCAGCTACCCCAATACCTGGATTAAGCTGTCTATCTAGACCCATTCCAGTCCGGCTTCCGACCCGGATACAGCACGGAGACAGCTTTGGTCGCGTTGGTGGATGATCTCTGGAGGGCCAGGGACAGGGGTTATTCCTCTGCCCTGGTCCTATTAGACCTCTCAGCGGCTTTTGATACCATCGACCATGGTATCTTGCTGCGCCGGTTGGGGGGATTGGGAGTGGGAGGCACCGTTTATCGGTGGTTCTCCTCCTATCTCTCCGACCGGTCGCAGACGGTGTTGACAGGGGGGCAGAGGTCGGCCGCGAGGTGCCTCACTTGTGGGGTGCCACAGGGGTCGATTCTCTCGCCCCTTCTGTTCAACATCTATATGAAGCCGCTGGGTGAGATCATCAGTGGCTTTGGGGTGAGATACCAGCTGTACGCTGATGATACTCAGCTGTACTTTTCCACCCCATGCCACCCCAACGAAGCTGTTGAAGTGCTGTCCCGGTGTTTGGAAGCCGTACGGGTCTGGATGTGGAGGAACAGGCTCAAGCTCAATCCCTCCAAGACGGATGGCTATGGATGCCGGCACCCCGATTCAGTCAGCTGCAGCTGACTGTTGGAGGCGAGTTATTGGCCCCAAAGGATAGGGTGCGCAACTTGGGTGTTCTCCTGGATGAACGGCTGTCGTTTGAAGATCATTTGATGGCCGTCTCCAGGAGGGCCTTCCACCAGGTTCGCCTGGTTCGTCAGTTGCGCCCCTTCCTTGATTGGGATGCCTTGTGCACAGTCACTCATGCGCTCGTTACCTCCCGCTTGGATTATTGTAATGCTCTCTACATGGGGCTCCCCTTGAGGTGCACCCGGAGGCTTCAGTTAGTCCAGAACGCAGCTGCGCGGGTGATAGAGGGAGCTTCACGTAGCTCCCACGTAACAACACTCCTACGCAGACTGCACTGGCTACCTGTGGTCTTTCGGGTGCACTTTAAGGTGTTGGTTACTACCTTTAAAGCGCTCCATGGCTTAGGGCCTGGGTACTTACGGGACCGCCTGCTTTTACCTCATGTCTCCCACCGACCCATACGCTCACACAGAGAGGGACTTCTCAGGGTGCCGTCCGCCAAGCAATGTCGGCTGGCGGCCCCCAGGGGAAGATCCTTCTCTGTGGGGGCTCCTACCCTCTGGAACGAACTTCCCCCGGGTTTACGCCAAATACCTGACCTTCGGACCTTCCGCCGCGAATTGAAAACACATTTATTTATTCGCGCTGGGTTAAATTTTATTGGTTTTAAATTTTATAATGAATTTTTAATGGGTTTTAGTTTTATATGTTCCAAAGTTTTAGGCCAATTATGTAATAAGTTTTTTAATTCGTATTTTAATTGTATATTGCACTGTTTGTTTTACCTTGGCTGTACACCGCCCTGAGTCCTTCGGGAGAAGGGCGGTATAAAAATCGAATAAATAATAATAATAATAATAATAAAAATTTACTTGACAAGAGGAGAAGAATCTAGGACCAGGTGTCTAGAAATGAATACTTTGTGATATTACAGAAAGGAGATCCAATCATTTTCTTCTTTTTCTTCTGAATCTCTGTTCATTCCGATCTTTCCTGGCACTGTCTTTATAAATAAACACTACTGTGCAATCTTTCTGGATGACTTGTTGTCTTTACTATCTGTCTAATCTATATATGTGACTTTAATATTCAATGATCAGTAAGGCATTCAGTTTAGGGTGAGCTCCACTTACCTTCACTACTGGTACACAAATGGGAGCGTGCACGCTTGCGCGCTCGCTTCATTCGTGTGCAACACCTCTGCGCATGTGCAGGATCTTTTCAAGTGGGAGGTTGGACTAGAAGACCTCTGAGGTCCCTTCCAACTCTGTTATTCTATGTTCTATGCTCTATCTGAGAGAAACATTATGCAGAATTTATAGTTTATGTGAGGTCTAAAAGAAGGAACATACCAGAAGGCGAACTGGTTGTTAACTTTTTGCCCAGTTTGGAGAACCAGCTAATCCCACCTCTGGCTGGCCCCACCGCCCGCCTACCAGAAATCCCCCGGAATCTGTTTTGGCTTCCAGGGTGGTACAGGAGGCCTTCCAAGCCCAAAATGGAGCACAAGGGTGTCACGTGGTGAACCGTGGCCCATTTTGGCATCCAGGTTGGTGCAGGGAGCCTTCCAGGCCCAAAATGGGGCATGAGGAGCATTGTGCGCCAGAGGTGAAAGAAAGAGCAGAAGGAAAAGAAGATGGATACAATAAAGTTAAGTAAACTTTAAAAATTAAAGAAAAGAAAAACAGATAAGAGAGTAATTGCCAAAGATGGATTCCTAGACTTGTACCTCAATCTTTGCAATGAAACAGACTGAGACAGTAACATCATTTAATTATGATTTATTTAGAATGTCCTGATTAAAAAGAATTTCTCTCATTCAAAGTGGGAACCCAGATCATCGACTTTCAGTCCCTCTTACAGTTAACACATCAATGAAAATACAAGGGGAAAAACTCGAGAGTACAGATACCATACCATGTATGAAGTAACACTTTATAAACAGCAGGCCCACACATCTAAGATGAACTATCCTTCAGAGTTTGTCTGCCTTGCAGCGTAGCAGACTTTAAAAATCAACCCAATTGCTTGTGATCTGGGGAGACTTGCAGTACACATAGTAAGTGTCACCCATATCAAGAAAAAAAGAGTAAACATCCAGACATTTACATCTTCGTAAGTCATTCCAGTGAGTGAGCAATAAGATGCATGAAGAAAGGCAGGGTCGTTAAATATTAAGGAACTCTCAAAAAAGGGAGGCACTCCATAGGATGTGTATCCTTCTAACTCAATAGGTCCGTGATGCGAACCTATGGCATGTGTTCCAGAAGTGGCACCCACAGCCATTTTTCTGGCCATGCAACTCACCCTCAGTTTTCTGCAAGTATTCACTGGAGGTTGAATACATACATGGCAGTGCGGCGATGGTAAACATGTAGTTAAAATGCTGATCGGTCTTTTCAGCATCCGTGGTGATCCACAAGAAAGGCATGAGGAAAAAAAAGTAGGCGTTGTGGTTGATGAAGGCTACTAGTCCATTTCCATATACTTTTCAGTGTTATGGCCAACTATTCCCAAAGGGGAAATTTCTCCATATAGGTTCCCATTGAAGTTTACTGGATTAAAAGATAATCATTGTGGGGCTAACCATATATCTATTGTTATGGAGTGCCCATTCTTTGGACATTTTCCAGGTCTGTTCCTATAACACTTAGTTGTGCCTATCCGCCCAACTGGGTTTTCTTTCCACACATGGGGTATGGAACTAAACTTCAGTTTGTAGTCTTCTAGTGGCACTGGCTATAACATGGGGATAGATTTGGAATGATGCAGAAATATGGAGAAGGACAAGTGCTAATTCAGCAACCCTAAACTAGGCAAATACCAACACAACACAGAATGGAAGGGGTGTTTCCATTTAATGCAATTAAATGCATTTAAATCCTAGTGCATTAAATCCTTAAGCATTTAATGCAATGAAATCCTAGTGGCACTGGCTATAACATGGGAATAGATTTGAAATGATGCAGAAATATCGAGAAGGACAAGTGCTAATTCAGCAACCCTAAACTAGGCAAATACCAACACAACACAGAATGAAAGGGGTATTTCCATTTAATGCAATTAAATGCATTTAAATCCTAGTGCATTAAATCCTAATGCATTGAATGCAATTGAATCCTAGTGGCACTGGCTATAACATGGTGATAGATTTGAAATGATGCAGAAATATGGAGAAGGACAAGTGCTAATTCAGCAACCCTAAACTAGGCAAATACCAACACAACACAGAATGGAAGAGGTATTTCCCTTAATGCAATAATGGAAGTTGGGATGTCATCCTAAAAGCTGAGCATATGCATATGTATATGCATATACCCGTAATCCTGGAAATAAAAGTCCCCAGAGTACACACACCATACCATGTATGAAGTAACACTTTATAAACTGCAGGCCCACACATCTAAGATGAACTATCCTTCAGAGTTTGTCTGCCTTGTATCAGAGCAGACTTTAAAATCAACCCAATTGCTTGTGATGTGGGGAGACTTGCGATACACATAATAAGTGTCACCCATATCAGGAAAAAAAAGAGTAAACATCCAGACATTTACATCTTCATGAATCATTCTTGTGAGTGAGCAATAAGATGCATCAAGCAAGACAGGGTCGTGATATATTCAGGAACTCTCAACAAAGGGATTCACTCCATTGGTTGTGTATCCTTCTAACTCAATAGGTGATCGTGGTGTAACATCGACTATTTAGTTTAACATGTTCTATGTCACGTTTACCATGTTCTATGTCTGGTCCCTCTGTTCTATGGAGCGGGAAACTCTTTCAGAAAAAAATGTAAATGTAAATAAGGATTACATTCATCCCCATTATCCAAACCTCACAAGTGCTACGCCCAGTCCACTGCATAGATAAGTTGACTGTATTCACTGGAGGTGGAATACAATATATGGTGCGCTTGTAGTTGAAATGCTGATTGGTCTTGTCAGCATCTGCAGTGGTCCACACGAAAGGCATGAGAAAAAAAGCAGGCATCATGGTTGATGAAGGCTACCCAAGTCCATTTCCATCTAGTTTTATGGCCAACAATTCCCAAAGTGGAAGTTTCTCCTTCTAGGTTCCTATTGAAGTCTACTGCATTAAAAGATAATCATTGTGGGGCTAACCATATATCTATTGTTATGGAGTGCCCATTCAGGCTTCTTTGGGCATTTTCCAGGTCTGTTGCTATAAACTTAGTTGTGCCTATCAGCAGGAAAGCTGGTTTTTCTTTCCACACATGGGGTATGTAAGGAACCTCCTCTCCTAGGCATTTCCATTGCATAGATTAGATGAGATGAGCTGCTTCCCATAGCCAGAAAGGAGATAAACCAGCTTTTAAAAGGAGACTTAAAAATGGCTGTTGAGTTGGGTTGTTCCCAGTTTCCGAATCTGGTAAGTCACCTGGATATCAACCTCTTGCGATAGGTCCCTTAAAAAAAAAATCACAGAAAGTGATGAAAGTATGTGCCACAGTTCACCAGAACCCAAACTGCACACTTTCTTTTTGCCATAATTCCACATATTTTTCCGTGTTGGTAAAAAACCTGTAAATGATTCAATTCTAAAGTCCAAACACATTCTATAAAAAACAGGTGAATTTACCAAGCAAAGTATGGAAAAGATTCCAAGTTTAGTTGAACCTAATTGGCTATTGTTGGCCCTCAAATCTTGTTACGCTTAATTACATAATCAGGCAATGTAAGATAAAGCGCTTAGGCAGTTTTTCCCCCACTTTCCTCCTCTAGGGAAGATAAATCAAGAGAGATTAGCATGACAGTATAACTGCAAAGCAGGCCCTCACATCCTCATAGGACTATTTGCATCCACCTATAATCTAAGGCAAGACTTGGCCATTGCTTGAAATGTAAATACTTTCCATTTTCCTAATAATTCACAGAATAAGATCTTGGAAAGCTGGGATGCTATCCGAGAATATATGTATTTTTTATTTCCTGGATTGGTTCCAGAAGAAAGGTTGATTTTTTCCCCCCTGTGTCAGATAGACTATACTTGTCCATGGACGCTCTATCAAATATTGCAAAGTTTACTCTTCCTCCCCTATTTCACCCTATTAGATGCCATTTTAAGGGACAGAGATGACACCCAGTAAACTTGTTATCACAACCCACACTAAGATTTTAGTAGTAAAACATATAGGTTTCACTGACCAGCATTATGCTAACAATCCTGGAATGCTTCTGTGTCAGGCAGATGATGTACAAATCCCTCTTGGGGCAGCACAGCAAGGAAGCAATAGGATAGCTGTGAAGACAAAAGAACAGTTTACAAAAGTTATAAATATGAAGAGGGAAAAAGAGAAAAATGCTGAGGTGCTGTGCCATGCCCGTCTCTCCATCATAACAAAAGTTAACAAAGGAAGCTGCAGACAGCCCACACTACAAAGCAGAACTCACCAGAATAAACTTTACATCCAAATAAATGTTTGATATCCAAGTTCTCTCATCTCTCCAAATCCTATCTTTCCTTCATTCATTTTTTCCCCGTGTGGATGCAATTCCGTGCTTTATCAGCAATGTGTGTTTTTCTAAAGCAACCCCAGGGTTTTCCGTCTTACCAACACCATATTTAGGTTTTAAAATGGTAATACCCTCTTCGGAAAATTGATTCAAAAGTAGGCTAGCTTTCTCCAAACAGAAGACATGTACTGGGAATATTGAGAAGAAGCTCAAAAAAAAGGCTTCATTTTAAGAAGGACGCTAGGACATTAGATTGCCTAAAGGTTAGCAAAACTCACATGCGTTCCTTCTATTTGGCAGCCATTCCAAGTAGTAATCTCTACCAGAGCGTTTGCAGTGAAGCAGCTGGCTCAAAGTCAGCACAACTGCATTTTAAAGGCCCATCACCCTCAATTCACTCTGGAGATCTCAGTGATTTGTTTCTGCTGGGAAACTGCTTTTGAACTTTGCGCTGGAGATAGATTTGGGGTTTTGCTGAACAGATAAGTTTGTGGTTATTGAAACGGCCAGCATATATGATATAAAAGTAAAAAGTTGAAGTTTTATCTCGATACCTTATTCTACTGCACCAAAAGGAGTCGGAAGCCAATGCTGCTTAATCATAACAGCTGCTGCACAGACAGTGGGAGGCAGGCGTTCTCTATCAGGGAAGAAGAAAATTCTGTAAACTCTTGGCTTCTTATTTCCACCTGGAGACGCCACTCCACGGAATTATATCTCCCTAATGAGAGAGTAGATTCTAAGTTACTTACTAAAGTTGTCCACTTAATTATTGTGTATTCATCCATTTTCTGTGGCTTCAGAGGCTTGATTGAAATCTGTATTGCAGAGTGGATATGCTGTGTCTTCTTCCTTTTCCTTATTCTTAAATCCCAGAGTTAGGATTATTACATTATGTCTGGTTGCTTTTTTTTTTTTTTATGTCAGCTATTGTATGGTATCTTCTTCAAATTTGAGAAGGGCTCTGTAATTCTAGGTTAGTTTTAACTAATAAGAACGATGTGTTTTAGCATTTCTCTTTTATGTATCACTCCTCTTTATTAGTTATTGAAAGTTCGGGATATTCAAACCCTATTTTCTCCTCTTTGTTTCTTTTTGCTAGTTAATGATTATAATAAAGGTGATTGATTTGAAAGTATAGCTGGGGGAGATAGGGGGCCTCTTAGGTGATACAATTTAAATAGTTTAAAAATTAGAAATGGAGAATAAACATACCAAAGAAAAAGTTAAAAATGGAGAGCATAAACTCAGAGCTACTCACCCATCGCCATCTTGAGCTCCAGCCCCCAATTAGTTGCTGGAGTTAAACTCTCTTAACCTCTGACCGCCAATCTCCATCCCTTTTAACCCCTGCATTTCCTAAATTTACTGCATGCCTAGAAAAAAGGGACAGAATCTGTAGGTTACTTACTTTGCTAAGTGCCTGCCAGGCTGAGTGGTAGAAAAAAGAAAAGAAAAGCTTTCTGCAGCTTTTTTGCACTGAAGAAAAAGCTCCCTTAAAGAAAAAGTGGCTACAGCACAACATAGGCAGCAAATGGTGCAGCAGAAACCGGGGTAGATTTTTTTGCAGTCATCCAGAAATTAACTGAATTAATGTACATTTACAGAAATATATTTTAGATTTGCATTTAAAGTAAGAATAACTAAAATCTAACACACGGTTTTTGTGTGTGTGGGAGAGAGAAGTGACACTTCTCTCAAAGTCATCCATTAATATTATGTTGTTGCTGACTTTTATCGTAATATTAACATTTTCCTACATTGGGTTACTCTAATTTCTTGATTCTTCTTTTTCTGCCTCTTCCTTCCTTCCTTCCACATTTCAGCAGCAACAGTTTTATTTTAAAAACTAACAATCCCCTTCTTTCCCTCCCTCTATTCCAAGCCCCGCCTACTTTTCTCAGTTTACATTCCAAGTCAGGAATGTCAGCATTCATGCCTATGCTTCTCTCATTTCTTTCACCTTTTCTGAAATGCTTGCAAGTGGGAGGCAGTCACACAGGTAAAAGGGAGAAGAATGAGGACCTTGGTGCTAGGAATAATTCCTTTACAACATCATGTTTCTCTAATACGGATTCTTTGCATACTCTCATCATTAGCGTTTCTCCCTTTCTCTCCAACCACTGGTAAGTAATCCAAATAGGGAAGAGACAAATAATCCCGAAGCGAACCAGTATTTCCTGTCTCCTTAGTCACAAAACGTCTCCATAATATTCAAAGGGAGCCTTTATTTATCTTGAGGTGGCATATATTACCACAGGGTAGAAAATTCAATTATTCGATCTTACTCTTTCCTTTAACTTCCTATACATTTTGATTCACTTGAGGAAAGGAGAGGAATTTAGGACCAGGTATCTAGAAATGAATACTTCGTGATATTATAGAAAGGGGATCCAATCATTTTCAGGCTGAGGACTCCACTTTGACTTTGAGTGATGAGTTGAAGCCAGAAACGGAGAATTAGGCAGAATGAATCAGGACCAAAATTAAATTTCATTTAATGTAACTTAATTGAACTATAACTAAAATTGGCTTAAGTGTCTTTAGAATGATTGCTCCCTATATAAGTACAAATTAGTAGCAGCCTTTAGCCCGGGGATGGGGGGAACTCTGTGTACCCAAGGCTTTAGGAAAGATGATCTCAGGTTGCACCAGGGGTGAAATCTAAAAATTTTCCCTACTGGTTCTGTGGGCGTGACTTAATTGGTGGGCGTGGCTTGGTGGTCAGATGGCTGGATGGGCATGGCCAATAACAATAAATAATAAAAATAATAAAGTATAAAAAAACAATAAGAGGTACCAAAAACCAACTTTCACACTTTACACACTTTCACAACTGACTCACACACAATGTAAAAGCAGCTGCATTTCACACTTCACATAGCCACAAAATGCTCAAAAACCAACTTTCACACTTTACACACACACACAACACAACACAATTGACTCACACATAATCTAAAAGCAGCTGCACTTCACACTTCACACAGCCACAGAAAGCTCAAAAACCAACTTTCACACTTTACACGCGCACAACTAACACACACACACACACACAATATGCCACATACAGCATTCTGAGATTTTGTGTGTTTGTGTAGTTAGAGTGAAACACTACAGAAACACACCAAATCTCAGAAAGCTGCACAAATATTTTATTTTATTATTTTATTTTATTTTATTTTATTGTGGACTTCAAATCCCAGAGTTCCTCAGCCAGCAAAGCCAGCCAGTTGATCACCGAGGAAATAGATTAGCTAAGCGATTGATTCTGTCTGGCTGAAACTGAAACTGCTTTCGGGCTGTGGCCATGCATTCCTCAGTAATCAGGTAAGTGCCTTAGAATCTCTACTCTTACTTGTAGAAAACATGTTTTCTACAAGTAAGAGTACAAGTAAGGTTCTGCTGATGAAAAACTCAAGTGAGATCGCCAGAGGAGACTTTAATTTTTTTTTTAATTTTAAAATCTCTGCCAATCTCAGCTGAGGGGCAGGATCCTGAAGCAAAACTGACTTTTAAAAGTGAAAAAAACAAAAACCTCTGCAGATGGTGCAGCTCAGCAGAGGCAGGGGGCGGGGCCAGGGATTTTTGCTATCGGTCCTCCGAACCACCAACTGCCATCACTATTAGATCACATGATCCGGTTCGATCAGGGAGCATTTCACCCCTTGGTTGCATCTTCAGTATTATGTTCAGTATGGTAATTTTTAAACAAGGCCGGAATGCATGCATAGTTTTGAATTTCTTCCAAAATCCTAACAGCTTTATTTTCAGCCATGTGATCAAAAAGGAATCAGAAAGATAATTAATAATATTCTTTATTTGAACATTAGAAAGTCTTTTTCATCTTGTTATACTTTATTAACCTCTGTTCATTCCAAACTTTCATGTCACTATCTTTATAAATAAACACTACTGTGCATTCTTTCTGGATGACTTTTTGTCTTTACTGTTTGTCTAATTTATATATGTGACTTTAATATTCAACGATCAGTAAGGTATTCAGTCCCAGGGTGAAATCCACTTACCTTCACTACTGGTTCACAAAAGGGAGCGTGCACGCTTGCACGCTCACTTCACTCATTTGTGATCCCTTTGCGCATGCACAGGACTTTCTGCACATGTGCAGAGTGTTAAAAATGGGATATGATAACATCCACGTGGGTGGGGGGAACCTCCTGCTGCCAGCACTACCTGTTCATCTGAGCCTGTTAGAACCGGCTCCATTTCACCACTATTTCAATGACATTTCCTTCTGCTAACTTCCATTTTTCCATCATTGGAATTGTTTGCAACTGTATTTTTAGTAGCTCCCTTCTTTTAGGGAGTGAGACACCTTGTATCCTTTTCATTTTAGCTTCCATGTCAATAAACCCTACTTCTCTGAATTTATTAAGATTTGATGTCCACAATATATGTTTTGTACTGATTTTAATTTATTAATTTGAAGACTGCTATTTCAAACTATTTCCTTTTAGCTATTAAATGTTTCCTATTGATTAAAATTATCAAAGATGGCCAAATTCCATATATAATGTTTCACCCTTTGAAAAAAAGGGGTTGTCAAGTAAGTTGTCAGCAAAAGTAAATGTTTTTGAAAGAAGTATGTTTGACAGAATTTGTAATTAAATTAAATTTCCTATTACTACTTCATGGTTCCCCTTCATGGATTACTGCCTGTCATGGCGAAGGGGTTTGCATAGCTCAATGAAGCTATGAGCTATGCCGTGCAGGGACACCCAAGACGGACAGGTCATAGCAGAGAGTTCTGACAAAACGTAATCCACTGGAGAAGGAAATGGCAACCCACTCCAGTATCTTTGCCATGAAAACCCCATGGACAGTACAAAAAGGAAAAATGATATGACGCCAGAAGATGAACCCCTCAAGTCGGAAGGTCTCCAATATGCTACTGGGGAAGAGTGGAGGGCTAGTACTAGCAGCACCAGAAAGAATGAAGCAACTAGGCCAAAGCCGAAAGGACGCTCAGCTGTGGATGTATCTGGTGGTGAAAGGAAAGTCCGATGTTGTAAAGATTTTTCTCCATAGGAACCTAGAATGTAAGATCCATGAATCAAGGCAAGCTGGACATGGTCAAACGAGAGATGACAAGACTGAACATCGACATCTTAGGAATCAGTGAACTAAAATGGACAGGAATGGGTGAACTTAATTCAGATGACCATCAGGTATACTACTGCGGGCAAGAATCCCTCAGAAGAAATGAAGTAGCCTTCATAATCAATAAAAGAATAGAAAAAGCAATACTGGGATACAATTCCCAAAATGACAGAATGATCTCAGTTCGAATCCAAGGCAAACCATTCAATATCACAGTAGTCCAAGTCTATGCTCCAACCGCTGGTGCTGAAGAGGATGAAATTTCATTGACCAGTTCTATGAAGCCCTATAGCACCTTATAAAATTAACACCAAAAAATGATGTCCTTATCATCTTGGGGATTGGAATGCTAAAGTAGTAAGCCAAAAGATAACTGGAATAACAGGCAAGTTTGGCCTTGGAGTACAAAATGAAGCAGGGCACAGGCTGATCAAATTCTGTCAAGGTAATATGATGGTCATAGCAAACACTCTTTTCCAACACTCCAAGAGACACATGGACATCACCAGACGGTCAACACAGAAATCAGATTGCAGCCAAAGATGGAGAAGCTCTGTACAGTCAGTAAAAACAAGACCAGCAGCTGACTATGTCTCAGCTCATGAGCTTCTTCTTGCAAAATTTAGGCTTAAATTGAAGAAAGTAGGGAAAAGCCCCAGGCCACTCAGGTATGAACAAAATCATATCCCTGATGAATATACAGTAGAGGTGATAAATAGATTTAAGGAATTAGATCTGATAGACAAAGTGCCTGAAGAACTATGGATGGAGGTTCGCAACATTTTACAAGAGGTAGCAACTAAAACCATCCCAAAGAAAAAGAAAGGCAAGAAAGAAAAATGGCTGTCTGAGGAAGCTTTGCAAATGCCTGAGGAAAAAATGGAAGCGAAAGGCAAGGGAGAAAGAGAAAGATACACCCAGCTGAATATAGAATTCCAGAGAATAGCTAGAAGCGATAAGAATACATTCTTAAATGAACAGTGCAAAGAAATAGAAGAAAATAATAGAATAGGGAGGACCAGAAATCTCTTCAAAAAAATTGGAGATATGAAGGGAACATTTCATGCAATGATGGGCATGATAAAGGACCAAAGTGGCAAGGACTAAACAGAGGCAGAAGAGATTAAGAAGGGGTGGCAAAATTATACAGAAGAACTATACAAGAACGAGCTTAACATCCCTGATAACCACGATGGGTTGGTCACTGACCTTGAGCCAGACATCCTAGAATGTGAAGTCAAATGGGCCTTAGGAAATCTGAACAACAACAAAGCTAGTGGAGGAGACAGTATTCCAGCTGAGCTATTCAAAATCTTAAAAGACAATGCAGTAAAAGTGCTATACTCAATTCGTCAGCAAATTTGGAAAACTCAGCAGTGGCCACAGGATTGGAAAAGGTCAGTTTACATTCCAATTCCAAAGAAAGGCAATGCCAAAAAATATTCAAACTATCTCAACATTGCACTCATTTCACATGCTAGTACGGTTATGCTTAAAATCCTACAAGCTAGGCTCCAGCAGTATGTGGATTGAGAACTACCAGAAGTACAGGCAAGATTTTGAAGAGGCAGAGGAACTAGAGATCAAATTGCCAACATACGCTGGATCATGGAGAAAGCTGCTTCATTGACTATGCTAAAACCTTTGATTGTGTGGATCGCAACAAATTGTGGCAAGTTCTTAAAGAGATGGGCGTACCAGACCATCTTATTTTTTCTCTTGAGAAACCTGTATGCGAGTCAGGAAGCAACAGTGACAACTGGACACGGAACTACTGATTGGTTTAAAATTAGGAAAGGAGTCCGGTAAGAATGTGTACTATTGCCCTGCCTATTATAACTTATATGCAGAGCACATCATGAGAAAGGCGGGGCTGGAGGAATCAAAAGTTGGAATTAAGATTGGCGGGAGAAATGTCAACAACCTCAGATATGCAGGTGATACCACTCTAATGGCAGAAAGCGAAGAGGAACTAAAAAGCCTCTTGATGCAGATGAAGGAGGAGAGTGCAAAAGTTGGCTTGAAACTCAACATTAAGAAAACTAAGAAAATGGCATCTGGCCCTCTGAATTCCTGGGCTGATAGATGGGGAAGAAATGGAGGTAGTGACAGATTTTATTTTCCTGGGCTCCAAGATTACCGCAGATGGGGACTGCAGCCAAGAAATTAAAATATGCTTGCTCCTGGGGAAGAAAGCTATGGCAAATCTAGACAGCGTATTAAAAAGCAGAGACATCACCCTGCCAACCAAAGTGCGTATAGTCAAAGCTATGGTTTTCCCAGTTGCAATGTATGGCTGTGAAGGTTGGACCATAAGAAAGGCTGAATGCCAAAGAATTGAGGCCTTTGAGCTCTGGTGCTGGAGAAGACTCCTGCGAGTCCCTTGGACTGCAAAGCGAACAAACAAGTCAGTCCTAGAGGAGATCAACTGTTGTGTCTTGCCCGCCCTCAGAGCAGCCGGGGCCTTCTTACCTGCTCCCGCACACTGAGGAATGTATGCCTCCCGGTCCCAGTCCTGGCTCCATGCCCACACAAACTGCAGAAGGAGAATCTCCTGCCCAGCCTGACTCCATGCCCAGGCAAACGGAGAGCTAGACCCCTCCCCTCCTCCACAGCAGGTGAGCCTGAGGAGGTTTATTACCAACAGCTGATTGGTGTGAATCAGAAGATTGGAGAGACAGAGAAATACTTTGGCTACCTAATGAGAAGGAAGGACTCACTGGAGAGGAGCCTTATGCTGGGAAAGATTGAGGGCAAAAGAAGACGGGGACGACAGAGAATGAGGTGGCTGGATGGAGTCACTGAAGCAGTAGGCGTGAGCTTAAATGGACTCCAGAGGATGGTAGAGGATAGGAAGGCCTGGAGAAATGTTGTTCATGAGATAGCGATGGGTCGGACACGACTTTCAACTAACAACAACAACTTCATGGTTCCAACATTTCTGCAATTTGTTTTTGGGATGGTTTGATAACAGAACCATCAACACTATTGGTTTTATTTCTTATTTAATTCTTCCACTTATTTTAATCCAGTGCTCTCCACTGCACCATCAAGTTCATTTTTATAGATTTCTGAACAAATGAGAATACTTTTAACATACTGCAATTTTAATTACACTCTATTATACTCTGTATATTGACATATAAATTGTAAATTCAACAGTGAATTTTTTAAGCCAATGTTCTTCCTGAATTTCAGTTTAATACCTTAATGGACCTCAATATTTTTCACTTCCTTTGGGCAACGTCTTGGTCCTAATTTGTGGACCTAATTTTCAACCAGAATTTAAAGCTTGCCATGTTTGCATCAAATCCTATTTTTCTTCAATCTTATATGTTTAATTCATTAAATATCACCATAATTCAATCAAGAGTGAAAGCAGTTAACAGAAATGTATTACATAAATAAGCTTTTTTTAAATAGGCTTTGAACTTTGATCATTTTTTCATTTCTGTTTTTTAGTCTATTCTGTCAGCATTTATCTTTTCTCTGACTTTTTTGTTTTCTTGTTCCTGGCTGGACTTTCTGATTATTCTCTTTTCCAAATCGTTGCTTTGGAAGATTTGGAAGATTTTTCAGGAATTAGATATGTCTAATCTAGTGTAAAAAAGGACTAGGGAAGACATAATAACAGTGTTTCAATATTTCATGGGTTGCCACAAAGAAGAGGGGGGTCAACCTATTTTTTAAAGCATCAGAAGGCAAGATGAGAAACTAAACAGGGAGAGAAGAAACCAAAACTAAGGAGAAATTTCCTAACAATGAGAACAATTAACCAAGGAATGGCACGCTCCAGTTTCGGCACTAGGTTCTGAAAAGGTTAGCCATTACTGGTATAGGATCTCCTACTCAAGCAGGAGGTTGGACTAGAAGACCTCCAAGGTCCCTTTCCAACTCTATTATTAAATGTTCTATCTGAGAGAAACAGTATGAAGAACTTATACTTTATGTAAGGTCTAAAGGAAGGAACACACCAGAGGGCCCTTCCCCGCCCCTCCCAGGAGTCCCTCCATGGCCTGGTTTGGCTTCCAGGGTGGTGCACGAGGCTTTCCAGGCTGAAAACAGGTTGGCAGGGGGTGTCATGAAGGCCCGCTACACCCCATTTTGGCTTCCAGGGTGGTGCAGAAGGCCTTCCAAGCCCAAAAGCCCTGCTCTAGGGTTTGTTGGGAATGGGGATTTTGCGTTATGATTGCTCATAAGTAAGTACGAACCGGTAAAAGAGGAATGGGAAAATCCCTATGTGTAGATCAGCATTTTTCAGTCTTGGCAAGTTTAATATGGGCGAACTTTTTTTTTTTAATTTCATTTTGTCACAACAGTATACACAAACATTGTCATAAATTAAAAAACATATCATGAAGAAAATATATATATATATAAGTAAAGAATATGCATCAGCTATATTAATTTGATATAATGAAGGGAACAATAGGACAGGAACGGTAGGCACTTTTGTGCTCTTATGCACACCCCTTATAGTCCTCTTAGGAATGGGGTGAGGTCAATAGTAGACAGTTTTTGGTTGAAGATTTTGGGATTTTGAATAGAGACTATGGAGTCAGGTAATGAGTTCCAAGCATTAACAACTCTGTTACAGAAGTCATATTTTCTGCAATCAAGTTTGAAGCGGTTGATAATGTCAAAGCTTGAATCTATTTTTTGCTCTTGTAATATTGTGATTGAAGCTGAAGTAGTCTTTTACAGGAAGGATATTGCAATAGATGATTTTGTGTGTTAAACACAGGTCATGTCGAAGTCAACGGAGTTGTAAGTTTCATGCTGCCTGGGGAAATCTGGGAATTGAAGTCCATGCATCTTAAAGTTGCCAAAGTTGAGAAACATAGGTCTACACTAGAGTTTTGGATTTTCCATTCCTGTTTAATTTAGAGTTTGGTGCAACTAAATAAATCAGTTGAGGTTTTGTTAACAAATAGTGATTAATGTGGTATGAACCATTACTGGATTTTTTGTGAGAAACTAAAATTAAAAGTTGATCTGGGCTTTGATGATTAAATAAGGGATTATGGAAATAATGGAGACAAATATTAATCTTAGAGTATTATTGGCTCTGCGCATGCGCGAGAATGGTGGCGGTTTAGAAGAGTCCGAATTCGGCGATGGTGGCTTTCCCAGGAAATGGAGACTTCGGCTGACTCACCAGGCTTCTCCGGTCCCTCGGTGTGGGGTATGATCTATCTGGCTGCCGCTGGAGAGGTTTGTGGCCTCTCGGGACATACGGCAGCCGAGAACGGGCCGAGGGACGGAGAGGCGGTCCGGAAGGGGCGGCCATTTTGGAGGCGGCGAGGAGGCGAGAGAGGCGAGGGAGGCCTGCGGCTTGTTGCGGGCTCCGGCCTTGGCTCCGGCCCTGCCCCAGCGGTGATTTCAGCCCTGCCCCAGCGGCGATCCCAGCGGCGATTCCAGCGGCGACCCCGGCGATCCTGGCCAAGTTCCAGCGGCGGGAGATCGTCGGCGGCGGTCCCGGCCTGGCTCCGACAGCTTCGGGTTGTGGATTCGAATCCCGACCCGTTTTTTGGCTGTCAGTGGGCCTGCCAGCTCCGTTGGCGCCAGCTCCATCGGCGCCAGTTTCTTCGGTGCTGGTTGGGCCCGGCGAGGCCTTGTGGACTGCGAGGCGCCTGCCCAACGGCGCCCTGTGTTTGGCAGTCCCACCAATGGATGGGTGTGGTGAGGCCTCGGTGGGAGAGGAGGCCGGATTCATGGCTGAAGTTTGTCCCCTCTTGTGGCCTGTTTTGCGTGTCATCAAATGGCCCTTGGAGGCCTGGCTTGCTCCATCGTATTTCTACCTCCTTCCCTCCCATACCGGACTTTGGATCACCTAAACTGGTCGGTCATGCATGTCCATCTGCGGGTTATGGAGAGGATTGGACTGGATTGGAATAGCTTGGACTGGTCTATGGACCCGGACAGACCGATAGCCATTTCTACTTGACTAAGACCTTGTAGAACTATTCCCCATAGGCACACTATGGAGATTGCCGGCCTGTCTGTTCCTGCTCTGTCATCGCTATCCGGTTCCTGCTCCATTTGTCCTTTTACCAACTGGACTCCCGCTGGAAGATTCACCATTTTATCTCTTTGGGATTTTACCATCTTAGCATCCCTCGTCGATTTGCACTTTTTCTATGCGCTACACTGTACATGAACTCTTGCGCCTGCGAGGTGCCCCCGCCTCGCAGGAATGGCCCATATCGCTACCAAGGGCCGGCCTCAATGACGGGTCTTGGGACCCACAGAGGTGGCATGCGAGAAGAAAGAGCCTTTGGGGGTTTTTAGACAGGGCAATTTTAAGGGGTGGGAGGGGTAGGGCGGGTGATGGGGGTAGCCCGTCGGGAGGGAAACCAGTTCCAGCGCATGCTCGTGGCGACTGTCAAATGGGTTCGGAGGTTATGGGGGGGGAGTGTGTTCCTTTGTGTGAGGGTGAGTCTATTTGCACGGTAAGTGGGAGGGGCAGATATGGCGGAAGGGGGGGATCGTATCGATGCAAGGGGTCACGCGTTCGATGTATGCAGGCGATCGCGTGCCCGATCTGACTTCACCCGCTTCCGGATGGTCAAGACTCTCAGAGCCTGGGCCTTCGCCTGATGTTATGCAACGCACGGTCCGTGGCCAATAAGGCCCCTAATATATGATCTGATTCAGGGGTGCCACGGATATTATAGGCGCACGGAGACCTGGTTGGGTACTGAAGGGGGCGTGCCCCTGGTCGAGATGTGCCCACCGGGTTTCCGTGCATTCCATCAGCCGAGGGCCCAGGGTAGGGGTGGAGGGGTGGCGGTTGTTATTAAAGAGAGTCTAGAGCCGAGGGAGACCACTGTACCTCAGATTGCCGGGTGTGAATCCTCTTGTGAGGTGGGGTCGTAGATGTCAGTTGGGCTTGCTGGTCGCGTACCTGGCTCCTTG
Source organism: Ahaetulla prasina (assembly GCF_028640845.1). Taxonomy (NCBI): domain Eukaryota; kingdom Metazoa; phylum Chordata; class Lepidosauria; order Squamata; family Colubridae; genus Ahaetulla; species Ahaetulla prasina. The sequence goes on along the minus strand of NC_080542.1, from coordinate 59,085,352 downwards.
CTGCGTGACAGCTGCCCTGCCCGAGCTTCTAGAGGTGCTTGCCGGGGTGGCAGTGGAGACCCCCAGACTTTTAGTCATGGGGGACTTTAATCTGCCATCTGCTGGCTCGTCATCGACGGTAGCTCGGGAGTTCTTGGCTTCCATGACGGCCTTGGACCTGACTCAAGTAGTGGATGGCCCCACTCACATCGGGGGAGGCACACTGGACCTGCATTTTGTCTCTGGTCAGTGGTTGAGAGATCTGGACTTAAAGGAAATAGTCATTGAACCTTTGTCATGGTCAGATCACTCTCTCCTTCGCCTGGACTTTCTGACCGCTACCCAACACCGCAGGGAGACGGAACCATTACGTTGGTACCGTCCCAGGCGCCTAATGGACCCAGAGAGGTTTCAGACGGAGCTTGGGCCACTTCCTGAGGGTCTGGCTCACGGCACGGCAGAGGAACTAGCTGCAGCCTGGGAACGGGCTGCGGCTGGGGCCTTAGACCGTGTCGTGCCTTTGCGGCCTCTGACCCGGCGCAGATCCCAACCGCCCTTGGTTCTCCGAGGAGCTGAGGGGATGAAACGCCGGAGAAGACGCCTAGAGAGTTCCTGGAGGTCCAGCCGCTCAGAGGTTGATCGGACACTAGTTAGATCCTATACTAGGACCTACCTAGTGGCACTGAGGGAAGCGAGGCGCTACGCCTCCTCCCTCATTGCGCCGGCAGATAACCGCCCAGCTGCCCTGTTTGGTGACCCGCCCTCCTCCACCAGGGGGAGCGGGATGACCCGTTGCAGGGACGTGCTGAGGAGTTTAACGGTTATCTATACGATAAAATCGTTCAGCTTAAGGACGGTCTGGACCAAAATTGTGGCGATTCGGATGGGGCGTCCGAGGGCGGTCTTGGTGATGTTGTCTGGGATGAGTTTGACCCTGTGACTCCCGAGGACATGGACAGGTTGCTGGGTAGACTGAATGCCACCACGTGTTTACTGGACCCGTGCCCCTCCTGGCTGGTGCTGGCCACTCGGGAGGTGACACGAGGCTGGCTCCAGGGGATTACGAGTGCTTCCTTGTTGGAGGGAGTCTTTCCGGCCGCCTTGAAAGAGGCGGTGGTGAGGCCCTCCTCAAGAAGCCTTCCTGACCGGCTGTTTTAGGTAATTATCGTCCGGTCTCCAACCTTCGCTTCGCGGCGAAGGTTGTAGAGAGTATGGTGGCATATCAGTTTCCCCTGCACCTGGAGGAAACTGTCTATCTAGACCCGGTCCAGTCCGGTTTCCGGCCCGGTTACAGCACTGAGACGGCTTTGGTCGCGTTGGTGGATGATCTCTGGAGGGCCAGGGATAGGGGTTGTTCCTCTGCCCTGGTCCTATTAGACCTCTCAGCGGCTTTTGATACCATCGACCATGGTATCCTGCTGCGCCGGTTGGGGGGATTGGGAGTGGGAGGCACCGTTTATCGGTGGTTCTCCTCCTATCTCTCCGACCGTCGCAGACGGTGTTGACGGGGGCAGAGGTCGCCCGCGGCGCCTCACTTGTGGGTGCCGCAGGGTCGATCCTCTCGCCTTCTGTTCAACATCTATATGAAGCCGCTGGGTGAGATCATCAGTGGTTTCGTGTGAGGTACCAGCTGTACGCTGATGACACTCAGCTGTACTTTTCCACACCGGGCCACCCCAATGAAGCTATCAAGTGCTGTCCCGGTGTTTGGAAGCCGACGGGTCTGGATGGGGAGAAACAGGCTCAAGCTCAATCCTCCAAGACAGAGTGGCTGTGGATGCCGGCATCCCGGTACAGTCAGCTGAGTCCACGGCTGACTGTCGGGAGCGAGTCATTGGCCCCGATGGAGAGGGTGCGCAATTTGGGCGTTCTCCTGGATGAACGGCTGTCTTTGATGAACACCTGACGGCCGCCTCCAGGAGAGCTTTCCACCAGGTTCGCCTGGTGCGCCAGTTGCGCCTTTCTAGACCGGGATGCCCTATGCACGGTCACTCACGCCTTGTGACGCCTCGCCTGGATTACTGCAATGCTCTCTACATGGGGCTCCCTTGAGGGGCATCCGGAGGCTACAGTTAGTCCAGAATGCAGCTGCGCTGGTGATAGAGGAGCCCTCGGGCTCCCGAATGACACCTATCCTGCGCAGGCTGCACTGGCTGCCTGTGGCTTTCGGGTGCGCTTCAAGGTGTTGGTGAACGCCTTTAAAGCGCCCATGGCATAGGGCCGGGCTACTTACGGGACCGCCTGCTGCTACCGAATACCTCTCACCGACCCGTGCGCTCTCACAGAGAGGGACTCCTCAGGGTGCCGTCGGCGACAGTGTCGCCTGGCGACGCCCAGGAAGGGCCTTCTGTGGGGCTCCGCCTCTGGAACGACCTCCCCAGGACTTCGCCAACTTCCGGACCTCCGAACCTTTCGCCATGAGCTTAAAACTTACCTATTTATCTGCGCTGGCCTGGGTTAGTTTTTAAATTTATGGGTTTTTAAATGGGTTTTAGTTTTAAATTTTAATTGTGGCCAATTTTAATAAGTTTTTTAAGTGTATTTTAAATTGTATTTATATATTGTCTATTTTACTTGGCTGTGAACCGCCCTGAGTCCTTCGGGAGAAGGGCGGTATACAAATTTAATAAATAATAATAATAATAATAAAAAAGTAAGAGTTTGAGTTGTACCAAAGAAAGTCATTATTTTTCAGTTTTCCTTCTTTTCCTCTTTCTTTCTTACACTCTTTTTCTTTCCTGAACTTTTCTTTTTCAAATCAGTTTTTTATTTGTTTATGCCTTTGTTTTTGATGTATGAAGGATCAAATACGCAGCCATTATAATTCTACATTCCTTATTTACAGAAATCGTATCAAAATTTAGAATGAAATCTACTGGGAGCCATCTCATATAATGCAGGCTCTGAGTCCCTCTAACCAAAACGTGTTTATTGATAGAAGAGAATATTTGTAGCTTAGAGTTGAACTGTGGGTTCCTTGGTGGTTTCTGAGCTTCATAGGTTTCTTGCAGATGTTTCATTACCAAACTAGGTAACATCATCAGTACTAGAAGGGAGTGGAGTTTGCTCTTATTTTTATATACTAGTGACTTCCCCTGTCAATGTTGATCAGTTGCTTCATAAAAAGTGTTTTGATTGGTGCCAGATCTCTACAGCCTCAGACAGAGAAGGGCTATTCTGCACCCTTCCCTCAAATGTTCTTTAAAATACAGTTTCCCAGCATTCCTTTAGGAACCTCAAACATGCAAACTGTGTTTACCCATCCTAAAATGAATCCTCTTTACCTGAAGCTTCAAATTTTGCTGTTTGCTGGGGAACATGTGTGAAATCCTTCCAGTTCTATCTGGCTCGGGCGAACCGGTAACAGCGGCTATGAGAGGCTCCACCCACCCACGCAGACATTATGACATTGCTTTTTTGCAATATTATAAACCTCTGTGCATGCGTGCAGACAACGGCGTGTGAAAGCGGAGCAAGTGTGTGCGGCGAAATGTGTAGCTAAAAGTCAATTTACATTTAATGTACATAGACTTCGTGGATATTTGTTCATAACAAAACAAAAGTGTATTTTCTGTACAGTTCACACCCCTTGCTCACTGGGTCTGGATGTCACAAAGCAAAGCCCACATTTTGTAATTAACTTCTGCGCCTTGTTTTGACTGGCACAGTGCTGCAGGAGACTGAGTGCTGTCCCACCCCTGGCCATGCCCACCCTGGCCACATCCACCCAGCTGGTCAATAGAGCAGAGAACCTGTTGTTAAATTATTTGAATCCCACCCCTGGAACAAACAGTTTCTTAGTAGAGCTAATTATGCTTTAGTTTTATCCTTTCTTCATGAGGCTTGTGCTTATAGAACAATAACCCTCCTCCCTCCTACTGTTTGATTGGCAGTTGGTTTATGCTGACTGTAGTTCTTACACACACCCCCGTGTCCGTTCCCTAGTGGAGAACGAGAGTTTTTTGTTCGTTTGTATTTGTAACTGCTGTTAGCAGTTAAAGGTTAATAAAGTAATTTACCTGCTATCCGGAGTCCTGCCTACACCTTGCCGGCCCCTGAACCCACAATACAACAATTTATATTCTACTGTAGGACAATTTATACTCTGCTATAGGAAATGACCAAGCTGAGCCCAAGGGATGGGCCAAATGCTTCATCAATCTTAAGTCCCTTCATACCCAGAAGAGATCTAAGTCCAGGCCACTTTGAATTCCACTGACTCTCCTCTACTGCCAATTTGCTTTGACCATTAGTAGTTCAGATTCTTACAGAGAGCTTGCAATAAATGTTTATATTCATTTGAACTTCCTGGATTTTCTGATTTCCTTGGCATTTGACATTTATACTGTTATTCAATATTTCAAACATTTGTGCCTTTTCTTGAATTACTTCACTCCTTTTCTTCTTATTGTGTTCCAATTATTTTCTTCATAGCAAAAGATAGTAGCATTTTTATCCTCAGTGAGTTGTTTGATTTCTTTAAGTTGCCTTTTATTTCTTAGTGTTTAGTGGAAAGAGAAGTAAAATTATGTTTGTTAGTTTTGTTCATTTTCTAAACATAAGTTGATGGAAATGTAACTAAGAAAATGTGTCTTTCACTGGCCAAAGTGAGCATATTATTTCAGAAGTCTATATTGTTTTGTTAGATAAGCGATGTACAGTTAGACTAATAATAGAATAGAATAGAATAGAATTTTTATTGGCCAAGTGTGATTGGACATACAAGGAATTTGTCTTGGTGCATATGCTCTCAGTGTACATAAAAGAAAAGATACGTTCATCAAGGTACAACATTTACAACACAATTGATGGTCAATATATCAATATAAATCATAAGGATTGCCAGCAACAAGTTATAGTCATACAGTCATAAATGGAAAGAGATTGGTGATAGGAACTATGAGAAGATTAATAGTAGTGCAGATTCAGTAAATAGTTTGACAGTGTTGATGGAATTATTTGTTTAGCAGAGTGATGGCCTTCAGGGAAAAACTGTTCTTGTGTCTAGTTGTTCTGGTGTGCAGTGCTCTATAGCGTCGTTTTGAGGGTAGGAGTTGAAACAGTTTATGTCCAGGATGTGAGGGGTCTGTAAATATTTTCACGGCCCTCTTCTTGATTCGTGCAGTATACAGGTCCTCAATGGAAGGCAGGTTGGTAGCAATTATTTTTTCTGCAGTTCTAATTATCCTCTGAAGTCTGTGTTTTTCTTGTTGGGTTGCAGACAGTTATAGAAGTGCAAATGACAGACTCAATAATTCCTCTATAGAACTGAATCAGCAGCTCGTTGGGCAGTTTGAGCTTACTGAGTTGGCGCAGAAAGAACATTCTTTGTTGTCCTTTTTTAATGATGTTTTTGATGTTAGTTCTCCATTTTAGATCTTGCAATATGGTAGAACCTAGAAATTTGAAGGTCTCTACTGTTGATACTGTGTTGTCTAGTATTGTAAGAGCTAGAAGTATGGAAGGGTTTCTCCTAAAGTCTACCACCATTTCTACGGTTTTGAGTGTGTTCAGTTCCAGATTGTTTTGGTTGCACCACAAGGCTAGTCGTTCGACCTCTCGTCTATATGCGGATTCGTCATTGCCTCGAATGAGACCAATCACTGTTGTGTCATCTGCGAACTTCAGTAGCTTAATGTGTATGCGGGTGGCCTAATTATTTTAATCAAAATCATAATATGCTTTGTAGAATTGTGTTTTGATTTATTTTCTTTGTTATTTCTTATTGCAGTAGTTGGAAGTCCATGTTTTATGAATAAAATGTGCCATTTAAGGAAAAAAGCTATATATTTGAAGAGAGAAACTAGAAGCATATCACAAAAAACAGAAACTCTATACAAATCCATTATTTCTGCCACAGGAACTCAGCAAACTTCTATTCAAATAGTTGGAACAGAAAAAAGAATTGGTAACACAGGTTTTTTTATTTGTTGATTTTAGACAGCTGTTTAAAAGCTGTCATTTTATTGCTCTTATGACTGGGGTCCATAAAATCATTGAAGGCCAAACCTTGAATTGAATCAAATGTTGGATTTGTTTTTCTCTGCTACAAAATATATGTAAGAGATTATCAGGCTTAGCCTGAGGGACGGGTCTAATGCATCATCATTCAGTCCCTTGGCAGCCATAAGAGATTTAAATTCAGCCCACCTTAAATTCCATTGACTACCAATTTGCTTTGACCATTAGTCATTCAGATTTTTCTAAAGAGCATAAGCTTGAAATAAACCTGAATATTCATTTGAACTGCTAGAACCTCTGATTTCCTGCTCTTGACAATAGATAATTGTCACATATGGTGAGAAATTGCAACCTTTTTATTCTGTGCAGTGCAAAGAGTGACGGCATCTATGTGACATTACACTTTGTAATGATATCACTTTGCAATGAAAATTCCAGTCTCAATTACCAGCAAGCACTGTGAAGCAGTATATAAGTCTAAGTGCTATTGCTATTAAGCGAGGAGTACCTCTAAAACAAATATATTATGTCTTCAACTGTTTTAACTTTGTATGGGGCGATAACTAAGGCCTAATTTTTAGTTTTGCTTTCGTTATTCACAACTTCTCCTTTTTTGTAATCTTACAAATCTTACCCAAAAAGTAGATGTATATGCTCACAATTGTTCTTGGTGAAAACAAGAACTTTCTAGCTGCCTGCATAATTTCCCTTATGCATCTGGCAGGCAGGCAGACAAAATATTAAAGCTGTAAGAGAAGAAATAATCACAGAGTCACTGCCATGGCAGCTCATCCTACTACATCCCCACAAATAGACATTTATTTCTGCTCAAATTGTCAAATATTGAAGGTGTTCATTTTCCTCATGGTTAGGAATAAAAAATGGCAGAATTCCTTTTAGATTTTCTTGGCCCTTCGGAATTAAATATCCCAGGATGACAAATAATGACAAGTCCAAGTTACTCGAAAAGCTCCATGGTCAAGCAAGTCCACATTCATGTCCCTAATGCAATTAATTTATAATTACATTAATTCTTTGAGGGAGAAGTAGGATTAAAATAAAGCAGGCTTAAACATTTCATCTTTGTAGGGGATATTAATTATCAGTGCTCACAATAAATAGATATTTATTGCTTTATTAAACAATAATAATACTTATTAATAATGATTGAATATTTGCTCAAAGTAAATGTTTTTATCATCACACATTAACTACAGTGTTTCTCTGAAGAGTTAAATTAATGTCAAATGTAAAACTTTACAGATGTTCATTTTCCTTTTTTATTGCTCAGAATTGGCCATGTGGTTTTTTTTCCCGTTCTTCTCTTTCTGGCCTATTATATGAAAAAAATACATGAGGCCATTTTTCTCAGAATTTATAATTTTTCTCTCTAGTTTAGAGCACTAAGCCCCTAGACCCATTTTTATAGTAGCCACAGCAGTGGTTCCATATTTGATTGAAGACTATCTTCTTTCTTCCAATTTCTAATTCCAGAATTATCCTCTTCTCACATTCTAAGCCTAGTTTCTTAAGTGTAATTTTTTGCATATTTAAAAAAACCTTTGAGTGGAAAATATGCATTTGATTGAGAAAACAGAAATTCAGAAAAACATTATGTTCTCTACTTCCTTCTCTAGTCATAGAAAGTAGTCAAATGCCAATGCATTTAATACATAGATCGTTCATGGAAAGAAAATTTCTAAATTTTAAACCTCTAAATTCTAAACCTGTTTCATGCAACAAAAATATATTAATATTTTTCCAATAATTTATTTTAATGGAAAAAACAAAATTTTAACTGGAGAAGAGGTGTGGTGAACATTATCATATCATAACATATCATATTATATATATGATATATAATATAATATGATAATATTCACCAAACCTCTTCATTCTTTTTATTCACCGTACAGAAATAAACCTTTATTATTATTTATTTGCACTATTTTTGTTAAAATTGTATATAATCTTGTATCTCCTGTGATTTTTTCCTACTTTAGTTCCAATATATGTTGTTATTGATTCCAAAAAAATAATTCTAAACTGTTTAACTGAAAAACTATTAATGCAGAGAATCATTGATCCAAAATATCAATGGTCTGGTCCCAGAGGACAAATAACTAAAGGTAATTATTTATTTATTTGTAAACAAAATTAGAAATGCTGGTTTATTATAATTTGTTTGTGTTGGGGTGAGAAACCAGATCTTTTGGGGCAATTCCAGTTCCAACATCTTAATATTATGCCATTAAAATTGGCAGCAGAGAATTGGTTTTTGGTGTATTTTCCCCTTTTGGGGAATAAAAGAAGGGGCAAATTTCAGAGCCTGAAATAGTAAAAGAAAAAAAATATTTTCTCCACTTTCAGAACATAATTGCATTAATGACAAAAGCTCTGTGATTCTTGCAGGTGGATAAGTAGAATTTCTTGACACACAATGATTGCTTGCCCCTGCTATAAAATAATCCATACTGAACCAGGTAGTTGCTTGTATATAGCACTGTCGTAAATAAAATTATGTCAGATATGCCTTTTTTTGCAAATATGGTAGGCTTATATAATTTTATGGAATCTTCAAAAAAATTGATATTATATCTCTGTTTCCATAATACTGGTTCTGCTGCATGTTTCTATAAAAGTAGTACTATGCTAGGCCCGTGATGGCGAACCTATAGCACGCTCGTTTTCGCCAGCTGCTCTTCCGGGTTCCGTACCACATCATACTGAAATTTAATACAAGCGCAAGCAATAGAATATAATCCAATCAGTGTTTTAAAATTTAAAAGAGTTGATTTTAACAAACGCAGAGAGAGCCTAAGCAAAAGTTCATGAATAAAAATCTTAAAGGGGAAAACAACTCAAGAAGCGTGCGAAACATTGAAAAATAATAAAATAAACACAATACCATTGAAAAAGTAAAACTAGAAATCCAAGAGAAACCAGCATGGTTGCAAAAGATCTCTCTGATGAACTGAAAGACAAAAAGAATAAGTACAAAAAAATGGAAAGAGGGACACATAACTAAGGCAGAACAGCTAGCCCAAATCTGCAAAGATGAAGTCAGGAAAACAATGACTCAGAATAAACTAAGTCCAGCAATAAAAGTCCAAGATAATTTTTTAAAAATTTCTTTCAACATATAAATAACAAGGGCCAAGGAAACAGTCGATTCACTAAAGAGAGAAGATGGCAAGGAAGTACCGTATTTTTCAGAGTACAAGATGCACCTTTTTCCCCCAGAAAAGAGGGTGAAAATCTGGGTGTCTTATACTCCAAATGTAGCCCCATCCAGCTTCTCAAATGGAGGTTTCAGAGGCTAAAAAAAGCATCAGAAACAAAGCTTCAGAAAAAAAGCCTCCAAACAGAACTTCAGAAAAGAAGCCCCCAAACAAAGCTTCAGAGGCTTTTTTTCTGAAGCTGTTTCAGAAGCTTTCAGAGGCATAAAAAAAGTTTTTCCTGAAACAGAGTTTCAGAAGTTTCAGAGGCAGAAAAAAAAGCAAAAAAAAAAAAAAAAGCAAGGTACAAAGCTCACAACCAAGGAATCTGTTGCTAAAATTCACCTCTGGAACAGTTGATTGGAGATATTCCGGGAGGCCGATCCACCTGTCAATCAGCTTTTTTCTGCTCCGATGCGTCTTATACTCCAAAAAATGAGGTAACAGACAGTAGAGAGAAAGCGGAGCTGCTTAACTCATTCTTTGCATCAGTCTTCACACAAAAAGAAACACTAACCCAACCTTCCAAAAAAAAAAAACCTATAAAAGACAAACTAGAAATAAAAATTAAAATAAGCAAGAAAATGGTAAGAGAACATCTGTCTAACCTTGATGAATATAAATCACCGGGACCTCATGGATTACATACCTGAGTTCTGAAGGAGCTGGCAGATGTTATCTCAGAACCATCCTATCATGTCTTTAAAAATGTTGGAGCACCGGGGAACTACCAGAGAATTGGAAAAGAGATGATGTGGTTCTTCAAAAAAGGAAGAAGAAGAAAAAAGATCCAGGAAACTAGAGATTAATCAGCCTAAAATCAATACCTGGTAAAATACTGGCAGGGGGAGGGGTTGAAAAAAAATCTGTAAACATCTAGAAAGAAATAAAGTTATGACTAGTAGCCAGCACGGATTTGTTAAAAAACAGATAATGCCAACTAATCTTATTTCATTCCTTGACAAAGTGACTAAATTAGTAGACAAGTGAAATGTTATGGATTTGGAATATTTAGACTTCAGCAAGGCATTTGACAAAGCAGACCACAAACTACTTATTGGTAAGCTAGAAAAATGTGGGATAGACAGCATCACCACCATATGGATTTCTAACTGGCTGACAAACTGTACTAATGAGTAGTCTTAATGGTACTACATCTACAGTATATGGAGGAAAATAAGCAGTGGGTACTACAAGGTTCTGTCTTAGGCCCGGTACTCTTCAATATCTTCATAAGATGAGGGCATATAAGGTGAATTTGCAGCTTAGTGTCAAATTTGCAGATGACACTAAGCTGGCAGGAATAGCCAATACCCTAGAAGACAAGCTCAACATCCAAAAAAATCTTGACAGACTTGAATAATGGACCCTATTCAACAAAATAAAATTTAATGTGGAGAAAAGCAAGATTTTACAGTTTAGACAGGAAAAACCAAAGGTACAAGTAAAGATTAGATGAAACCTGGCTCAAAAATAGTAACTATGAGAGGGACCTTATTGTCCTAGTGGACGATCATTTAAATATGAGTCAGCAGTGTGCAGCAGCAGCCAAAAAAGCTAATAGTATCCTTGATTGTATAAACACAGGCATAGAATCAAAATCACACAAAGCATTAGTACCACTTTATAAAGCTTTAGCATGACCACACCTGGAATATTGCATCCGGCTTTGGTCACCACATTACAAAAAAGATGTTGAGACTTTGGAAATAGTGCAAAGAAGAGCAACTAAGATGATTAAAGGCCTGGAAACTAAAACATGAAGAGCATATGCAGGGTTTGGGTTTGGCTATTTTAGAGAAAAGAGAGACTAGGGGAGGACATGATAACGGTATTCCACTATTTGAGAAGCTGCCACAAAGAGGAGGGGGTCAATTATTTTCCAAAACATCAGTGGCAGGACAAGAAACGATGGATAAAAACTAATCAACCTGGAATTAAGGAGAAACTTCCTAACAGGGAGAACAATTAACAGGGGGGACAATTAACTAGCTTGCTTCAGAAGTTGTGGATGCCTCATCACTGGAAGTTTTTTCAGACAGTCACTTGTCTGAAATGGTATAGGATCTCCTGTTTGAGCAGGGCGGGGACTAGAAGACCTCCAAGGTCCCTTCCAGCTCTATTCTGATTCTTTTTTTTTATAAAAAGTTTTTATTTTTTTACAAGAAACAAATATAAAAATCTCATCGATCCAATTACAATGTGTTGGTGGGGTGTTTACATATCTTCTTGTGCAACTTCAAAATAAACATCTCTCTCATTCATCTGTCTTACATTGTCCAAATCTCTTACTCAATCTATTTTTAATTAAACAATGGGGTTTTATCCAATAACATTATTCATTCCATTCTCCTAAATTAGTTTAATTCAAATTACTTCTCTTAACCTCAACCTTTTAAACTCTTTTCTAACATATCTTTCCTTCTAACCATTGATAAAATAAATCCCATATTTTATAATATTGCTTATCTTCTTGTTCTCTATTTTCAAATATCAATTTGCTCATTTCTGCACATTCCATCATCTTCCTAATAATTTCGTCTTGCAAAGGTAATTTTTCATTTTTTCAATCTTTAGCAAACACAATCCTAGCTGCTGTAATAATATTCACAATCAAATATTTTAAGTCTCTACTATATATTTCAGGTTTTTCCAACAGAAAAACTTCTGGCTTAAAGTCTATATGTTTTTTAATCATTTTCTCCAACCATGTGTGTATTTTAGTCCAATATCTTTTCGCTTCAACGCATGTCCACCACATATGGTAATATGATCCAGTATCTGATGACACTTCCAATATTTTTCGGATTTGTCCTTAAACATTCTGGCAATTCTTGTCAGGGGTAGATGCCACCTGTAAAACATCTTATACAAATTCTTCTTATATGCTGTAGACATTGTCATTTTATAATTATGACAATGTCTATATTTTATATTATACATCCATAATTTCTGTCACGCTCTAAATCTATCCCATAACCAAAATTCTTCCCCCAGGCAAGCATTGTCTCTTTTACTTGTTCTTCCTCCAGTTTGACCTCTAATAAATATCCATACAATTTCCTAATTAAGTTATCATCTGTACCTGTTAAAATCTTATCAAAACTCGTTATGTTATTATAGAAGCCTTCTGTTTTAGAAACTTTATCATATCTGGAGTGTATTTGCAAATAAGAAAACCAATTCATATTTATACCTTCTACTTCTAATTCTAGCTTAGTTTTTAACTCAACCTTTTCATTCAACAATTCATTATATCTAACAATTTGTTCCTTTCTAAATATTATTGAATATGAAAATGCCTCAGTAGATGATACCCAAATTGGAATTTTTAAGAAATGGCTTTTCTTTATCTTCTCCCAGTTTGATAACAATACCTCTCTTACAAGGTGTCTTCTAAAATATCCTTGTGTTTTAGCTTGCCCATACCATCAAAAGGCATGCCATCCCAAAAGCAAATCATGTCCTTCCAGAGTCAATATTCTATTATTTCTTAGAGTTATCCATTCTTTAATCCACATTAAGTTTGCTGCTTGATAGTACAACTCCCAGTTGGGTAGCCCAAAGCCTCCTCTTGTTCTCACATCGTGTAATAATTTTAATTTTATCCTCACTTTTTTACCTTACCAAATATATTTCAATATCATTTTATTCAGTTCCTCAAAGTATCCTCTCCCCAATTTAATTGGAATTGTCTGGAACAAATACAAAATTCTAGATAATATATTCATCTTCTTCCAAGCAGTGGTAATTGCAAATGTTCCCATTTTGCCAGATCTGTCACAATCTGCTGTTTGGGTCTACTATAATTGTTCTCTTTCAATGTGCTACACCTTGCAGTCAAATATATCCCCAAATACTTAACTTTATTTGTAATCTGCATTTCTGAGCATTCTACTAATTCAATTTTTTGCTTCATTAAAATATTTTTTGTCAAAATCTTCATTTTATCTTTATTAATTTTCAAGCCTGCAACTTTTCCAAATTCTCCTATTTTATCTATCAAACAAATTATAGATTCTAATGGATCCTCAATAATAAAAACCAAATCATCAGCAAAAGCTTGAAATTTATATTCTTCCTTTTGAATTTTCATACCTTTTATCTCTCTTTCCTCTCTAACACTTCTATTTTTTTTATTTGCATTTATATCCCGCCCTTCTCTGAAGACTCAGGGCTGCTTACACTATGTCAAGCAATAGTCTTCATCCATTTGTATATTATATACAAAGTCAACTTATTGCCCCCAACAATCTGGGTCCTCATTTTACCTACCTTATAAAGGATGGAAGGCTGAGTCAACCTTGGGCCTGGTGGGGCTTGAACCTGCAGTAATTGCAAGCAGCTGCTGTTAATAACAGACTGTCTTACCAGTCTGAGCCACAGAGGCCCTTCTTAAATACTTCCAATGTCAACACAAACAGCAGCAGTGACAGTGGGCAACCTTCTCTAGCCCCTTTTTGAATTTGTATCGCTTCAGTAATTCGCCATTTATCATAACCTTAGCCGATTGTTTGTGGTATATAGCTTCTATTGCTTTGATAAACATTTTACCAAAGCCCATTTGTTCCAGTTGTAGAAGAATAAAATGCCAATTAATATTGTCAAAGACTTTTTGTGCATCCAAAAAGATCAACGCCATCTATTTTTTCTAAGCTGTCCAATATTAATCTCATATTGTTTTTAATATGTCTTTTAGGCAGAAATCCATTTTGATCAGGATGTATAAACTCATTCAAGTATCATTTTTCTGCCAATATTAAAGCAAAAATTTTATAATCCGCAGAAATTTTATAATTTAGCAGAAATATTGGTCTATAGTTTTTAATTTGTTTTAAATCAATGTCCTCTTTCGGGATAAGTGTAATATAAGCCTCTGTCCAAGTCTCAGGTATTTTTTTCTTTGGCATCACTTCATTCGTGACCTCTAGTAGCAGAAGGCTCAATTGTTCTTGAAAAGTCACATAGTATTCAGCTGGCAATCCATCTGGGCCAGGTGCTTTTCCATTTTTCTGTTTTTTAAGCGCTTGCATTACTTCCATCATTGTTATGTTCCCCTCCAGCATCATTTCCATGTCTTTAGGAATCTGAGATAAATTTGCTTTCTGTAGCTTTCAGCTCTATTCTGATTCTGAAATTCCTTCAGGCCTCTGTTCCCTTTGCAAAAGCTTTTGGTATGGAGGAGGGAGGCCCAAAGGAGCATGAGTTCAAACTCCTTCAGATTCACTGAAGTTGCCCAGTGCTCCAAAAATTGATCAGGTAGTCTGTGCAGGCAACCTCCGTGAATCAGGCAAGCTTAGCAGGGCCCGTACATCCCATTCTGTCTGTGCTCTCACCGCTCCACTTTTGGAGTGCCACAATCGGCACAGAAACTGCACTGCCGTGAAAGTTGTGCAGCAAAGAGGATAGAGAGGAGACAGCTTGCTTGACCATGGAGTTCTTTGAAAGATAAGTGAGACTTCAAAAGCCCAGTGCCTGTGGAAACCCTGCAGAGTAGTATGGGGGGAAGCAAATATGGGGACTTCAAGATAGTATGAAATATCTTAGTGGGGGGGAGGTCTTTGATGATCAGAAGCAGGGGTCTGTTCCAGCACTAGGCCCTCCCCATGCTCTTCCCGCCCTGAGATATCTCATGTGCACTTAATGACCTACCCATTTGATTAATGAATGCATTGGAGAAAGCAGAGAGGGGTCACATTAATTTAACCTGATCCAATTAACAAATCCTCAGGTTACAAATATAATTGGAAGTCTCTATTACATTTGTAACTTGAGGATTACCTGTACTCTGTCTGGACCCAATACTTTTCCAGTCTTTTGTCTGTGAAATAAACCTCATACCTCTTTTTCTAGGATCACCAGGGGTGGCAGACACAGAGGGATATCAGGTATAGGAGAATTGGCTATTGTTGGTCTATCTACGATGGTAGTAATAGATGACAATTATCTTCTGTCAAACCTACAATAGAAGACATTCAGGTCATCTGCCAGTTGCCGATTCCTTTCAGTAAGGGAGGGAGGTCTGCTCTGGACAATGATATTTTCCAGATTTTTCCACATGCATGCCTGACTTGACAATATTGTAAAAATATTGTATAATATTTTACATCCTTTCCTGTAGGCTTTCTTTTTGGCCCAATGTAGCTGGTTGAGCTTAGCTGTGAACCAAGGTTTATTGTTACTGTATATTCGCAAGCTTTTGGTCAGCCCACATAAGTCCTCACAAAAACTAAGTTATGATGTCATGGTATCAGTGAGTTCATCCAAGTTTGCTGAGGCAGCTTCGAAAATGCTCCAGTCAGTGCAGTTGAGGCAAGCCTGTAGCTTTAACTTTGCCTCCTGAGTCCAAGACTTCACTGTTTTAACCATAGGTTTTACAGTTTTAAGTCTCTGTCTATAAATAGGTACAAGGTGAATCATACAATGATCAGAGAGGCACATAGTTGCTCATAGTAGAGAGCGATAATAAGTATCTTTTAATGTTGAGTAGCAGTTACCTAACATGCTCTTGCCTCTAATGAGATAGCTGAAATGCTGAGTGTATCTTGGCAGTTCTTGGCTTAGCTTAGCACTGTTAAAATCTCCTAAAACATTGAGTAGGAAGTCTTACTATTATTGTTCAGTCCACAGGACTGGGACACAGGATCCTCAAGCTCCTGGTCCACAGGATTTCAAGAGAAAGCTGTCCATCATTTTCTTTAAATTCCCCAAAGATGAAAAACATACAGCTTGCTTAGAAAGACAGTTTCCATATGCATATTTTACTACTAAGAAATTTAAGCAACATCTAGGTATCTGTACTTTACATCCATGCGGAACCTTGTCAAAGCTTTGTGACAAATTAATACAAATTGTATCTACAGCATTCCATTCAGATTAAATCTCATCAAAAGATGAGACATGCTTTTCTCACATGACTTGTTTTTGACAGGACTGGTATGATAGAACAACTGCAGCATTCTTTTCAATATACTTAACAGACTGTTTTATTAGCTATTCTTTAGATATTAACATTATTTAACTGATCAGTAATTACATAAATCCTTTTTTTCTTCCTTAAGAGAAGGCACTCCAACATCATTTTACTTGCTAGGAAAACACAGGATTGCAGTTGTGATAAATACACATTAATTGCTAACTCAGAAGAATGATAGAATTAAATCAATAATCACAAAAGCACCCATGCAGTATATACTTTATTTTGGAGAGTTCAAGGCCACACTGAGTAGAAAGCAAACACCCAAGATTAAAATTTTCCACGTTTCTCTAGGCAGAATTTGTGGTCCTGTGTTTTTAAAAAAATAATATTATCTCTAAAATGAGATTATCTCTATTGTTAGGGTTTATATAGAGGTGCTTCCTGCTTCAAAATGATAGAAATTGTATCAACAATTAGGTCACAATTTCCTACCATTGTGTCCACGGAGTAAGTTGGAAATTGGGTGACTCGGGCCATGGTGAATTAGAACTACATATTACTGATAGTTTTCTTATGTGGTTTTGTGCATTTCCTTCTTTGCTTGTTTATACATTACTGTATGGTTTATTAAGGCCTGTATGCAAATACAAAGTCAGAGTAAAAAAGGCTGTTTTAATGCTAAATAATGGGCTTCATGAATTTAGGATTAGATATTGTCTGGGATAATTTAATGACACATTTTTATATTTTGAATTATGTTTATTTATAGAATCTCAAAGATTTGTTTTAAATAGTGATGGAAGCTTGGAGATTTATAAAATTAAAGGCAGTGATGCTGGGAGTTACACTTGCAAAGCAAATTATATGTACAATAATGATCAACTGACTACAAAAATCCATTTTATGCTCTATGGTAAGTAAGGATTTAGCAATCTTTTTTATAACTATGATATTAACTTATAAACTACACAGATACTCAAATGAAAGTAAACTAGTATGAAGTAATAAATTATATTTTATAATGTTACAGCCTAGGTCTATTGAAACTAAATGTAGAGAGATTTATGAACAATGCTCCTGTACACAATAATTAAAAGTTGTGCAATCAGAAGTTGTGGTCAACAGCTGAAATGGTTTAAAGCAGTGGTCTCTAACCTTGGCGACTTTAAGCCTGGAGGACTTCAACTCCCAGAATTCTGGGAGTTGAAGTCCTCCAGGCTTAAAGTCGCCAGGGTTGGAGACCCCTGCTTTAAAGGGTAAACCAATTCATGAAGGACTGGACTGTCAAAAGGGCCTTTCATCCCACTTACAAGAGTTTTAAATGTTTCAGTTAAATAATATTAATTATTTATCTCCCCATAAACCCATATAGCATCTGAAGAATATTAGCTCAAAATGAATGGAAAGGTATCTCTTTAGAGTCAATTAGAGCTACTAGAATAAAGGAGCTACTTACAGTAATTAGAACTACTTGAATGAAGGACTACATGAAGCTCTTTGGCACGGATGTCACCTTTATAGGGGGAGCTTATCTGGGATGTGGAAGTGTCTATATGCTGATTCTAATGTGGCATTTGAGGGGGAATGTATGTGTGAAGGTATGTTTATTCTTCTGAACATGCAGTTCCTCTGGGAGATCTAATTTAATTAACTTGTGTTTGCAGACCTTATCCTTAGATATGTAGATTAGGTCTGGGTAATTTATTCAGGGGTTTGAGGAAGTTTGCTAATTTTAGTTTGTTTTATGTTTTTTTTATTCGCATTTATACCCCGCCCTTCTCTGAAGACTCAGGGCGGCTTACACTATGTTAGCAATAGTCTTCATCCTATTTGTATATTTATATACAATGTCAATTTATTGCCCCCAACAATCTGGGTCCTCATTTTACCTACCTTATAAAGGATGGAAGGCTGAGTCAACCTTGGGCCTGGTGGGACTAGAACCTGCAGTAATTGCAGGCAGCTGTGTTAATAACAGACTGCATTAGTCTGTTGAGCCACAAGAGGCCCTAGTTGACTGTCAATTATCTAGTGGATTATCTAGCGATTCTCAGATCTTTGTGGATTCTGTTAATATTTTAAGGGAAGATGGAAACAGTATAAAGTATAAAGAATAAAATATATTTAGATATAAAACTTTCCGCGCATGGATTATAAACTCTAGGAATCAGTCTCTCAGATTAAGTAAACTAATCTTTTCAATATAACAAATTTCTGAGAATACTTAAATATTAACAATATTTAAGTATTAAATATTTCAGTAATTATTTTTTAAATGAGTTCAAAGCACCAAATTCCCACGGATTATATCCCAAAGCTCTGAAGGAACTGGCAAATACGATCTCAGAACCATTGAATCATATATTTCAAAGATTGGAAAAGAGCTGATGTGTTTCCTATCTTCAATTTTTTTTAAAAAAATGGTTTAGAAAAGATCTTGACAGTATTCTTGGAAGTTCAAGATTAAAGACAATCAAGCAACAAATTTGTGAATACCTAGAGATAAGCAAACTGATAACCAAAAGCCACTGTGGGTTTGTTTCTTCATTTGTTTGCTGTAGTTTTTTGACAAAATAACTAAATTAGTGGACCAGAGAAATGCTGATGACATAATGTACTTGAATTTCAGTAAGATATTTGATAAAGTAGGCCACAACCCACTAATCAGGAAGATAGAAAAATGTAGGTTGGACAGCATTACCACTGCATGGATGTGTAACTCATTGACAGACCATTTTCAGTGTGTAGCCCTTAATAGAACTACATCTACATGGAGGGAAATAAACAGTGGGGCACCCCAAAGTCCTGTTTTAGGCTCAATACTTTTCAATGTCTTTATAACCAATTTAGATGAAGGATTAGAAGGGGAACTCATCAGATTTGCAGATGACAGTAAACTGGCAGAAATAGCCAATATCCCAGAAGATAGGTTCAAGATCCAGATGGATCTTAACAGACTAAAACACTGGGCCCTATTCAACAAAATGAAATTCAATGGTGAGAAAAGTAAGGTTCTACATTTAGGTATGAAATACCAAATGTACAGGTATACAAGTGGTACTTGACCAGTGGTGGGATCCAACTAATTTAACAACCGGTTTGTTTTAAAGATCAGATGGGCATGGCTGGGGGTGTCATGTGACTTGATGTAACTCACAACAAGGTGGGGTGGCACAGGCGGGCCAAAGCAGTTGTGGCAGTGGCCGGAGCATTAGACTTACCTTTGTGCAGCAACAGCAACATTGATTCTCCGACACCTCATCTCTTGCTTACAGTCAGAGTTTTAAAAAAGTTTTTTTCAGCAAGAAACGGTGGGCGGCTACTTCTGGTCTTTGTTGGTGCAGCTGGGCACATGCCCTGAGACACTGGCCTGCAGCTGCAGCCTCTTTGCCAGCGCGAGAAGCCTAAAGCTGCCTCTCTTTGTCGGCACGAGAAGCCTCCAACCGCTGATCTTTTTTGGCACAAAAAGCCTGCAGCCACCACTCTTTGCCAGTGTAAGGGCCTCTAATTGTCACCTCTTTGCCAGTGCAAGGTGCCTGCAGCAGCCGCTGCCTCTTTGCAGTCCCAGCAGCCTCCAGCTGCCTCCTCTTTGCCGGTTGGAACTGAGCTGGCAGCAACGACTGGAAGCCTCTTACGCTGGCAAAGAGGCTTCTCAAACTGGCAAAGAGCAGCAGCTGGAAGCTTTTCGCACCGGCAAAGAGCACCAGCTGGAAGCTTCTTCCACCGGCAAAGGGTGCCAGCTTCAGGCTTCTCACACTGGCAAAGAGCGCAGGCTGGAGGCTTCTCGTGCTGCCAAAGTCTGGAGGCTTCTCACACTGGCAAAGAGTGGTGACTGGAGACTTCTCGAGCTGAAAAAGAGTGGTGGCTGAAGGCTTCTCGTGTCGACAAAGTCTGGCGGCTGGAGGCTTATTGTGCTGGCAAAGAGGTGGTGGCTGAAGGCTTATTGGTGGGAGGGACACAGCGAGGCTCGGCCGCCTTTCAGGTCCTCCTCTGGGCTGCCACTTGCTCAATCTCTGTTCCGTCTCGGGTCCCACATCCAGCATGCCACTTCCAGGCCAGCCCAGCCAGTGGATGGGCGAGTGGGTGGCCCTCAGGGGAGGCATTTTCTTTCAGGTCTCCCACCCTGAAGAATCTGCTGAAGCTAAAGCTGAGCCTGAAAGGCAGCCGAGCCTTGCTGTGTCCCTACTCCTACCTCCCAGAGCGGATCTTGCTTCCCCGCTGTCAGCATTATCTTCCAGCCCATGCGGCCCGTTTTTGGTCTCCCAAACTTCACACACATCATGTTTTTTACCTCCCCAGCCCCCTGGGGAACTCTACAGGCCTCCCAAACCCTCTGCGCATCCCATTTTTGTGAAAAACGGGCCCATTTTTGGCAAAAATGGGACGCACAGGGTGGGGTTTCGGGAGCCCAAAAATGGCTGTATAAGATGCACCAATATTTCCACCCTCTTTTAGGGGAAAGGGAAGTGTGTCTTGTTATGTATTTGAATTCTTGGAGGGAAATTTGGGCGGGAAAACGCACGTTGCTAATTGGCTGGTGCCTCAGCCTAAACAGTATATAAGGAGGACTATTCTCCTGATTCCTTTGCTGGGTTCTCACAATAAAATTAAGAGCTGTTGTCACCAATGACTTGTCTCCTGCCTCCTCATTTCGCAAACCCAACATTGGCAACGAAGTTGGGATTGAGGCTGGCAGAGAGACCAGACAAAGAGCTGATTAGGAATTAGCTTTTGAACTCAGCCAGTTTTACGGCGGCTACAATAGAAAAAGCCGAAAATATCTAACTATTTATTTATTTATTTATTTATTTATTGTTTATATTTATATATCGCCCTATCTCCCAAAGAACTCAGGGCGGTTTACAGGCATTTAAAAACAAAAAATACAATAAATACAATTCTAAAAACAATTAAAAAACTTATTCAAAAGCCTTAATTAAAAATATAAAAATTAAAACCCAAGATAAAACCCACAAACTAAAATCTAACTCAGTCCTGCGCAGTTAAATAGATATGTTTTAAGCTCGCGGCGGAAGGTCCGAAGGTCCGGAAGCTGACGAAGTCCTGGGGGCAGTTCATTCCAGAGGGTGGGAGCCCCCACAGAGAAGGCCCTTCCCCTGGGCGTCGCCAGACGACATTGCCTCGCTGACGGCACCCTGAGGAGTCCCTCTCTGTGAGAGCGCACGGGTCAGTGAGAGGTATTCGGTAGCAGCAGGCGGTCCCGTAGATAACCCGGCCCTATGCCATGGAGCGCTTTAAAGGTGGTCACCAACAACCTTGAAGCGCACCCGGAAGGCCACAGGCAGCCAGTGCAGACTACATGCCGCCAGTGCCATTTGACCCAGCCAGAGAGAAATGGGGGTCGTACATGGCTCGATTCGAGTGTTTCCTTGAGGCCAGTGATTGCCAAGGTCTCTTGGATAATCTTAAACGGGCATACTTTCTGAGCCACTGCGGGCCAGAGGTTTTTGACACTGCTGAGTTGCTGTTGGAGCCAACACACATCCAGTCCGTAACCTGGCAAGTTCTGCAAGCAACTCTCCAAGCACACAATGCTCCTGTGCTATCGAAGTTTGTGCAGAGATATGAGTTTTGCCAAAGAATCCAACGCGAAGGCGAGCCGATCAGCGTTTACATGGCTGCCCTGCGGAAATCAGCCACACATTGCGAGTACCGAGACCTCGATAACATGCTCCTAGAGCAACTAATTTGTGGAGTGAGAGACATTCGTTTACAGAGGCGACTTCTCGCTAAAGCAAATCTAACACTCCATGTTGCTCTGGATGAAGCCCGGGCTCACGAATTGTCCACCAAAGCTGCTGAGACACTACAGAGGCCAAATTCAACCAACAACCCATCTAGAACAACGCCAGTCCACAGTGAGGAAGTTCAGCCCAAAAGTGACGGCAAAGTCAAGGAAGAAGTCTTCCGGAAAGAAAAAACAGAACGAAATGACAAAGATGGTTGTGCAAGTTGCGGGGGCAACCATCAGAGACAAACTGTGAAAGGTGCTGACTATTTTCAGGGCTGCCAGGCTTAAAGTTAAGCTCAACAAGTGTCAAATTGGGGTGCCCTCAGTTGAATTTTTGGGATATCGCATCAATGCAGCAGGGATATATCTCACAGAGAGCAAGGTTCGAGCAATCCAAAAAGCTCCCCCTCCCCAAAACAAAACAGAACTACAAGCCTTTTTAGGGCTTTTGAACTTTTATTCAGTATTCTTAAAAGACAAGGCAACTGTGGCCAAACCTTTGCACAGGCTGCTTGCAAAAAAGACCCCTTGGACTTGGGACAGAGCAGAGACCACAGCTTTCAATGCTGTCAAACAATTGTTCTCTGGGGACAGTCTCCTGATCCAGTATAACGGAACCTTGCCTCTCGTTCTTGTGTGCGATGCCTCCCCTTTTGGAGTGCGGGCTGTGCTGAGCCACAAACTGCCTAAAGCTACCATTGCTTACTTTTCCCGCACTTTATCTGGAGCCGAACGGAACTATAGTCAATTAGATAGAGAAGCCCTTGCCATCGTCTCAGGGGTTCAAAAAAAATTCATGAATATTTGTTCGGCTGACATTTTGACATTGTTACTGACCATCACCCCCTTTTGGGATTATTGGCGGGGGATCATCCAACACCTGTTGCCCTATCCCCCAGATTGACTCATTGGGCCATTTTTTTGGCTGCCTATTCCTACCCTTTGACCCACCGGCCAGGCACAGACTTAGGAATGCGGACGCTTTAAGCAGGTGCCCTTTGCCGGAGATCGTCCAAGACCCGACCCCAGGGACCCGGTACTCCTGATTGACTCTTTGGACACTGGCCCAATCACCTCACCTGAGGTTGCCAGAGCATCAGCTAAAGACATTATTATCCGGACTGTATCCGAACTGTAATTGGCTGGATGCAGAGGGGGTGGCCCAGTTCGACTGGCGAAGAATTCAAACAATTCACGACTAAACGTTTTGAATTATCTGTGCAAGAGGGATGTTTGTTGTGGGGAGATAGGGTGGTTATTCCTTTAAGTCTGCGGGAAAATGTATTGAAATTGTTGCATGTGGGGCACCCCAGTATCGTGCGTATGAAGGGTTTAGCATGTAGTTATGTGTGGTGGCCCCAGATGGACAACGACATTAGCAATTGGGTGGGTCGATGCCAACCGTGCCAGGACTCTAGACAGCTACCTCCAACAGCCCCTGTAAGAGAGTGGGAGAAGCCCCAAGAACCTTGGTCTAGGCTCCACATAGATTTTGCTTGTCCATTTCACGGGCAAACATTTTTAATCGTAGTGGATGCCTTTTCCAAATGGTTAGAAATCATTCTAATGCATTCCACGACTGCTGAAGTGGTGATCAGGGTGTTAAGGTGGCTATTTGTGACTCACGGATTGCCAGACACCCTTATCTCGGACAATGGCCCACAGTTTACAGCCACCCAGCTCGAAAGTTACCTGGCCGAGCTGGGCATCCGACATGCCCTCTCGGCGCCATTCCATCCTGCCACCAATGGCCTTGCAGAAAGTTTTGTTAGGAGTGCCAAGGAGGCACTATCCTGAATAAGCCTGGGGGACTGGCAAGCCAAGATTGACACATTCTTGGCAGTCCAGCATGGGACCCCCTGTGCAGCCACCGATCGCAGCCCAGCAGAGCTATTGATGGGAGGAGGCTACAATGCCCACTAGACCGGCTAAATCCCAACTATTCCCCCGATGGATTTCAAACAAGGGGAAATAGGACCAGGGAATTCTCAATAGGCGCTCCAGTGTTCACCAGGAATTATGGAGGAGGCCCACTATGGTTGGCAGGGACAATTCTAGAAATCACGGGCCCAAAATCATACTTAGTTGTTATAGGCGATGGGAGGGTCTGGAAAAGGCATGTCGACCAAATTCGAAACCGGTTGCAAGCCAAAGCAGAAACGCAATAACCAAAACAATCAGGCCCTGACTACCCGCTGTTTACACCAACAGCTAACTCAAGCCCGAATTGGCCGGGGGACTTATCTGAGAGTTGCGAAGTCCAGCGCCACCCCACAGTCCAACCTGAAGTCAGTGAGGAAGAATCCGCCTCTAATCCTGGCCAGGAAGGCCAATTGGAGGAGCTGGGAGGAACGGAGAGTCCCTCTGACCCGCTCAACTCCTTGCCCAGGACTGAGTTGCACGGGTCAGCCAGGCATAGGGAACGCCCTGGCTACCTGCATGACTACCTATGTAAATAGTTGTAAATTTTAGCTAAATGTGTTCTGGGAAGGGAGCGGTATTATGTATTTAAATTCTTGGAGGGAAATTTGGGCAGTAAAACGCATGTTACTAATTGGCTGCTGCCTCATCTCTAAACAGTATACTTTGCTGGGTTCTCACAATAAAATTAAGAGCTGTTATCACCAATGACTTGTCTCCTGCCTCCTCATTTCGCAAACCCAACATGTCTTATAGTCCGAAAAGTATGATAACACGGTAAAATATATGAGGTGTATAAGCTATGGGCTATTGCTAGAATTGTCTTTGATAACCTTAGGTTTTTAATAGGATTTGTTTGTTTACTGGATTTAGAAGACTCCAATTTCACAAGAGAACAGTCAGTCTACAATATTAAAAAAAAAGCAAAAGTAAAAAAGAAAAGAACCATGCACATCCAGAAAATCTGAAACTTTGGAACTATTTGGGATTAAATTTAATCCACACGGTTTAGCTACTTAATTTGGTTAATTGAGCCTGTTTGGGTGTTCCCTAGCACGTTATATCCATCAATGATCTACTTAAGTGTACTATTGAAGCAGAACCAGCATGCTAGTTTTGGGGCTAATTTAGCAGACCTATTCTTACAGTCTATTTTGAAGCTAACAGCAACAGTTTGCTCCCTCTCTCTTTGAGCCATTCTTCATTTATTAAGAAAGTAACATTAAAACAGAGAGCAAAACTTACATTCTCTAAAAAGTAGTTTCTTTATGCTCTCTGGAATATTAACAGCCTCTAATAATCAATCTTATGAGAACAAAAAAAGTGAACCAGGAATAGCCCCTGGTCTCCATAATGTCTGAAGGTACCAAGATTTTAAAATAGACAAGCTGCTGTTGGCATAGGAACAATGAGTAATCCAAATAAAATAAATGACTCAAATTCTTGGAAGTCTGATAAGAATATTTCAGCAATGATCTGTCTCCCACTCAAGTTTACATGATGATCTGTAGCCTTTTCTCCTCCACGACCACCCCCGGAACCAAGAATATTTTTGAGATAATGACTCATGGTTCAGTGACATGACCCCTCTAGATTCTGTATTCTTGGGAGATTACAGATTTAAATGAAATATTCCAAAACAGACAAAATGACTTATTATGTAAGAATTCTGTTAAAGACAATCTTGCTAAACAAAGTCTTTGACTGATGGAATTGTAATAGTAATATTTGAACAGATGGCAATGATCAGCAAGAAAGTGGTTGAGATGAAATATAATATTTAACAGCTTTAGGTAGTCCTATACTAAACATTGAAACACTCCCCCAAAAGATAAAAATCCAAAAACTGTTTAAAAAATCCCCAAGCCTTAAATACTATGATTAGAAATCAACATATTCCTGAAGAAAAGTGGAAGAATTTTGTATCTAACAATACCTGATCTGTTGTATACTTCTTAAGGCAATCCCTGCATTGAAGGAAAGTGGTTTACTACCTGGGAAAGCAAACAAAGGGTTCTGTTAATACTTAAAAATACAATTCCATCCATGTTGCATAAAATGAGGGCTTTTCTGGCAACCTTTGATATTTGCCATACACGCACATTTAAATAAGAAAATCTTAAGTCATTATGCCAAGTTAAAGTCCAAGTATCTGCTTTGACTACTAGCCATAATCACTCACATCAGTTTGGAATAATAGATACTGAAAGCTATTCAGTTTCCCCTACTTCATCTATGGCCTTGTTGGAGCAATGGTCTTTCTAGCAATTGAAGAGAGTCTTGCTTGGATACATTTGTATATAATCTGTTTAATTCTTGTGGTAGATGCCATAGGAAAAACAAATAAATATTGTAGCAAAAATTGAAGCGTTCAGATAAGCTATGTATTTAATTCAAAAGACAGCCGAACCTTTGTATAATTGCTTGTCACAGAAATAACTAATTCACAAGCTACTACCAATTAATTATTAGAACACTTATACACTTAAAGAGCCTTCCAATAACAGCAAGGACAAAAGCAAGACAGCATGGAGGAAAGCCACAATCACCAAGTGAGAAACATCAAAAAGAGATCCTGATGGAACCCAAAGACAGTAAGGAAAGGAAAATTATAAAGCATTTGGAAGAAAGAGAAATGGAAGAAGCTACAGTGAGATTCCCACTAATTGCATTAGTATATCCAAGAAAACACACTTCAATCCCTTTGGTGATAACATCTGTGCTACACACAACTCAGGAATGTCGGGAAGATGAAAATTAATACAGACAACCTCCAAGAATGTAATAACATACTTCAGAAAAAGAACCCCCTTCCTACCGAAGCCCTTCTGAAGGGTAATTGCCGCAGACCCAGGGGATTGTGATGGACCATTACCAGATTTGGAAGAATTACA
The DNA here is from genome assembly GCF_028640845.1 of Ahaetulla prasina. NCBI lineage: Eukaryota > Metazoa > Chordata > Lepidosauria > Squamata > Colubridae > Ahaetulla > Ahaetulla prasina. The sequence continues at coordinate 59,058,709 of NC_080542.1, read as the reverse complement.
CAAGAAGTGCTATCCAAGAAATTCTTCACTAATGCCTAATAATTGATAACTGAGGCATTCACAGGAGCTGAATATCCTTTTATGAAATATTGTAAGTTGGCATTCTAAGTGTAAATATAATTAATTTTGGGATTATATTTGTAAATATAACATCATTCTATTACAGGAGACATGTTCTACAGAAGATATTGAACTTGGTTATTTTGTAGTACATTTTGTCAAGGTCACTAGATTAAGAAAAAGTGGAAGACCAAGTGGTAGTCTATATGTCTATGTTTCAAATAAGATTCTACCAGTGGTAACCAATTTGAAACCCTGTAGTCAAATTTCAATGTTTCCTATTGTTTCATGTTACTATCAAAAGGAGAGAATAAATTCTTCAACAGAACCAATAATGCATTGGTGTTACCTTTTGGTAACTTGCATATTGTGAGCTGTTAGAGAAATAATTTGTTTTAATTTTTAACAGTATATCATGTGCCAGAAAGGAGTATATACATGACATCAGAATTCACAAGTGGAACCTGTGAAACCAGCACAGTGGCTTCATATATAAAATATCTCTTAGAGAAGTTAGAGAGCTTAATTTACAAGCTTAACTGTGAAATCAAGCAATGGAACACCCAGTGTCATACTGCTACAGATACACTGAAAAAAATAACACATGAATTTACCTTTCAGTTCATAGGTAAGGTGAAACTTTTGCTCACTACTTCTGTGTTTGTGTGTGTGTATTATACAATATCCTATAATACCACAAATATGAAAATATTGCAGATATTATTTCTGTAATACATTTATATTATACATAATAGTAATATCATGGTTAATATAAATGTAATAATCAGACTATTTCAGTATATATGACCATTAAAAAAGTATCAAAAATACATGAACAACTATTCTCCAAATCAGCCCAGGCAGATCCAGTACTAGCAATGGTCCAACCATGTGCACAAAATCCTGCTATATTTCCCAATAAAGTGATATTTGTCTACTCACATATAGCATGCTTTCAAACTGGACAAAAGCCAAGACAAATGACCAAAGTTTATTCTGTCACTTAATGCTAGGACTCAAACCGCTGAAACAAAGACCATCTCCAATGACTAAGCCATTAACCACCACGCCTCTCAATGCAACTATGAAATCATCATATAGGTAGTCCTTGACCTAGCACCATTCATTCAGTGACTGCTAGATGTTATAATGGTAATGAGCAAACAAATGGTGGTTATGATTACTCCACAAAATTCTCACTGTTCCAGCATCACAACATGTCATGTGATTGCAATCTTGGCAACCACTTCACACTTACAACTCGTTGCAGTGCTCTGAGATCATGTTATAGCCATTTGCAATTTTCTCTGCTGTTTTCCCCAGGAAGTCAATAGGGAAGCTGATAGCAAAGATCACAAATCATTGGATTAAATATCCTCCCCCCAATCAGGAAACACTCTTTGTCCATCTGGACTTGGGCTGCACCAACCACTCATATATCTTGCATAACTTCCCCAACCCTAGCTGTGCCTCACTCATATCCTTGCACAATGTCCCCAACTTACACCATGGCCTTGCACAACTTTTCTTACCCATGCCATACTTCTCACACATCCCCTCACACTCATTTGCACCTTCTTCAACCCATGTTGCATCTTTCATGCCCCCTTGCATCCTCAGGTACCTTTCCTGATCTGTGTCACAACTCTGGTATCTTGATGCACCCTTGTATACCTGTCCTGTGCCATGCCTCTCACACATACCCTGATGTCTGACTCCAAAGGCAGCTGATACCTGTCATATGGCCCTGGCTCCCCTCTGCCTCCGATGCAGAACACTCATCAGAGCCTTCCCCAGACTCCAGGACTGGCCCATATTCCTCCACAACCTCCTCACTGTCCAAATCTTCTGCCAGCTCCGCTGGCCACTGGCATGCCACAACACCCTGATCCTCCCTTGCACCCTCACACAACCTTTTGTGATAAGCTGGAAAGAAGTTGCCTCACCTAACAGTTGTGAGATTTGATTAACAACAGCAACAGGATTTGTCATCCTTAAGTGATGCTGTCACGCCGTGCAACCACATTACTTAGTGATGGAAATTCTGGTCCCAGTTGCCATCATAAGTCAACAAATAACTGCATCTTAAAATAGATTGTTTTTTCAGTTAACCTATCACCTTTTTTATAGTTCAGGGAGCATACTGTATCCTGAGAGTACAAAACTGAGCTTTTGACACTACCAAAATTCTCTTTCTCCTTCGTAACTCCCCATTTCTCTATTCCTCATAGCCCTCCCAAAAACTGCTATTGCATTAGGTTCCCCAATTGCACAGCTGTGTTGGCTAGAAGGAGAACGTTGATTAAATCCTAACTTATTTTTATACACAAGGAAGAGATAGGTTTTTTAAAGTCTTCTCTCTAAAATAGATATAGAACTAAATCCATAATAGATTTAAATTGTGTTCTGCTTTTTGTTGTTGATCAGTAATTTAAAAAAAACAATATCCGGGTAACTAACTTTTAAGTGTATCACCATTGCCACCTGATAATGCCCTGGTATTGCAGGATGATTTTATCTGTGGTAACATTACCATATTCTGATACATTACATTATTATATTAAGAAATGATCTAAAATCATCTGCAAAAATGTACTGTATTTTTGGAGTATAAGACGCACCTTTCCCCACCCCAAAAGGGGGTGAAAATTTAGGTGCATCTTATACGCCCAATGTACACCCATCCACCCACTGGCCCTCACCCTTTGGCCTCTGCCTCCCAGCAATTTACCTCCTTGCAGCAAGCAGCAAGAAGAAACAGCCCATTTCAGCTTCAGCACAGCCTAATTAGCACAAGTTAATTGTCCTTGGATTGGCCCAGGGGTGAAATCTAATTTTTTTTGCTAACGATTCTTTGGGCGTGGCTTGGTGGAAGTAGCTTGGTGGTCATGTGGTGGGTGTGGTGGGTGTGGCTTGGTGGGTGTGGCCAACTTGACATCACTCACTGTTAGAGCCAGGAGCTCCACATTCTGACACAGAAGCAAATTCTGTCTTTTACAGAATGTAACAGAAGCCAGGAGCTACATAAAAGCACATTCTGCCTTTCTGAAGCCCCCAATGCTTTGAGTTTTCCTCTGGCTTGACTGCCCAATCGAACCTTGGAGCCTTCTCTTGTCCTGTTCTTTATCCCGGAAGCCGCGCATCCCCCCTGCCAATCCTCCATACAAACTGCCCACCCCGTTTCTGCAAAGGCACAGCCTCCCCCTTACAGGGTGATCCAAAGAGGGGAGGGAGATGCTGCAGAAAAAGCTGCCTTCCACCCGGGCCTCCTCCTGCAACCAAACGTGCCCAGTCGTGTGTGCTCTTTCCTCAAATGGGCTGTGCATGGGGTGTTTCCCTGCTCAGCCCCAACAAGCTATGCATCCATGGTGCCTGCACCAGCATCCCGAGAGAAGCAGAGAAGAAATGCCGCTTCTTGAGTGAGGGGAGGGCGAGGAGAATGGAGAGACTCAGGGAGTAGGTCAGGTAGAGCTGGATGATTCAGGGCTGCTCAGAAGCCACCCCCACCGCTGCCAAAGCTTTGGGTGCCTTGGCTTCAGATCTCTCCCTCCCACCCTCCCTCACACACACGCACAAAAACAGAGGTTGGAGAGCTCTCTTGCTCGCTTGCTCTCCAAGCACCCCATGCACAGCCCATTTGAGGAAAGGGCACGCATGGCTGGGTGCGTTTGGCTGAAGGAAGAGGCGTGGCACAATGGGATTATTTTGTTCACCGCAGTGGTGCTTTGGGAGGGCAGGCAGATGTCTGCAGCTGACAACTATAATGAATATGTCCACCTGCCCTCCCGAAGCACCACCACAGTGAACAAAACAATCTCATTGCTATAGATGCATAGCTTGTCAGGGCTGAGCAAGGAAGCCGCTTCTTGAATGGGGTGGGGGTGGGGGCGAGTAAGCTGCTAGCTCCTTCCCTGCAGCCCTGCCATGCTTGTCTGCTTTCCATGTGGGCTTCCACTTGCCTGCCTTCACAAGCTGAACACTGGAAAACCGGTAAGGGCAGGGTGGAACGCAGCATGGAAGGCAGGCAAGCATAGCTGGACTGCGGGCCATGGACCAGCCAGTCATTGCTCCCAGTTCAGCGAACCAGCCCCAATCTCTGCTACCTATTCACCTGAGCTGGTTCAAACCTGGAGCATTTCACCCCTGGATTGGGTTCCTGACTCTCAGCTGTTTCAGGCTGCAGGGATTGCCATTGCCTATTGCTGCACAGGCCTCTGCTGCTTGCTGCAAGGGGGTAAATTGCTGGGAGCAGATTTTTTTTTTTCCTTGTGCTAATCAAGCTATGCTGAAAACAAAGATGAAAATAAAGCAGGCTATTTGCTATTTGCTGCAACAAGGCAAAATTGCTGGGAGGCAGAGGCAGATTTCTTTTTCTTGTTTTCCTCACCAAAAAAAATAGTCACGTCTTATAGTCCAGAGCATCTTATTATCTGAAAAATACGGTAATTAAAACATAAAACATTCTCTCTTTTTCATTTTTTGCAGTGTTTCCTCTTGTATTAGGTACAGGAGATTTTTGTCAAAATTCTCATTGTGAACATTCCAAAAGCAGCATCAGAAAGGTAATGTAGAATTATTCTAAAAGATTTAAAAACAATCATATTTGAAAATAGTATGCTTCAAGACATGTCTTTGTCAAAAATAAAAAAAAATAATCATGTAAATCCACAACATCAATACATTTTTCTTAATATTAAAATATGCTACACCTATCAGACTTTGTTACCTACAGATCTCATCAACTTGTAGTGCAACATTGTTTACGAATTTGTTAACCACTTTCTATACTATAACTTTTGTTTCATTGATGGTTCTTAATTTTCTAGAATGGCTGGATAAGCCTGTCTCCTACACACACACACACACACACACACACACACCCCAAGAAAACCTAATACATTCTGAGGATGTTGCAACCAGTTCATGCCCAGAATGCAGTTTGCACATGACTAATTTTTGTTTGTATGGAAACTACGATTTATGATGTTAGCTAGCAGAAAGGAGTATCTGGCATTATGTTCTATATATAATCCATCTTGGGAGCCAATTCACAATCAAATATTAATACTATCCCCTTTTTAAATTGTAGGCATATGTCAAAATCAAGCAATTCTTTGAAATGCTAAACACAGATTCTTTTCCTGGTGATCTTTTAAGTTATGTTCCTGGTACTCTGTCTGGTGTTAAAATAGATCATTGCAAACCAGGATTTGGAAAAAACACAAGTACCATGAACAACAATACAATTTGTCCAGGATGCTGTGGTGAGTTTCCAGGGTTTGGAGTAGAATTATAGAGAGAGAAGTATAAAAGAAGGATAGGGAAGGAAAAAGATACCTTGTTAATGGCAAATTAACAACTAGCCTCACATCTGTAGTTAATATCTGGTAGTTGCATGTTGCATCTGTGACTTCAAATACACTATTTGTTTGAACAAAGGCTAGGAAGAGAACAAAGGGTTTGGCAAGAAAATCTAGCTGCACAGTGCTAATGCAATTTACAAGGAGTGACAAGTTGTGTTACAGCATCTCAGTGTAATCTTTAGCCTTTGAAATTGCACCCCAATGCACTTCAGAGGGTTCCTCCTTATGTCCCCTGTCATGTCTTATCATTTGCCTGATTTGTTTGTTGTTGCTGTTTGCTTTGTTTTGCAGATCCCTATGCCTGCTATCTTTTAAAAAACATTTCTTTAATATATAAAAAAGCAACAAAAAACAACAAAAACATATTGTATATAGAGAAAATAATTCAACTTCATTTGTAAACACATCATTAACTTGACAATAAATTAATGATGTGTTTACAAACAGTTTTTATGAATCCTTTCATTAAAGCTAGTTTATGAGCAGAAAGGAAGCATATTTTGGTATATAATTCAAAATACATTCACATCTTTGATTGATGTGCTATATTAACAGGTTATGAATATTAAACCAAAATTATAGTGATATTGAGACGAGCCTATATCATATGGGTATATATCCCCTTACCTATTTTACATTTCCAATATAATGAGATTGATACAATTAGTCCTTGACTAATAACCAACTTAGCCACTGTTCAAAGTTACAACAGACACTCAAAAGCAATTAACAACTTGGTTTCAATGTTTTGACGTCACCTCCCACCAGCCTTATGACCACATTTTGGATGCTTAACAGCCGGTCCACATTTATGGCCATTTGATGGATAGAATAGAATAGAATAGAATAGAATAGAATAGAATAGAATAGAATAGAATTCTTTATTGACCAGGTGTGATTGGACAGAAGGAATTTATCTTGGTGCATTTGCTCTCGGTGTACATAAAAAATATATACATTTGTCAAGAATCATAAGGTAAAACTCTTAATGGTAGTCATAGGGTACAAATAAGCAATCAAATCCTATTAGGAAACAGTCAGTCAATAAATCGTAAGGATACCAGCAACAAGGTTGCAGTCATACAGTCATAAGTGGAAGGAGATGAGTGATAGGAACGATGACAAGATTAAGTGTAGTGCAGACTTAGTAAATAGAATGGACAGGGTTAAGGGAATTATTTGTTTAACAGAGTGATGGCGTTCAGGGAACAGTTAAACAGTTTTCCCCGAACGCCATCACTCTGCTAAACAAATAATTCCCTCAACCCTGTCATACTATTTACTAAGTCTGCACTACTATTTATCTTGTCATTGTTCCTCTCACTAATCTCCTCCCACTTATGACTGTAACCTCGTTGCTGGTATTCAATTGATCATTTCCTAATATGATTTGATTGCTTATTTGTACCCTATGATTATCTGTACCTTATGATTCTTGACGAATGTATATTTTCTTTTATGTACAGTTCACCGAGAGTATCCTCTCACCGAGAGAGACAGAAGACAAATTCCTTCTGTCCAATCACACTTGGCCAATATTCTATTCTATTCTATTCTATTCTATTCTATTCTATTCTATTCTATTCTATTCTATTCTATTCTATTCTAATACAACTACAAAAATCATAAGATACAACTCAGTGATAGTCATAAGATACTAAATAGAATCATAAGATGCTAAAGGAATAGGTAATAGGAATGATTATAAGGCTAATAATAATGGTAGTAGTCCTGCAGTCCTGCTACAGTTTGATATCCTAGGACATAAAACATTTTTTTTGAATTAGTTGTTTAGCAGAGTAATGGCATGTGGGGGGGACTGTCTTTGTGTTTAGTTGTTTCGGTGTGCAATGTCCTATAACTTCATCTTGAGGGAAGAAGTTGAAACAGTTTATATCCAGAACGTGAGGGGTCTGTAGGGGTCTGGCTCATGTAGTATACATGTCATCAATGGAAGGCAGGTATATAAATTGCTATATTGTATATAATTTGCTATGTGTTACATAATTTTGCTTTTGTTTTTAATGGAATAGTGACATGTCCACCAGGTAGATTCAGTGCAAAATATGGAACAAACTGTATTTTGTGTCCTGCTGGATCCTATAATGGAAAATATGGCCAGGTGGCTTGTGAAAATTGTCCAAAACACCAAAGCAGTGATGGAAAAGGTGCAGTCACAGAAAAAAAATGTCATAGTAAGTTACCGAATACAATGTATATGGATTCAACTTCTCTTTGTTGGTGAATTATATTCACAAATAGGCCACAACAAGTTAACTGGAAATGTTTAAGCACCTGTGCAGTATATTGGAACTCATAACAGATTTTTTTAACCAAATACTTAATTCAGCTTTGATTTTTATAGAAGTTGTTTTTCTTACTTTTTAATGCATCATCACTAACATAACATCAAATCTTTCCAGGCATTTGCTAATTTTCCTTGAGGGAGATAAGCGGACTAGAAACATAAAATATAAGAAATGGTGGAAAATATTTGTAGCTTGGGTGGTATCTTTTCTTTTATGTACACTGAGAGCATATGCACCAAGACAAATTCCTTGTGTGTCAAATCACACTTGGCCAATAAAATTCTATTCTATTCTATTCTAGATGTTGGTAGTAGTTTTTTCTCGAAGCTTGTTGTTTAGTTTCCAAATGTTTCATCACCAGGCTAGGTAACATCATCAGCGGAAGTTAGGTTGAAGTGCCTTGTTTCAGTTCTCTTCTGCTTTTATAATTCTTATGCAGTCAGTTGGCCACGTGACTGACTGGCCACAGCATGTGAAGGTCATCTGGTAGCAACATCATCCTGGCTGGTCACAGGACTGACTAGTCATGCCATGTGAGGTCATCTGACAAGCATCAAGGATTTGTGGCAGGGGTGGATTCTACTTACCTTTACTACTGGCTTGCTTTGCTCACGCGTGCGTGCATGCTTTTGCACATGCGCAGATCATCAAACATGATGTCAGGGTGGGTAGGCAGAGCCTCCTGCTGATTTTACTACCGGTTTTCAAGAACCGGACAGAACCAGGAGCAACCCACCACTGATCTATGATCATGTCACAAGCATAGTTTACAGCCCTCAGGCTATGATTATTTGGATAGTGACCATTCCAAGTTACAATAGTGACAAATAAAGAGAGATTATGAACAATCCTCAGAATTCTTGTTATCCAGCATCCCGTGATTGTGATCTAAGTACTTGGCAACCCAATTTATTACTGATTGCCAAGCTTCCAGCAATTATATGATCATCATTTGTAATTTAATCACCATTTATTATTATTATTATTATTATTATTATTATTATTATTATTATTATTATTATTATTATTATTATTATTATTATTATTATTATTATTATTATTATTATTAATTGATTTTTATAGAAGTTGTTTTTCTTACTTTTTAATGCATCATCACTAGCATAACATCAAATCTTTCCAGGCATTTGCTAATTTTCCTTGAGGGAGATAAGCGGACTAGAAACATAAAATATAAGAAATGGTGGAAAATATTTGTAGCTTGGGTGGTATCTTTTCTTTTATGTACACTGAGAGCATATGCACCAAGACAAATTCCTTGTGTGTCAAATCACACTTGGCCAATAAAATTCTATTCTATTCTATTCTAGATGTTGGTAGTAGTTTTTTCTTGAAGCTTGTTGTTTAGTTTCCAAATGTTTCATCACCAGGCTAGGTAACATCATCAGCGGAAGTTAGGTTGAAGTGCCTTGTTTCAGTTCTCTTCTGCTTTTATAGTTCTTATGCAGTCAGTTGGCCACGTGACTGACTGGCCACAGCATGTGAAGGTCATCTGGTAGCGACATCATCCTGGCTGGTCACAGGACTGACTAGTCATGCCATGTGAGGTCATCTGACAAGCATCAAGGATTTGTGGCAGGGATGGATTCTACTTACCTTTACTACTGGCTTGCTTTGCTCACGCGTGCGTGCATGCTTTTGCACATGCGCAGATCATCAAACATGATGTCAGGGTGGGTAGGCAGAGCCTCCTGCTGATTTTACTACCGGTTTTCAAGAACCGGACAGAACCAGGAGCAACCCACCACTGATCTATGATCATGTCACAAGCATAGTTTACAGCCCTCAGGCTATGATTATTTGGATAGTGACCATTCCAAGTTACAATAGTGACAAATAAAGAGAGATTATGAACAGTCCTCAGAATTCTTGTTATCCAGCATCCCGTGATTGTGATCTAAGTACTTGGCAACCCAATTTATTACTGATTGCCAAGCTTCCAGCAATTACATGATCATCATTTGTAATTTAATCACCATTTTTATTTATTTATTTATTTTTTATTATTATTATTATTATTATTATTATTATTATTATTATTATTATTATTATTATTATTATTATTATTAATTCGATTTTTATACCGCCCTTCTCCCGAAGGACTCAGGGCGGTTTACAGCCAAAATAAAAACAGACAACACAATATACAATTTAAAATACAAATTAAAAAACTTATTTTATAATTGGCCTAAAAAACTTTAAAATATATAAAACTAAAAACCCTTAAAATTAATAATAGAAATTTAAAAATCAATAAAATTTAAGCCAGCCCCGCGCGCATAAAAAGATGTGTCTTCAGTTTGCGGCGGAAGGTCCGAAGGTCAGGTATTTGGCATAAACCCGGGGGAAGTTCGTTCCAGAGTGTGGGAGCCCCCACAGAGAAGGACCTTCCCCTGGGGGCCGCCAGCCGGCATTGCTTGGCGGACGGCACCCTGAGAAGTCCCTCTCTGTGAGAGCGTACGGGTCGATGGGAGGCATGCGGTAACAGCAGGTGGTCCCGTAAGTACCCAGGCCCTAAGCCATGGAGCGCTTTAAAGGTAGTAACCAAAACCTTAAAGTGCACCCGAAAGGCTACAGGTAGCCAGTGCAGTCTGCGCAGGAGTGGTGTTACGCGGGAGCTACGCGAAGCTCCCTCTATCACCCGCGCAGCTGCATTCTGGACTAACTGAAGCCTCCGAGTGCACCTCAAGGGGAGCCCCATGTAGAGAGCAATACAATAATCCAAGCAAGAGGTAACGAGCGCATGAGTGACTGTGCACAGGGCAACCCGATCAAGGAAGGGGCGCAACTGCCGAACCAGGCGAACCTGGTGGAAGGCCCTCCTGGAGACGGCCATCAAATGATCTTCAAACGACAGCCGTTCATCCAGGAGGACACCTAAGTTGCGCACCCTATCCTTTGGGGCCAATAACTCGCCTCCAACAGTCAGCTGCGGCTGCAGCTGACTGAATCGGGGTGCTGGTATCCACAGCCACTCCGTCTTGGAGGGATTAAGCTTGAGCCTGTTTCTCCCCATCCAGACCCGTATGGCTTCCAAACACTGGGACAGCACTTCAACAGCTTCATTGGGGTGGCCCGGGGTGGAAAAGTACAGCTGAGTGTTGATTTGAAGGTTCCACTCTTCTGTGGTAATCTTTCCATCCTATGCAGCCTCCTCCAGTCCTTCTCTATTCACACCTCTTGCACCCCCTTCACCTCCTTGTGCACTTATCCTAATCTCCACAATCTGCACAATAACTCTTGTGTACCCCCTTGCATCTTTTTGCAACATCACACACCCATTCCACTCTAAGAGGCACCTCTCATGCATCCTTGTGTACCTTCCCTTGTAGTCTCCACACCTTGTCTACACTGTCTGCCCGCAGCAAATTCTCGGTGGACAGTGGGGTGCGGCCCCCGTCCTGGCCCCCAAGGAAGCCGCCGCTCGCCCGGTTGCAGATGTGGAGTGGCTCCGCTGAGGCGATCCCCGCCCACCCGGGGCTGCGGGCCGGCCATTCCGCCACTGGGCTGTAGGGGGCGCCCAGGACGCCCATGGTTCCAGCCCGGCCCACCAGACAGAGGAAGAGGCGGGCGGGCGGCGCTCTGCATGCGCTCAGGGGCGCTTACTTGTCGCGGATGATGGTCTGCAGCCCCGGAAGCCAGGTGGGCGAGGCGCTCTGCTTCCCAGCCCCGCGCGGGATCCTCTCTGGGCGCGGCGCTCTGCATGCGCTCAGGGGGCGCTTACTTGTCGCGGATGATGGTCTGCAGCTCCCGGATCTGGTCGTTCATGGGCAGGAGTTTGAGCTGGGCCGCCGATCCCGGCCAGTCGTGACGCGTCGCCGTCGCCGACGTGGCCGTGGCCTCCTCAGCGCCCCCGTCGCCCGCACAGCAGCCGTTCCTGCCAGCGCAGCAGCATCGGCTGCCGTCGGCGCTGCTGCTGCTGCTGTCCGGGCTCAGGCTGTCACCGCTGCCCAGGCCGGGGTCGGCGAAGCGCAGCTGCCGAGGCCCGCCCTCACCGCTCGTCGGCATCCCGGCCTCTGCCCCCCCCGGACCCCCCACGCGCCAGACGCAGCAAGGCACCGCCCCCATGCGCCGCCGAAGCAGCCGCCGCGGCGCCCCGCCACACGCTCCGCTTTACCTCAGCCGCGGGCCCGTGTGCCGGCCCGTGACGCGGCCGAGCTCGCCCGCTCCCATTGGCCGCGCCTCTTCTGTGGTAATCTTTCCATCCTATGCAGCCTCCTCCAGTCCTTCTCTATTCACACCTCTTGCACCCCCTTCACCTCCTTGTGCACTTATCCTAATCTCCACAATCTGCACAATAACTCTTGTGTACCCCCTTGCATCTTTTTGCAACATCACGCACCTATTCCACTCTAAGAGGCACCTCTCATGCATCCTTGTGTACCTTCCCTTGTAGTCTCCACACCTTGCCTACACTGTCTGCAACTCTTACATACCCACTGCAATTTTCTGTGCATCCCTTTTTGTTGACTATTTAAAGAACAGACATTAAGATAATTTGTAGCAAATCTTCAAGTTTTTAAAGTTTTCAATATTTTTTAATTTGAACGCATATATTTAACCTTTATTTACGTATTACAAACATCCCAATTACAATATTTGGATAAAACTTGTTGCTGTTTTAATCTTGTGCCAGTTTATATCTAGCATTCTTTTAATTCTCCAAATCTCAGCCATAAGCATAAACTTGCTTTAGGTGAAAGCTTTCTTCTTTGGTTTCCACCTTAAAGAATGGAACTGTGTGTGAGGGACTGAGGTACTGTGTATTTCTTAAAACTTTTAACTGTTGATCTCTTCTCGTAATCTCCGAATTTCTCTTACCGGTACATTAAAAAGTAGCATCTCTTTCCCTTTTCTAGTCCTTTACAATTGTTTTGACTTTTTAAAATAATCCCTTGCAATATGAGATTAAAATTTCATAGATATTTATAGTATTTGTTTATTTACAAATTAGTCATTTACAATATGCAATCCAGTATGTTTAGACAAAAAGACAGGTATGTATAATTTTAATTATTTTTTTAACTTAGTCATTGGGCATTTTGATATCTCAGTCAGGATACTAAAGATGTATAAATAATGTTAAAATGGCATAAGCAGATATCTTACAACTGGTACAGAAGTACAGTATTTTAAAGATAATTAAAATAATGTAGATGCAGAAAGTTCTTCCATGAACTGGAATTTCTGTACATCTGCTTTTTTTGTATTATCTTCCAAATTATGTTGACAAGTTTTTGCTTTGTTTTATTTACTGTCCAGATCATTTGCAGAGCACTCTAGGAGTGCTGATGACAATAATTTATTTGTATCCTACCTTTATTATTTTTATAAATAATTCAAGGCAGCTAACATATTCAACACACCAGTTTCCCTGCATCAACAACCCTGTGAGGTGGCTTTGGCTAAGAGTGTGACTAGCCTAAAGTTATCCAGATAGGTTTTATGGCTAAGGTGGACTTGAACTTATAGTTTCCTGCTTGCTAGCCTGGTGCCTTTAATCATTAGACCAAACTGGCTCTCCAGTTCATTATCTAATAATAATATTTAAGATCAACACCTACCTCCTTTAATTACTGCTTCAGAGAATTCTGCAGTTTAGCTGAGTAGCATTTCTCTTGGTGATCACTGAATGTTTTCACATAATTTAAGTCATGTCTGGATTCCTTTGGCAAGTTTGAATTCTTCATGCTATTGGTAATGCAGTTGTTCTTCATGTATAATGCATTGAAGTTTCTAGTCAGAAAGCATTCCTTTTTGTTGACTATTTAAAGAACAGACATTAAGATAATTTGTAGCAAATCTTCAAGTTTTTAAGTTTTCAATATTTTTAATTTGAGCATATATTTAACCTTTATTTACGTATTACAATCATCCCACAAAATCCTCCAATACAGCAAAAGTTCTGCAAGTAGCTTCAGGAGCTGTGCTTCAAAGCAGCTTGTGTACTGAAAATTCTGAAAAAAATAATCAAGCAGATTATTTGTGAGTACTTAGAAATGAACAAGATGATTAATAGATGTCAACATGGATCACGCCGAACACATTTTACTGCCTTCTTTGATAAAGTGATTGAAGTGGTGGTCCACCAGAACATCTAGATCCTTCTCACAGAGATGAGTGTGCTGCAGTTGCCAGCACACAACGCAGTAACGGGTTGCATCAATAGATAGCATCAAGAACATGAGAAGTGATACTACCACTCTGTACTGCACTAATACACTTGAAATACTACATCAAGTTCTGGAAGTTAAATCCAATGAAAAACAGCTAAAGGAATTATGTTTAGCTTAAGGAAGAAAATACTGAATGGGGACATGATAGCACTCATCAAAACCTGAAGGGCTGCCTTAGGGAAGAGGTTGTCTCCACAGTACCTGAGGAGCAATGGGTAGAAGCTGGCCAGAGAAAGATATAACTTGGAAATAAGAAAGAATTTTATGACAGAACTATTAACCAGTAGAACTGCTTGCCTCCTGGGCTTGTGGGTACTCTATTAATGGGATTTTTCATAAAAGGGGTTTATATTAGAAGAGCTCCATGATCCCTTCCAGCTGCCTGATTCTATGATTAGCACGATTATAACAACATTATCTGGTTTATTTATTTTATTTTGTCACACAGTATATATAAGCATAAGCATGAAATAACTGTACAATATATAAGCATAAGCATGAAATAACTGTACAATATATAAGCATAAGCATGAAATAACTGTACAATATATAAGCATAAGCATGAAATAACTGTACAATATATAAGCATAAGCATGAAATAACTGTACAATATATAAGCATAAGCATGAAATAACTGTACAATATATAAGCATAAGCATGAAATAACTGTACAATATATAAGCATATATATAAGTATGAGTATGTAATAACTATATTAATTGGATATAATGAAAAACAGCTAAAGGAATTATGTTTAGCTTAAGGAAGAAAATACTGAATGGGGACATGATAGCACTCATCAAAACCTGAAGGGCTGCCTTAGGGAAGAGGTTGTCTCCACAGTACCTGAGGAGCAATGGGTAGAAGCTGGCCAGAGAAAGATATAACTTGGAAATAAGAAAGAATTTTATGACAGAACTATTAACCAGTACAACTGCTTGCCTCCTGGGCTTGTGGGTACTCTATTAATGGGATTTTTCATAAAAGGGGTTTATATTAGAAGAGCTCCATGATCCCTTCCAGCTGCCTGATTCTATGATTAGCACAATTATAACAACATTATCTGGTTTATTTATTTTATTTATTTATTATTTATTTATTTTATTTTGTCACACAGTATATATAAGCATAAGCATGAAATAACTGTACAATATATAAGCATATATATAAGTATGAGAATGTAATAACTATATTAATTGGATATAACGAAAGGAAACAATAAGATAGGAATGGTAGGCATGCTTGCAAGCCCCTTACAGACCTCTTAACAATAAAGTATTATAAATATAATGTAAAGCTTATTTAAGAAAAGCTGTAAAGGTTTCAGATTATAAATATACCAATAAAAATTTTAAAATTGCCATTCAATAAAAGACCATCTCATCCTAGCATTTTGAATTCTTCATGCTATTGGTAATGCAGTTGTTCTTCATGTATAATGCATTGAAGTTTCTAGTCAGAAAGCATTCCTTTTTTGTTGACTATTTAAAGAACAGACATTAAGATAATTTGTAGCAAATCTTCAAGTTTTTTAAGTTTTCAATATTTTTTAATTTGAACGCATATATTTAACCTTTATTTACGTATTACAATCATCCCAATTACAATATTTGGGTAAAACTTGTTGCTATTTTAATCTTGTGCCAGTTTATATCTAGCATTCTTTTAATTCTCCAAATCTCTGCCATAAGCATAAACTTGCTTTAGGTGAAAGCTTTCTTCTTTGCAGCAATCTGCAATTTGTTATAAAATGGTTTCCACCTTAAAGAAAGGAACTGTGTGTGTGGGACTGAGGTACTGTGTATTTCTTAAAACTTTTAACTGTTGATCTCTTCTCATAATCTCCGAATTTCTCTTACCGGTACATTAAAAAGTAGCATCTCTTTCCCTTTTCTAGTCCTTTACAATTGTTTTGACTTTTTAAATAATCCCTTGCAATATGAGATTAAAATTTCATAGATATTTATAGTATTTGTTTATTTACAAATTAGTCATTTACAATATGCAACCCAGTAAGTTTAGACAAAAAGACAGGTATGTATAATTTTAATTATTTTTTTCTTAGTCATTGGGCATTTTGATATCTCAGTCAGGATACTAAAGATGTATAAATAATGTTAAAATGGCATAAGCAGATCTTACAACTGGTACAGAAGTACAGTATTTTAAAGATAATTAAAATAATGTAGATGCAGAAAGTTCTTCCATGAACTGGAATTTCTGTACATCTGCTTTTTTTGTATTATCTTCCAAATTATGTTGACAAGTTTTTGCTTTGTTTTATTTACTGTCCAGATCATTTGCAGAGCACTCTAGGAGTGCTGATGACTTAATAATTTATTTGTATCCTACCTTTATTATTTTTATAAATAATTCAAGGCAGCTAACATATTCAACACACCAGTTTCCCTGCATCAACAACCCTGTGAGGTGGCTTTGGCTAAGAGTGTGACTAGCCTAAAGTTATCCAGATAGGTTTTATGGCTAAGGTGGACTTGAACTTATAGTTTCCTGCTTGCTAGCCTGGTGCCTTTAATCATTAGACGAAACTGGCTCTCCAGTTCATTATCTAATAATAATATTTAAGATCAACACCTACCTCCTTTAATTACTGCTTCAGAGAATTCTGCAGTTTAGCTGAGTAGCATTTCTCTTGGTGATCACTGAATGTTTTCACATAATTTAAGTCATGTCTGGATTCCTTTGGCAAGTTTGAATTTGCATGAGTAAAATAGGACTTATAATGTTTTTTGTTTCTGTTTTTCAGAAATTGTACCAATGTGGATGGCCTTTTTAATATCTTCCACAGCAACTAGTATTTTTCTTGGGACAATATGGATGTAAGAAACTTATTCTATTTTGAATATTGATAAACATCTTAAATATTATCTATCAGATAGAGTATAACCTCTATCCCCTCATTTCAGCAGCTGAAGAAAGCCAGTTTTGTTGAATTGAATTTGGTAAATAGAATTCAGTAAATGCAATCCATGAAATTGCAGATAATAATTTCTATTTAATTCCCACGTCTAGAATTTTATGCCATTTCATCATCCATAATTTAAGAACATTTACGTAGCAAGCTGAATGATACAAAGTTTGCTATTACAATAGTCCTTACCTAACAACCAAAGTTTCTGTTGTTAAGCAAGACATTTGTTAAGTGAAATTTTGTCTCATTTTCCGACCTTTCTTGCAATAGTTGTTAAGTGAGTCATTCCAGTTGCTCAATTGATAACATGGTTGTTAAGTGAATTTGGCTTTCCCATTGACTGCTTGTTAGAAGTTGCAAAATGTGATCACATGATTCAGGGAAAATGCAACTGTCATAAATACGAGTCAGTTGCCAAGCATCTGAATGTTGATCTCGTGACCATGGGGATGTTGCAACAATAGCAAGTGTGAAGAATTGCTGTAAGTCACTTTTTTCCTAGTTGCCATGTAGTTGCTGCAGTGCTTTTTGGCTTGAATTGATAGGATTAGTTGAGGTAAGCAGTGTCATCTTCACGGTGCAAATTGCCGCATTAATTCCATCATATTTTATCAAGCCAAGAGTTTCAATATTAAAAACATATATACCTGCTCTGCATTCTGGAAGTATTTTGGGACGCAAATGTGATACACAATAATAATTCTAACGCCTCTTCATATAAGGAGTACAAATGGAAGCTTGTAATCCTGATGAATCTGATAATTAATAATAAAAATAGGTATCCAGCTTAATACTGATCATTACCTCTATGACTATATGTCTGTGTTTTACCCATGAGTTTTGCCATGCTGTATAAATACAAATAAAAACAGAAAAGCCCACCATTATATCTGGTATTCCTGACCTTTATTTGTCATTTTAATCAACAGCTAGAATGATTCTGGGGGATATGTCCAGAGATACAAGGGATAGGCATCTTTTTTATTCATACAGACTTTGTCAGTTTTTTCTTAACAATAAGATGTAACTTCTTTATCCAATCTAGAAATAAGGATAAATTTCCTGACAGTTAGAACAATAAATCAGTGGAATGGCTTGCCTTTCAGAAGTCGTTAAGTGCTCCATCACTGGAGGTTTTAAAGAGAAGAAGTGGTATAGGGTCTCTTGCTTAAGCCGAGGGTTAAACTAGAAGATCGTCAAGGTCCCTTCCAATTCTGTTATTCTGTATTCTGGCCCCTGCCCTTTTTTAAATTAAATATTTAAAGTAAAAAACATTTAAAGTGAATATATTAACAAACAAGAAACAGAAAAGGGAGGTAAAGAACAATATACAAAGAAATAAGAAAACATTTTACAAATCTCTTGTTAGTTTTCCAATGTATCATTAATTCCTTATGCATAACTGGTTATATGATTTCAAGTGTTTAAAAATCACTGTTAAGCTCTAAACAAAGCATAAATACCAGTAACTACAGTGTTTCTTCGAAAATAAGACCCTGTATTATATTTTTTTGAACCCTGATATAAGCGCTTGGCCTTATTGCCATGCGTTCAAAAGCCCGATTGGGCTTATCATCAAGGGATGTCTTATTTTGAGGGAAACAAGGTATGATTAAAATAATATAAATCACTA
This sequence comes from Ahaetulla prasina, assembly GCF_028640845.1. Classification (NCBI taxonomy): domain Eukaryota; kingdom Metazoa; phylum Chordata; class Lepidosauria; order Squamata; family Colubridae; genus Ahaetulla; species Ahaetulla prasina. Next base: position 59,040,218 of record NC_080542.1, on the reverse strand, counting down.
AATGTATATACTACAATAATGATGCCCATATTACTTCGTCTATTAGGGCTTGAAAATCCTACAAATTGAAATATTGCCAACATTTTGGATGTGATACAGGTCCCTGTGTTAAACTTTGCAAATCCTGTATCAGATTTACTTATGAGATGCAAATTTATTCTAAGTATTGAAGCATACTCGCACAATTTGGTTAGCTGTTCCTCCAATGTAGGAAGAATGCCAATCAAATGCTTCTTTAGTAAAAAAAAATGATATAGTATTCACAAAACTTAATCTTTGTGAGGGAATATATGGTTCCAAATCCAACTCAGAAATTGCTTCATGCTGTAATGAATCATTATCCAGAACAGTTGAATTTTACAATACTACCACCAATGTGAATGATCTGACCTGCTCATTACATTTCTAGTTTTTAGAATATGTATTGCCTATTTTATCATTAAAATGTAATGTAGCAGAGTAATGTAACAAAAAAAAAACATTTTTCTAAGTGCAATTAATTTCTGTCATTGAGATGATTGTTGCATATCTCTACTGTATCTAAATCCTGCATTCATTTCATACTTTTTTTTAATTTTGGGTTTTTTAAATTATACTTCATCAATAGAAGTTGTCATCTGCAATTTAATCAAGTGTCTCCTTGACTCTGCAATTCTTTTAATAGTATGCTACTTATTTGAAAATGGTGAAATCGGTGAATTAGACATTTAAGTAAGAATTGCAAAATGTTTTATCTTTGTCTTATTAATAATAAGCTCTTACATCTTGTTAATTAACTCTCTTCTCAGCAAATTTGTGTTTTCCTCCTTATAAAAGTGAATGTTTTATAATAAAATCTGGATGCTGTATTATTATTGCATGGTCTCTTATAAATTGTTTATTTCTATTTATATAAGACCAGATATATTTATGTGCACTGTCACAAAGTCCATAGAAATAGTATCCCCAACACAAAGCAGACCAGACTAAAAAAAATCAATGTCATATAGGCAAAATATCACTTATATTGTAAGCTAAAAAATGTGGGATAGACAGCATCATCACCAGATGGATTTGTACTTGTTGACAAACGACACTCAACATGTGGTCCTTAATGGAACTACATCTACAAAAAGGGAAGTAAAAAGTGGGGTACCCCAAGGTTCCATTTTAGGCCCAGTGTTCGTCAATATTTTCATAAATGATTTAGATGAAGTAATAAGAGGGGAACTCATAAAATCTATAGATTACACTAAGCTGCCAGGAATCGCCAACACCCCAGAAGATAGGCTCAAAATCCAGATGGATCTTGACAGACTTGAACACTGGGCCCAAAATGAAATTCAACATAGAGAAAAGTTTTACACTTAGGCAAGAAAACCAAATGTACAGGTACAGGCTAGGTGAAACCTGGCTCAAAAGCAGTAACTGTGAGAGGGATCTTGGCGTCCTAATGGAAGTTAAATATGAGCCGGTAGTGTGTGGTAACAACTATATGGTATAGTTGCATTAACAGAGGGATAGAATCAAGACCATATGAAGTACCAGTATTGCTTTATAAAGTCTTAGTAAGACCATACTTAGAGTACTGTATCCAGTTTTGTTCAACATATTATAAAAAAATGTTAAGTCTCTGGAAAGAGTGCAGAAAAGGACAACAAAGATGATTAGAGGGCTGGAGGCTCAGACATATGAAGAACAGTTGCAGGAATTGGATATATCTGTTCTAGTGCAAAGAAGGATTGGAGCAAAAAAAATGGATGGAAACTAATTAAGGAAAGAAGCAATCTAGAACTAAGGAGAAATCAACCAGTGAAATGGCTGTCCTTCAGAAGTTGTGGGTGCTCCATCACTGGAAGCTTTTAAAAGGAGACTGGACAGCCACCTGCCTGAAATGGTATAGGGTCACCTGCATGAGCAAGTGTCTGGATGAAAAGATCTCCAAGGTCCCTTCCAACTCTGATTCTATTCTATTCTATTCTATTCTATTCTATTCTATTCTATTCTATTCTATTCTATTCTATTCTATTCTATTCTCTGTTCATTGTTAAGGGAGAATAATTAACTAGCTTCTCTTCAGTAGTTGTGGGTGCTTCATCACTGGAGACTTTTAAAAAGAGACTGGACAGCCACTTGTCTGGTATAGTGTCTCCTGTTTGAGCAGGGGTTTGAACTAAGAGATTTCCAAGGTCCCTTCCAACTCTATTATTCCTAAAGCCCCAGTCCCGCCCCCAGTAACAATGGCTGTTGGTTTTCCATAAAATTGGAATTAAGCAGTAGGGGGGAAAGTATGGCATATGACACTTTAAGCATATGATTATTATTATTTCTATTTTATCTTCTTAATTCTTCTGATCTTAATGTTCTTAGGCTGCCCAGAGTTGCCTCCAGACAAGATGGTTGGCACAGTAATCAATCAATCCATCCAATAAATAAATAGAACAGGGTTCACACAATCAATGCCAAACTACAATTTTGCAAATATTAAGTGGTATCAGGTTCCATCCTATATTTCAGTACATTGTTTTTATCTTTCTATCTAATTTCAAATCAAATTATATGGCCTGGCTTTATATGAATAATTCATCAATTTTCATTTATAATTCTAACTTTTTTCTATATAATTCTTACAGGATCATAATCAATTGCTGCAAAAAAACAATAGCAGTTCAATACATAAAAGAAGCAGAATCTCAGCTTAAGAGGAGATTGCAAACATTTGCAAACATTGCAAGTGATACAGAAATTCAAGAACAAAGAAATAAATTAAGTCCAATCAAACTACAAAGAAATAAGATTAGCTTTTTAGAAGAAGAATCTATAGGATTACTAAGCAGTGGTGAAATAACAGAAGGATCCACAGATGGTACAAGTTTATCTCCTGATCAAATGGGACCAGGGGAATTTGAAATTAATTTTGGAGAGAAGTCAATGGCTTTGGAAAACAACAGTAATTTCTTTACAAATGTTCCGGAACACACCCAGCAGAGCTTAATAAATATAATGAAGCATAAGCAATCCTAGCTGTGTGATATCAGCCATTGGTAGGATTTTATTTTAAAAAATACTTGGAAATGAATTATGTTACTTAAAAAGTGTTAAATTAAAACCTTGAAGATATATTTAAAAATGGCAAATTAACCAGATTAAATATGAAATTGTTATGGAACTTAGATCTTTTTTGAAAAGAAATTATCCAATCAAAATCTGTACTCAGATTTTCTTTAAGCCCTATGGAAAAAAGAAATGGCATACAAATGAAATTATAATTTGTGATGTCTTACGATGTACTGTGAATTAAATCTGATGAGTAACTGAAAAATATCCAAGTTTATTCTTTCTAAATATTAAGTAGAAGCAATGTGTTTTGCAGCATGTAATACTGAAAAATGTAAGTGCATGGACTCATTCAACTGTATCAGTAACCAAGAGGGGGTCAAATTTAAACAGGTTTGTCAAGTTACAGAACCAGATGGTGGGCCCACAGAACTAAGAATTTAAAAAACACATTTCTGGTTTTGTAACCTGACAACCTTGCTTATCTATCATTTACTGTTAATATGTAAAGTAAGTAAAGACAAACGCTTAGAACAGAATCCATTAAAGGCTTTTTAAGAAAAAGGTTGCTGTTAGAATATTTTGTCAATTTTAAACATTTATTTTCAAATTATCCCACTGTTTTTCTAATTTAATGAGTTATATTGTTCTTACAAATGCAGCATGTTTCATATATAGAATTTTCAATCCTGATGGGACCTCATGCAGTGAATTTTCTTCACTGCAGCTGCCCAAAATCCAGACATTTCAGAAACAAAACTGTAACAAAACATGGTTATATTGCAGCTCTGTGCACTCTGAGAATGTGTGGCAATGTTGGGAAAGATGCATATGATTATTATTCAGTATAAAACAAAACCATCAATATAAATGTGTACTACTTTTATGAAATTATAAATTTGTAAATGAGGCATAAGATATAAAAATATTTTATTAAAATAAAAGCTTTGATATTACATTGCATGGATTTATTTATAAGACTCAAAAGATAATAGCCACAAATTATTGCTAACAGAAATGCTAAAATAGTTTTCTTTTTTTTTTTAATATTTAACAATTTGGCACAAATGGTGCTATCCATACATACTTCAAATGACTTCTAATAATACTGATAACAAAATATTAGAAAAGATCAGGTGCACAAAAAGTGTAAGAGTATAATCCAGTAGATTATAATGTAGTAAATCTCTATTTAGCACCTGAAGAGCTTCTGTTTATGATTTGTACAAAAACTTTCCTCTTGGATTTTGTCCTCTGATTTGAAATACACACTTTGCATAAAATAGAAGTGTAATAGTATAAAATCTTTACCTAAGTATCTAATATAATATACAAATATTGCATTATTTTGAGTGACATTCAGAAATATTTTAATCTCTGTCATTTTCAAAGAAACTCGGTGTAAACAATATTTGTTATTCAACCTGCAGCTTTTATATATTTTAAACACAAAGAAAACTAGTTTAAAACATGACTGATAGTGGGACAACAGTATTCGGCAAATCCTTCTGTGCACGAATAATTTTACTTCACATTCTTTGCCGAACAAGGCTCATGGCTATATTCTTCATTATGTATTTACTTCCAGAAATATGATTCTAGGATTCTACATGAAAATGTATTCATTTTTGGTACATTTATTTAGTAGAAGCAGCAGCAATATTCATCAAAAATTAATTTTTAAAATGGATATTCTGAATAATATACCTCTAAACCAGGGCAGTGTTATTTCCATTGCACTGAGGGGTGCATGTGACATCCAGCTGTACCTTTTGCACCCCTTCTCCAAAGCAATATAAAAATAATTTTTAAACCTTATAAAATATGTTTCAACTGTGAAAATTGTACACAAAATACATACGTATGCAAACACCTGTTTCATCTTCAAAGAAAATGAAAACGATTATTTTAATCCAACCTTGCTTCTACAATAAGCTGTTGGTTTATGCAAAGTGGATGGTTCACACACACAAAACTATGGCCTGGACTAATCTTTTTTATATATAGATCATTTGACCTATGCATGGGTAAAAAATAGAAATTGGCATAGACATATACACTATGGTATCCTTGCATAGCAAAAAGAAAAACATATACTTTCAAAATATGAGGAAAGCATATGTTATTTGGCATCTATGTTTTTAATTTTTCCGTCGCAGTTCTAATTCTGCTTAGTAATTTTCTTTGGATAAGCTAGGTTTAGAATTATTATATAAGGCGGGAGGGGGGATGGTAAAAATGTAACTGAGCATGTGCTTAATAAAAAAGTAATGCTTCTCAAAAAATTACCTGTCTTATACTGATATTTGGGTGCTGAGGTGGTTTACGTCTTGTGACAGAAGAAAACTGAAAAATATATGCTAGATTTATATCTGTTAATGAATGTAAATATACACTCATTTAATATGTCCTGTTTAATACTGTGAGTTTAAAATATCCAACAGCATTAAATAATTTATTGATTTAATTTATATCTTGCTTTGCCAGTAAAATTATATGCATTAAGGCATCTAATAATCAAACATGGTTAAAACATTAAAACTATAATTTTAAAAAATAATGGAACACACACATATGAAATTACAAGACCCACAATAACAGCAAGCTATCTGACTAAAAATTATTTTCCATTTACAGAGGCCTGAAGCTAGTTTAACTTCCCTTGCCAGGACATTCAAAACCTTACAATAGATATTTCCAAACAAGGCTGACTGAACAAGGCCAAAAGAAATGAGTGTGTATACAGAAGCACCACAGTGGTCTTTTATGCTATTTTCTTCACTGAAAAATTTTGAAAAATTCAGGACTTGGTTTTATTGTACAACACTGTTTACTTGCTATTTTACAGTATATTAAAAATTAAGTTAATGCCAAATAATAATCCAATTTTGTAATTAAAATGTCACCGCTGGAATTCTGTAAAGCAATCCTTGTGGACCTACAAGTCGGTCCACAAACTATGAAATTGTTACTTCACTAGATTTGAATGTCTTTCGCAAAATAAATATTAAAGTCTACTTGAATATTTTTTTTACTATGTATTACACTTGACAGCTAAAAAAATTAGCACAAGATTCCAAAAGACCAAATAGTCTGCTGATATAACTTGACTATGGGAAGAAGACATCTTGAATGAAACTTCCACCTGGGCTGCAATAAGCGCTGAGAGAGGTACATGGGATGCTAAAGCAGGACTGTCAGAGTTGATCAGTGATTCTATCTTTTCTGCTTCTTTATTGCATGCTTCAATCTAGGAAAACATAATACTGAATTTAGTGAATAGTAAAAAGGACGGCATTATGGAAAATATGCAACTTTCGGCTTTATTGTCTAATCTTTCAGAGTGCTTCTTTCATGTAACAAAAAATAAGATCAAAATTATCTTTTTATAAAATCAATAAGAAAGGTTTCCCTCTGCCTTTTAGTGGCTCTGTTTGCAAGCCTTCTTGACCAGATCAGCTTGTCAGCCCCTGGGCTGCCAGCCGCACTGGGGCTGCCATTCAGGTGGGGAAGGAGAGCTGCCAGCTGGGATATGCGTCCACACTTGCCAAAGACCATACCGCCAAACGCCCGCTAAACGCCCGCAAGCTGCACAGCTGAGCTGAGAAGACAGCATAAACGCCGCGGGCCCCCTGCCAAGCTGAAAATCCTGCCACATCTACTTTAGTAAAATTAGTAGTTTAGTAAAATTAAATGCAAAAAAATTAAAATATTACCTGAAGAGGCTTAGGATTCTGATCAACGGGAATGATAAGAATTATAAGTTCAGATTCTATGCTGAAGTATCCAAATACATCACACTGTGGTACAGAAACATGAAGGCGGATCTTTTGAAGTATTTCAAGGACTGTGATTGGCTTTTGGTTGGTTATCTACCAAAAAAAACAAAAACCCACACGTTTTATAACGTTTTACAAAATTGTTTTTTCCCCAGTATCCCTAATATAACAGTACAGTACACATATTTTATAGCAGGTGAATTACTTTCTGTAAAATAGATATCCTCATAAAATAACATGAGCATATTTGAACTTTGGCTGTGCTTTTGGTATACTTGATCAATAGTGTAAAATATGACTAGAATTGTCCTTTCCATTAGCAGAGAATGTTACATATCATGTAAGTTCAGAGCCAATCTCTTTCTTATTTATATGAAAAGCCTCACTTGGTCAAAGCCATGGTGACATTCATAATCCCATCAGAAGGCAACAGTGATTCATGTATGAGAGACACATAACATGGATTTTGTAACTTGTTAATTAAATTAGTTACTTTATTTTATTTATTTTATTACTTTATTTACTGTATTTTAGTTTAATTTACTTCTGTCTTTTATGAGGATTTATCAAACTATTGTAGAGTGGAATGTAGGAAAACTATTTGCCCTGTCACTGTATGGATTGAGTGATAGCTTCTAATTCTTCAACTGAAAAAATAAAGTATAAAAGAATAGTTGGATACTATTTCCTGATAAGAAAAAGTTTGTTAGTGCAAAGCTGGCATCTGGTATGTCTTTTCATGAAATTCAAACAATCTTTGTAGTGGATTTACTGTGCAAAGGAGATTACTTTTATTCTGTCCAATCAACTTTCCTCTTGCATTTTCTTTGTTTTCCCTATAAAAGGGAATGTAAGTTGTACCTCAAGGTTCTCCCTTTTCATAGGGAGATCCCACTTTATCCAGGTACTAGTTGTCAGCTAAGAATATCAGGAACCTATTTATTTGCTGCAAAGTTTGTTACAAAGTTGATGTCAGGGTAGCTAAAGTCCCCCATTACTAGAGTGGTGTGTTTCCTGCACTCCTCAGCTGATTAGCAAATAATTCATTTATTTTCTCTACTTAGTATCTGGTACATACCTATAGAAATATGATTCCCTTTTTCTCTATAACAGAATAACATAGTTGAAAGGGACCTGTCAGTCTTCTAGCCCTTCTTCTTAAAAACATCCAGTGATGGAGCACCCACAACCTCAAGAGGCAAGCCATTCTTCTCATTGACAGGAAATTTCTCCTTAATTCTAGGTTGGATATCTCTTTGATAAGTTTCCAACCATTACTTCTTGTTCTGCCCTCAAGTGTTTTGGAGAATAGATCGATCCCCTCTTCTCTGTGACAGCCCTTCAAATAAGGAAGACTGCTTTCATATCACCCTCAATACTCCACTTCACTAAACTAGACATACTCAAATTCCACAATCATTCATCGTATGTTTTAGCTTCCAATCCCCTAATTATTTTTGTTGTTCTCTTCTGCACTTTCTAGAATCCCAACATCTTTTTGTAGTGTGGTGACCAAAACTGGATGCAGTATTCCAAGTGTGGTCTCACCAGTGCAGTATAAAGAGGTACTAACATTTCATGTGATTTTTCCTGTTTGCTCATAGTCTCTTGATATTGTCTTGGCTCTGTGTTACATCATTCACCTCAACATGAAACATGGGAAAGTGATAATAATTGGTTGGCTTGATTATTTTGGTAAATCTCTCTGTCATATCTTTGATCCTTGCATCTGGGGGACAACATACTTCCTTTGATAAATTATCAGGTCAACAAATTGCTAATTCTCTTCCTCTGAGAAATGAGTTGTCAATCAACAATACATGCTTTTTTTTCCTTTGGGAAGTCTGAGCTATTTTTCTTCCTTGAAACATTTGACGATTTGTAATTTTTTCCAGCTGTGTTAATTTTCCATGGATTCAGGAGATATTTTGCCATCGCACATCCTGCTCAGCCAGTTGAGAAAGGAAACATGGACACCGCAAAAGAGACAAAGTTGGGGACATAGAATAGAATAGAATTTTTTTATTGGCCAAGTGTGATTGGACACAAAAGGAATTTGTCTTGGTGCATATGCTCTCAGTGTACATAAAAGAAAAGATACGTTCATCAAGGTACAACATTTACAACACAATTGATTATTATTATTATTATTATTTATTAGATTTTTATACCGCCCTTCTCCCGAAGGACTCAGGGCGGTTTACAGCCAATATAAAAAACAATAGTAATGTACAACTAAAACAAAGTTAAAAAACTTATTATATAATTGGCAGAAATTTAAAACGTTTAACCTAAAAACCCTTAAAATTCATATAAATTAATTCAACCCCAATTAAAACTAATATTTAAAATTTAAAATTTAAGCCAGCCCCGTGCGAATAAATAAATATGTCTTCAGCTCGCGGCGAAAGGTCCGAAGGTCAGGCAATTGGCGCAAGCTAGGGGGCAGTTCGTTCCAGAGGGTAGGAGCCCCCACCGAGAAGGATCTTCCCCTGGGGGCCGCCAGCCGACATTGCTTGGCGGATGGCACCCTGAGAAGTCCCTCTCTGTGTGAGCGTACGGGTCGGTGGGAGGCATGAGGTAATGGTAGGCGGTCCCATAAGTACCCAGGCCCTAAGCCATGGAGCGCTTTAAAGGTAGTAACCAAAACCTTAAAATGCACCCAAAAGACCACAGGCAGCCAGTGCAGCCTGCACAGGAGTGGTGTTACATGGGAGCCGCGTGCGGCTCCCTCTATCATCCGCGCAGCTGCATTCTGAACTAACTGAAGCCTCCGAGTGCACTTCATGGGGAGCCCTATGTAGAGAGCATTGCAATAATTCAAGCGAGAGGTAACAAGAGCATGAGTGACCGTGCATAAGGCATCCCGGTCAAGGAAGGGGCGCAACTGGCGAACCAGGCGAACCTGGTAAAAAGCTCTCCTGGAGACGGCCGTCAAATGGTCTTCAAACGACAGCCGTCCATCCAGGAGAACACCCAAGTTGCGCACCCTTTCCATTGGGGCCAGTGACTCGCCCCCAACAGTCAGCTGTGGCTGCAGCTGACTGTACCGAGTTGCCGGCATCCACAGCCACTCCGTCTTGGAGGGATTGAGTTTGAGCCTGTTTCTCCCCATCCAGACCCGTACGGCTTCCAAGCACTGGGACAGCACTTCGACAGCTTCGTTGGGGTGGCCCGGGGTGGAGAAGTACAGCTGCTTGTCATCAGCGTACAGTTGGTATCTCACCCCAAAGCCACTGATGATCTTGCCCAGCGGCTTCATATAGATGTTGAACAGGAGAGGCGAGAGAATCGACCCCTGTGGCACCCCACAAGTAAGGCGCCTCGTGGTCGATCTCTGCCCCACTGTCAACACCATCTGGGACTGGTCAGAGAGATAGGAGGAGAACCACCGGTAAACAGTGCCTCCCACTCCCAAACTCTCCAACCGGTGCAGCAAGATACCATGGTCGATGGTATCAAAAGCTGCTGAGAGATCTAATAGGACCAGGGCAGAAGAACAACCCCTGTCTCTGGCCCTCTAGAGATCATCCACCAACACGACCAAAGCTGTCTCCGTACTATATCCAGGCCGGAAGCCGGACTGGAACAGGTCTAGATAGACAGCTTCATCCAGGTATTGGGGTAGCTGCCATGCCACCACACTCTCTACAACCTTCGCAACAAAGCGAAGGTTGGAGACCGGACGATAATTTCCCAAAATAGCTGGGTCCAGGGAAGGCTTCTTGAGGAGGGGTCTCACCACCACCTCTTTCAAGGCGGCAGGGAAAACCCCTTCCAACAAGAAAGCATTAATAATCCCCCAGAGCCAGCCTCGTGTCACCTCCTGTGTGGCCCGCACCAACCAAGAGGGGCATGGGTCCAGTAAACATGTGGTGGCGTGCAACCTCCCCAACAACCTGTCCACATCCTCGAGAGCCACAGGGTCAAACTCATCCCAAACAATCTCGACAAGACCTCCGCCCTCTCACTTGGATCATCCCAATTTTGGTCCAAACCATCCCGGAGCTGAACGATTTTATCATATAGATAACCACTAAACTCCTCAGCACATCCCTGTAAGGGGTCATCCCACACCTCCTGATGAAGGAGAGAGCGGGTCACCCGAAACAGGGCGGCCGGGTGGTTATCTGCCGACGCAATGAGGGTGGAAACGTAGGAACGCTTCGCCTCCCTCAATGCCACTAGGTAGGTCTTAGAGTAAGACCTAACTAGTGTCCAGTCAGCTTCGGAACGGCTGGACCTCCAGGTACTCTCTAGGCATCTTCTCCAGCGTTTCATCTCCCTCAGCCCCTCAGAAAACCAAGGGGCCGGTTGAGATCTACGTCGGGTCAGAGGCCGCAAAGGCACAACACAGTCCAAGGCCCCAGCCGCGGCCTGTTCCCAGGCCACAACTAGTTCTTCAGCCGTGCCGTGGGCCAGATCCTCAGGGAACGGCCCAAGCTCCGTCAGGAACCTCTCAGGGTCCATCAGGCGCCTGGGATGGAACCAACGCATTGGTTCCGTCTCCCTGCGGTGGTGGGTGGCGGTCCGAAGTCCAGGCGAAGGAAAAAATGATCTGACCATGACACAGGTTCTGTTACTAAATCTCCTAATTCCAGATCATTTAACCACTGTCCAGAGATATAAATCAGGTCCAGTGTGCCTCCCCAATGTGCGTAAGGCCATCAATTACTTGAATCAGGTCCAAGGCCGTCATGGAGGCCTGGAACTCCCGAGCTGCCGTCGATGACAAGCCGGTCGATGGCAAGTTGAAATCCCCCATGACCATAAGTCTGGAGGTCTCAACCGCCACTCCGGCAAGCACCTCCAACAGCTCGGGTGGGGCTGTGGTCATGCAGCAAGGAGCCAGGTACGTGATCAACAGGCCCATCTGATTCCTATGGCCCCACCTCACAAAGAGGGATTCATAACCGGCTATCTGAGGTACAATGGACTCCCTCGGCTCTAGACTTTCCCTATATATTGATGGTCAATATATCAATATAAATCATAAGGATTGCCAGCAACAAGTTATAGTCATACAGTCATAAATGGAAAGAGATTGGTGATGGGAACTATGAGAAGATTAATAGTAGTGCAGATTCAGTAAATAGTTTGACAGTGTTGATGGAATTATTTGTTTAGCAGAGTGATGGCCTTCGGGGAAAAACTGTTCTTGTGTCTAGTTGTTCTGGTATGCAGTGCTCTATAGCGTCGTTTTGAGGGTAGGAGTTGAAACAGTTTATGTCCAGGATGCGAGGGGTCTGTAAATATTTTCACGGCCCTCTTCTTGATTTGTGCAGTATACAGGTCCTCAATGGAAGGCAGGTTGGTAGCAATTATTTTTTCTGCAGTTCTAATTATCCTCTGAAGTCTGTGTTTTTCTTGTTGGGTTGCAGAACCGAACCAGACAGTTATAGAGGTGCAAATGACAGACTCAATAATTCCTCTATAGAACTGAATCAGCAGCTCCTTGGGCAGTTTGAGCTTACTGAGTTGGCGCAGAAAAAAAAGACTTTAAACCTGAAACCCTTAGCAAAGAAGCAATATTTTATACTTCTCTCTTGCCAAGTGTGAATACCCTTCAGACTTTCCACACTATCACCGCCACCCCAATTCCTGTTATTTATTTTCTCCATAGCAACTGAATGTGTTTTTGTGTTTGTGTATCAAGAAAGAGGTCAATTCAAGGTGACAAACATCAAATATTCCTGCCATCTATTTTTGTCATAGCAATACAGCAACAAACTTGTGCGGGGGGTTGGACTGAGAGAGAGAGTGATCAGCCAAAGTCACTCAGCTGATTTTGCCAAAAGGAGACTTAGAATTCACAGTCTCTTGGTATCATTTTAATTGTAAAATCAGATAAAGGATAATAAAGAGCAACTAAAGCTGCCTGAATTTGGATAGCCACAAATAACTCTGCCAGTTATTGTAACAAAGGAAGTCCTTGCTTAACAACCATTCATTCAGCAACCAAACAAAGTTGCAATAGTGTTGAACGAATGCTATTTACACTTGAATGCTACTTACACTTGAATGTTACTTATATATAAAGTTACAGTTGTTACAGCACTCCCAGGGACATATGATCAAGATCTGAATACTTAGCAGACTGCCTTCAGAAGTTGTGGGTGCTCCAACACTGGTGGCTTTTAAGAAGAGACTGGACAGCCATTTGTCTGAAATGGTGTAGGGACTCTTGACTGAACAGAGGATTGGACTAGAAGACCTCCAAGGTCCCTTCCAACTCTGTCATTCTGTTATAACTGCAAGGTGTGCTTCAATTCCCCCTACTCAGCTATCTCCTCCCCAGCTTTGCTTTTTTGCTACCATGCACACTCCACTGCCCTTGGCTCATAAAGAGTTATCTGAATGGGCCTTTTCAACATCAGGCAGAAGATGTCAAAGGTCAACTGGGATCAACAGAGGTGGAAGAATGCAGGGCAGTTGGGATGAAAGGCAGAGTTCTGGATGACAGGGGTGCAGCCAAGTGGAGGTGAGGGTGGCAGGGTAGGAGAAGTGTGAGATATTTGCCTAATGGTGAGGCAGTCCTGGCCTAACAACTGCAACCAGGACTATTATATAATGATGCAGTGCCATGATGTTTCTATCACTGTTTAGTGACAGAAATTCCTGTCCCAGTTAGGATTGTTAAGCAAGGGCTCCTATACATTTTTCTCAGGTTTGACAGGGCTTTTAAATCAAGTTTATAACCTCCCCCACCCTTTTTGTATTATTTTATTGCTTATTTATTAATATTTATTTGTATTTTGTTACCATTTTAAAAGTTATGCTACTCTGATTGATATTTAAAATTCTTTTTCTTCCTTGTAGCAGATATGTAGCCTGAGTAAGAATCTCAGTATTTTCTGTTTTCAATCTAAAGTTCTTCCTATGTATTTCTCCTAACTATTCTAATATTCTCAATTCATCTTTGGAAATTTTTCATATTGATTTCCTTTATGTCATTTAATGACTGCAATAATGTCTTTCAGTTTCTATTCCAAATAAATATATGAAAAAATAATAACAACTTAAAGGGCAAGTAGAAGAGTCAGAATGTTGGATGGAATTAATAAGATCTTGAAAAACAGAGATGAAAAGTTTAAAGAACAAAAGGTAATGTTAAAGATGACATATGAATATAGTGTAAGAAAATGTCCAGTTCCACATAACTGGCCAGGATGAAGAATTACAAAACTTCAATTATCTATACTGTTAGTGTTGGGAAGGGAAATCTAAACATATATTTTCAACCCTTATTTATTAGTGAGTTTGTATGATGAAGTTTCTCAGACTGCTTTTGAATAATTTCTTCGAATGTTTCTTGCCACCTATGAGTTGCCATTAATTAAATAAGCTGGACTCCTCTATTTCATGTTGTCTATGTCTAATTTTCCTTGTATTAGTTTCCTTAGCTTCCCCATAATCTCTCACAGGATGGATGGTTTGCTAATCTAGAATAAAATGGAGAAGTGTTGGTACTAGACTATTTAGCTCTTTTTTTATTTTATCTCCTTTTTAAATTTTTTTGCCTGATACTTCTGAAACCCACATCTCTGATTAAATATAACAGTTAGTTAGATGTTTATGTATTTACTTATTTTATTAATCAATTTTATACTGCGCTCGTAGTGTAGTGCATAATCTTAAATATAACACTCAATATAATACCAATAAAAATCTTTAAAAACCTACAGTAACAAATAATATAAAAACAAAAATACTAACCATGGGCAAATTGGGGATAAAAATGTCTGCCTCAGCAATGGAATGATAGAGAGAACCCGTCCAGTTCCACAGGAGCCCTAGATCTGGCAGCAAAACTATCTATTGAGAGCCTTTTGAAAAATCAAAAGGATTGACGCCAATCTAAATTCAGGCGGAAGGATGGTAGGTAGCCGTAGCAAAGGCACATGTTTGGGATTCACCAGATTTAAGTCTTGCAGCATGCCTTCTCTGTGAGATCTGATGGGAAAGCTGATATACATGGGGAGAGGTGGTCTCCTAGATGTATGTATGTAGTCACTTGTTCAATAAAATCTATATTTATTTTAGATCCCAGCTACTAACTACAGCCCAGAAAAAAATACCACAATATATGCCAAATGAGCTAGTCTTAGATCACTACAAGGAAGATCATTTACTATCCAGTAAATGATTGTTTGTTTTCCATTCCTATTTTCCCATTTGCAGTTATAAATTCTATTGAATATCTGCAAGTCCAGAACAGGTGGCCATTCCCAATACTTCAACACTGTAATAAAGAAGAGAGTGTACTTACCCTGGAAAAAGTATCCAATTTTTCCTTGTCATATAAGACCCTCAATATTCCTGCATACAAAGGACAACAAGCTCCTGCACAATAAAAAGACAGCAAACACACAAAGACAGATTGAAATGTATTTTTAAAAAAATCTTCTAATAATGTATGAAGTTAAAAATCCTAGAGGAATATAACATGTTTCATCTTCACTGAGCAACACACAGTATTTAAATAAGCCCTTTTTATTAATATTAGAATTATTAACCTCAGCTTTATTCAAGCTTTCACATTCCTGATTCATTATCTACAATCTCATATACTTTTCCTACACAATTAACTTGTTTACAATTAGTTTTTAGTACACCTTTCTTTAGGAAGATCTACCAATATAGAACATTAGCATCATGGAATCCTATTTATCACTGATAATCATGTATCATCATCAAGAGAAAATTAAAGTCCCAAATAGAGGGAGGGTTGACAGTGAAAATTGTCCAAGAATAAATTTACAGTTGACGTATGCACTACTAGTTATAAACAAATAACTTATTCTTGACTGTGGCCTTTGTAATTCACAATGATAATAAAGTAATCAGCTAAACGTCTGGGAAAGAGATAGTATTAATAGGAAACCAAAACCAAAGAAGGACATCATTTGAGGAGTATCCTTTTGACATGGAACAACGTATTATTTAATGAAGACTGAATTAATGAACCAATTCATTGCAGATTTGCTTATGATTGGGAGGGAGACTTAATACAATATACTACTGAAGTTGCCATTGCTCAAATAGAAGGAGAAAGATGGAGACAGCTGGTATTCAATTGGTAGCACAAATATATGACTGAAACAACTGACCAGTGGTGGGATTCAGCCGGTTCGCACCACTTCGGGAGAACCGGTCATTAACTTTCTGAACAGTTTGGCAAACTGGTTGTTAGAAGAAATCATTAGGGCAGAGAACCGGTTGTTAAATTACTTGAATCCTACCACTGCAACTGACTGAGGAATATTGAGCAAAGAGCAGTTTATCCTTGTTTGGACAAAATATCTATCACTGATAGAAATCTCCAAAATCCAGAATATATATCATTTCCAACTGGCTGGTAGGCTTTAAGGCGAAATGAGAGAAAGCTCAGTTCAGGAATTACAACAAAGCTACTGCAAAAATCCAAAATACCCTCAGTGTGAATCTAGAGACCATAATGAAGAATCAGTTCATTTTATGTATGCAAAAATCCAAAATTGATCCCAAGCAATATTTTCTGTGCATAATTCAAACGTCAATCAAACATTAATGTCAGAATTTTCACCTGGTGGGATAACTGGCTTGTATCCTGTTGCAGAAAGACGGGGACATGTAACAGATACACATTCTCCTTGATAACTGTAGTCAGAAAGGACTCCTACAGCTTGACAAAGTCCATTGTAATCAACAGCCACACGATCAGAAAAAGCAGCACAGATGTTGCTATACGTTTCCCCATTATGGCCACATACCAAATCTACTGATTTGCAAAAGGACTGAAATAAATAGAATAGAATTATTTATTGGCCAAGTATGATTGGACACACAAGGAATTTGTCTTGGTGCATATGCTGTCAGTGTACATAAAAGAAAAGATACATTCGTCAAGAATCATAAGGTATAACATTTAATGATAGTCATAGGGTACAAATACGCAATAAAATCATATTAGGAAACAGTCAATATAAATCATAAGAATACAAGCAATAAGGTTACAGTCATACAGTCATAAGTGGAAGGAGATGGGTGATAGGAACAATGAGAATATTAATAGTAGTGCAGACTTAATAAATAATTTGATAGTGTTGAGGGAAGAAATTTAGAATTATTTCCAAAATCAGAAGAGAATATAATTTCCCAAATTATATGCAAAGAAAGTAATAATTTTTCAGTGTTTACATTATCCACTATCCTATAAAACAGAGATAAACATACAATTTTAAACTATAAAATAAAAGAGAAGGGGAAAATTCAGGGGTGAAATCCAGCAGGTTCTGACAGATTCTGGAAAACCAGTAGCAGAAATTTTGAGCAGTTTGGAGAACTGTTAGCGGAAATTTTGAGTAGTTTGGAGAACTGTTAGCGGAAATTTTGAGTAATTTGGAGAATTGACAAATACCACTTCTTGCTGGCCCCAAAGTGATGTGGAAATGGAGAGTTTACAATATCCTTCTCCCAGGAATGGGGAAGGAATGAAGATTTTACAGTATTCTTCTCCTGCCATGCCCACCAAGCCACACCACGCCCCCCAAAAATTAGATTTCACCACTGGGGAAACTCATAGTCTCCTGGTTTCGAAGCCAATATCTTAACTGCTATACCAAATTGATGTGTGTGTTTTTTTTTAAAAAGGTTACTTTTAAATTACTGCTTGACCAATTCCTCAATTTTGCAAAGCATAACATTATGTTTGGCCATAAATGTTATATTCTGAGTTTTAGATACTTCTACAAAATATTAAGATTATTTAGAGAGTGAAAGGCATGTTATCCTTCCAACCCTATTATTATTATTATCTTTCATTCATTAAAAATGAAACTCAGTCAACTGGACATTCAAAAATGTATCACAAATATCTTTGACTGGCATTGATGGTTGATATGGGTTGTTGCCAGCATCCTAGGTATCAACCAAGTATCTTCTTAAAACATATGATGATGATATTGTTGATGATGAGGATTATGGTTGTTGCTGCTGCTGCTATTGTTATTTATTATATCTTTTGTTACATTTTACCTACTATATGGCATGCCCTTTTCACAACTTTGAGATTTAAGTATTCAGGTTTAAGATTTATGAATTATCATATACAACAGTTTTATAGGCTCTAACTTCTTTATCTTTAGCTACTCTCTTTCGTTTTTTGCAACTCAAAACTGTTTGTAAATGTCAAAGGATATTTTGAAAACATTCTATATAGTTTGAGAGCTTGCAATTTTTGCATTTACTTGAGAAATTTAAATAACTCAATATTGATTCAAAAAGATTAGATCAATTAGGTATCAATCTCTTTTTGCCAGATTTTAAATAAATGGCTTGATGGTGATTGTGCTTTGATTAATTCTACTTGTTTTATCTGAGTTTAATTTATTGTATCTTCAATGTACTTGGAAAATATATAAATTATTTTGTATCTAATTCTATTTTTCCAGCAAATGGAATTTTAGAGTGCAAATTTTATTTTACCATTTCTAATTATGTGTGGTTATGTGGTTTTATTATATTTGTTATCAAGAGAAGCTTCTGGTAAAGAATTAGGGATCTTTACTTAAATTGTTAAGTATTATTTCACAGAGAAATTAAGAGATCTTTTGAGGGTTCTATGTAGACAAATTAAATTTTACTTTATATATTTGGACTTATTTTTAAAACTAATTATTACTATTACTAATAAAATGATAGGTCTTGCAATATTTTCAGTTTTTTATTTACACTTCATTGCATACGACATTTAAGTATTTTATGAATTAATATCTAACCTCAACATTGTATATATATGTTCTGAATTTGTTTAATATAAAATCATCTTAAAAGATAAAACTATATGTCATTTGTTAAAACAAAGTAAGACGTGGCAGAGTAAAGAAGACTTGATAATAATAGGGGAAGACTAGCAACAATCAACAAAAAGTAATTCCCTTGTTACTCTATCACTCCTTTAGAGACAAATCTAACATATTAAATATATACAAGGACAAATGATGCAATATTTCAATTAGAAGGCATTCTTTTAAAGCTTGGAGATTTAGTTATAAAATATATCAGAGACTAGCACTTGATAGACTAGCAGTGAAAGGTTTTGGGAAAATATTCAGATGTTATCCCTACCAATATCAGAATCATCCAGCAATGGATTTTCCTGCGGTATTGTGTAAATGAAAGTTGGATTTTAAACAAACAGGTTATAAATAATTGGCAATTTTGAACATTTGTGTTGGAGAAGACTCATGGATAATCAAGAAAACATGCAAAAGTATCAAAGAACAAATCAATCCAGAGTTCTCTCAAGCACAAATGATCAAGATCAAACTATCATATTTTGGACACATTATAAGAAAATACTGTAGACTTCTATTCTCTAGAAGTCTACAATGCTGTGAGAGATGGAAGGAAAGAAAAAAAACAGGACAATCAGCAGCAAGGTGGCTGGACTAGGAGTGGGCACATCTTTGAAAGATTTAACACAGGGGTGTCAAACTCAAGGCCCGCAGGCCGGATCTGGCCCACAGGCTGCTTAGATCTCGCTTGTGGGGCCGTCCTGGAAACAATGAAGGACCGGCCTGCGGTGCCTCTGCCAGTGAAAATAGAGCACGACAGAAGCTTCACTGGCAGAGGATAGCAGGAGGCCATTCCAGCTGAAAATGGAGCTCGGGAGCCTGTTTTTGCTGGCAGAGCGCTCGGGTCATGGGTGCCCAACACAAGTGATGTCAAGCTGGCCATGCCACCTTGGCCATGCCTTTCCCGCGCTCCCCTGAGGTGCAGCCCTCAATGAAATTGAGTTTGACAGCCCTGACTTAAGGAATAGGTGATCTTTAAGAAAGCCAATCTCTATGGATGCTATGAAAAGACACCCAGTTGATAGCACAAATCAAATTAATATCAGCCCCTGCTTCAATAAAAGCTTTTTATGAAGATGAATGTACAAAAACTTTTGATCAGTGGAAAGAATAATTGATACAGATAGTAAGATTTCTTTGATAAAGCAGAGGTGAAGATTTTCTTCTTGAAATGTTTAGAAATACTTCAATGGTTCTAGTATTTTCAAATAAGTTATATAATTCCAATATAAAATACAATATAAAATAAGATGAACTTCTCAGAAACCTAGCCAAATTTGAAAAGTCTATAAAATAAAATTCAGAAAATCTGCTAAGGCTTATTTATAGTTTTTTATTGAAAAATGATTCAGAAACTGAACAAATAAAAGATTGTATGATTATATTGATACAGTATTTAAACAGAAAATTAAAATGGAACAATATGTATACTAATGGAAGATAAATATCAGATTTACTGCTGATTCATTATAACAGCTGTTAGGATTGTATGCTTATATTAAGTTATATATAATAATAATTTGGAGACATACCAGACTAAGGAATGGGAATATGTATCAAAGTTAAAAATAACTTTTTTTTAAAAAAAAAGGACATTTATTTGTTTTATTAAAATTATATGCCACCTATTTTGCTCTAACACAACTCTGGGCAGTTTACAATCTGATAAAACAAAATTACAAAGATTAAAATACTACGATAATAAATATAACATTAAAATTACATTAGATATTGAATTTCATGTAATCTGGAAAATATGTATTGTAATTATGCTTATGGACTTTTACCACATTCGAAGACTTTAAAGTATTAGACTCAGTTTAGACAGAAACTCTTATTATTTATTTATTATTTATTCTAATTAGTGATTCTAATCATATTGTCTTTTCTAATTATTGACTATCATTTTGATTTTAACTATAGTTTTAAACTGCTAAATTGATATGACCAACTTTTTAAATAGTACTAAAATTCTTATTTAATTTTATAAAGCTAGGGGATCCCTTTTTTATTTCTTCATTTTCTTTTTCTTGGCTGCGCTTTTAAATTTCTAACAAGCAAAACAAAATAGTAAAGAAAATCTTCTTATAGACAGTACAGAATTATTCACAGGGATTTCCAGAATTAGCCCAAGTAATCAATAGCCAAATCAATATGCTTTTTTAGAAGTTTATACTCTCTTATCTTGTTTAAATAGCATTAAGAGAAAAATCAGCATTAGGTATAACTACAGAATTCAACAAAAAAGTAGCTTCATACCTGACATGGACCTTTGTATGATATAATTTTTCCTTTTTGATGCAGAGCACAGAGATTATTATATTCTATATTGTCTGTGTCACAAACAGGATCTCGCAACTGGTCGCCACAACTGAATTGTCTTGGCACACATTCATACTGGTTACATCCAAAGTTCTCAAAACTTGTTAAACAAACCTGTGGCTTTGGTAAACATCTGGAGAAAATATTTTCAATTATTTATTCCAAAAGAAAAACAAAAGCAATAGAAATATTATAACAAAGGAACTAATCTACTGTATAGTCTGTTCTGTTCTTTAAAAAGTTGTAAACAATTATATGTTAATAAATACAATAAACATTTTTGGTCAGAAGCATCAAATACAGAATGAATACAAATGTGTTATAAAAGGGCTATCTTATGAAATCTGCAATCCTCACAAAGGACAGGAGATATTGTGAGGAAACCTACATCTCAATTAGTTCAGTTGTATAGTATTTTAATAACCCTACATCACCGCTACATCAGGTGACAGCCTTCTTCTACTCTTCCTGGAATCTTCTGTCAAAGGGGAAGTCTTCTCAAGAAGCTCCCAGCTAGGCAACTTAGCTCCCAGTTAGGCAACTTAAATTTACTACTGCTAGCCCATACAAAGTAGATTCTTATTGAACACTAGAAAAATCTGCCCAACAGAAAGAGCCTTTCAGCAATGGATCTACTCATACAGAGAGACCCACTTCACTGTAAGCATTCAATCAGAGGCTATCAGCCATCTCCCTGGAATACTTTAATTTGGATTATTGTTCCAAGTAAGATATTGGATCCACCAGCCCAAATGGGATCTTCTGTTTCTATGATTCTAATATATTTCCATTCCTACCTTTCTGTAATCAGAGGGAGTAGCATGGATTCCAAAATAAAGAAAGCAATACTGATTTGACACCAGCAGACCAAAAAACCTGATTCATTCCCCTTAATCATTAGCTAAATTTCCCATTGCCCTTAGTTATTTTACTGGGAAAAGTGGGGTTTTGAAATACCAACTGTTTTGGCAATATTTATTTAATTTATGAGCAGCCTCACTCATCCAAACAACTTAGGCAATTTAGAACCTATTTTTTAAAATGAAATTGAAAATAGTAATAAACAATATACATATACCATACCATACACACCGTACCATATCATACCATACCATACTACAACACGACAACACAAACACAACACAAGACATGAAATACATCCCTAGTTTACAATGCTTCCTTCCAGGGAAGATTGAGGAGTAAAATCCCAGCATGAGGATGGAATAAAAAAGCACGCTATCCCATGACCTGCTGAAAGAGCTTCTCCAAACAAAAGTAAGGTGAAAGCCATGTGGACTTTAGGGGCTTTAGCTATTCCTCAAGGCAGCTGTATTCACAGAGGGGGGAAAACATATCTTCAAGTTCCAATATAATTTGAACTAATCCAATATAATTTGAACTAATGTAATCAAGGACAGAATTTAAAAAGTGCAGATTATGCAGAGGCAGAAGAAATAGTAGGTCATATATTGAGCTCATGCAAGAAGATCACATAAACTGATTATAAATCATAATATAGTTGCCAAAATTATCACTGGAACATCTATAAAAATTATCATGTGCCAATAATGAAAAATTGGTTGGACCATAGAACTGAGATAGTAGTCAAAAATGAGCATATTAAAATATTGTGGGATTTCTCAATACAAAGTGATAAGAAAGTGTGGATAACTGATGTAGCAATATCAGGAGATAGTAGAATAGAGAACATCAGGAAGTATCAAGATCTGAAAATTGAAGTTTAAAGATTGTACTATAAACCCACTGTGGTGGTCATACGTGCCAAAAATCTTGGATGGCACTTAGATCTTGAATCTTCACATTGACCACAATTCCATGTGTAAATTATAAAAGGTCACACTGTTTTGGTTCCATAATTATACCACCTTGATACATTACATCTTGAGTTTTGGGAAGAACACATACATATGAAGGTTAATATCAGCCAAAGAACTAATAGCTGTTATATGCACATCTTTGTGCATATAATTATTATGATTGATTGCATGGTCAGCCAGATGTTTTGACTGGATTTTGCATTTTTATCTACCTATACAGTTCTTCCAAGGGCCTGTGATAGGCAGATATGATTTGATAGTGTTAAAGATACAGGATATAAGATGTTCCAAATACAGTTGCTTTTTGCAATTGACTGATGGTATTGTTTTTGTCAGTGATAATCATGTTCAAGTGGTGCTCCAGTGGTTTTTGAATTGCACTCAAGATGCCTATTACTATTGGTATTGTCTATAGCTATTATTATGGTTGATTGCATATTCAGCAAGACGTTTAAACTGAATTTGACATTTTTATCCACCAATTGAGTCCTTCCCAAGCACCTGGGATAGGCAGATATTATTTGATGATGTTAAAGTATATTGAAGGGTGTAAGATGTTCATGTAAAACGGCTTGCAATTGACTGATTTTGTCAATGCTGATAGTGTTCAGGTTATGGTCTATTTGTTTTGGGATTGCACTCCCAATATTCCTATTGGTACTGTTAATTTAGTTAATTTAGTTTGTTAAGTGAATCTGGCTGCCCCACTGACTTTGCTTGTCAGAAGATTGAAAAAGGTGACCCTGGGACATTGCAATCATCATAAATGTAATCCAGTTGCCAAATGTCCCAATGTTGATCACATAACTGTGGGGATGCTGCAGCGGTCAATAAGTGTGAAAAATAATGATGTCACTTTTTTCACTGCTATCAAGAACTACCCGTGTCATACATATGATAGCACATATTGGATCTAGGCCTGCATGGAAATCTCTCTGGGA
This sequence comes from Ahaetulla prasina, assembly GCF_028640845.1. Lineage (NCBI taxonomy): Eukaryota > Metazoa > Chordata > Lepidosauria > Squamata > Colubridae > Ahaetulla > Ahaetulla prasina. The sequence continues at coordinate 59,016,465 of NC_080542.1, read as the reverse complement.
ACTTTTAATACCTACAGAGAATTTTGGAAGGAAATCCACTTCCAACATCTAAGTTCAGAGGCAGGACTCTCACTTCAGGTTTTTTTTTACAAATAATAAAATTTTCTCAGAACCAGAGCTGTCTACTATTGGTCTCTAGAGAAGGTAGACCAGTTGTGCAATTTCAAAGATAGTCGTTAAGAACCAATTATAGGTAAATAACCCATTCCTCATTATGTTCCTTCACTCATACTAGCAAGGTGAAAGTTGAGTAGGTGCCTAGGTTAAGCCACGAGGAGCAAATCAGTTCTGCAAGAGATATCAACTTCAGGGCAGAACATTCATTTTTGTGTTACTCAAATATGTTTACTCTGCAAAGATCAAATAATAAGACAGGTTGCAACATCGATGCAGATGTGGAAATTTCTTTCTTGAAATGTTCATGGAAAAGATTAGTAAAGATTACTATAAAACAGCAGTCCCCAACCTTTCCAGCTTGGTGGGGGAGAGAGGGGATAGTTCCATGAGAATGGCAAGTGTGTATATGCATACAGCTCCATTTGTGTGAGTGGAGCTTTGCATGCAAATGCACACCACTAACGTGAGTGAGGTTGCACACACATGTGCGCCCACCTACCACTTGCGCAGCCCGGTTCCAAACCTGGTAGTGGACCACAGCCCAGAGGTTGGGGACCCCTGCTATAAATAATCAGTGGTATAGATCAGTGGTCACCAACCAGTGGTCCGTGGACCACTGGTGGTCCACGAGAAAATTTTGGTGGTCCACAGAAAAATTATTTGCATTTTTTATATTGTACTAAATACTATTTATCTTTTTAAAAATTCATATTAGTGGTCCTTGGGATTTAAAATTATGAATTTAGTGGTCCCTGAGGTCTGAAAGGTTGATGATCCCTAGTATAGATTAATATTGCACCATCATACATTGAGCAAAATACCTCAATCAATCCAGTAAGTTCTTCAGATCTATATAATAAACAGTGACAAGTAAGGTAACTTGCTGAGAGCATTCAAAAACTGAGAATGTTGCAATGAATTGGATATACTTTGTAAATGAGAAGTGACAAACATCAGCAGGATGTTTATACAACAGTTTTTGGGGAAAATGTAGCATTTGGTTTTAAAACAGTTTTATTGCAAGAAAGGAGGATTTACTGAAAAGGCACAAAGTTTCCACATACGGCATACACAGCTTATTGTCCCAACAAATACAAATTTCAAGGTATAGAACTAAAAATTTAATCAAGCAGTTTGTCAGATGAATTTGAAATACTTAATAGACGAAACTCCAGGTAGATAAATGTTGGAAAGCCCTTTGTAAGCAGATGAATTAAAATGGAATGGTTTTTGGTAAAATCATGCATCATTAGATAAAGTTTAAGTGAATGGTCTTTTAACCTGAAAATCCAGTTAACCTGAAGAAATTGAAAAAAAATAATGGAGAATTAGCCAGATTGGATCAAGTATAGACAGAAAAACTGGAAATTAGACTTCTTCTTAGACTCTCTTATAAAAAGCTATATGTAAACTCTTAATACTTGTGCAAGTTCTCTTAAAACAATGGTCCCCAACCTTTCCAGCTCCCTGGGCCAGTGACGATGGGTGGCAATAGTGATGACAGGGGGGAAGGGATAGTTTCGGATACACTAATAGAGCTTCATATGCTCACCTGCTGCTTGCATGACCCGGTTCCCAACAGACTGCAGACTGGTACTGGGCTATAGACTGGGGGCTGGGAACCCCTGTCTTATCAGATTGGAGGTATGAGACCAAAGATCACATATTATGAATGATGCAGCTGCCTCTCATTCAGAGAACACATTCTGCATATGGAAACTTTAAAGTAACTCAAATTAACAGTAACCTAGGACATTATAAAGAAACAAATGATATGTTTGATGCTTATGTAGATATTTTATAATTAAGAAAATGGTAGAAATTTGATTTTTTTTTCTTGTGCAAAGGCATTTTTCAGGAATGCTGAATTGTGGTCAGTTTTGCTGCAGAAGTTGATGAAGTGGCTGAATGATGACTGATTTTAGCCCCAGTTGAAAGCCTATGAGCCACTAGAGAGAGCCATCTAGTGGTTGAGGTATCAGGCTAGAAGGCAAAAGATTGCCAATTCAAGTCCTGCCTTAGCCATGAAAGCTAACTAGGTGAACCTGGGCCAGTCACTCTCTCTCAGTCCAATCCACCTCAGAGAGTTCTTGTGTAGGAGGAAGGTGTGTTAGATATGTTCCCCATATTGAGTTAATTTTTGAAAATAATAAAGGTGGGATAAAAATAACTGAATAAATAAAGTGAAAAACATATTCATCTCAACTGTTTTAACTGCAGATGAGAATATCAGTTGGCAAAGAAATATCTAAGGATTCTTACACATAGACAATGTAATACAGGTAGTCTTCTTTTAGCAACTAGGACTGAATGGCAAATAAGTTGTAATCTTATTTCAGTTTTCCTTTGCTTTCCAGACCTGTGAGGTTTATAAATGCAAGGATTTATCACAAAATTACTTTTTCATCATTATCATATGTGAACAGGAGCTGTATAAGCAGTTGCTAAATGAGACTACCTGTACTGCTTTCTCAGCTTAAAAATAACACTGCAAGCTCTAGCTGAATATTATAAAGCAGAAGCCCTGTTTACATGGAACATAGCTGAATGGAGAGCTATTGTCAAAGATTGTGATTTCCACATTTATTTATTGGGATACATCTTACTTTTGCAAAATCACGGGCTATAAATAAGCCCAACCTAGATAACCTCCATTGCAACTGGATTTAAGCAACTGTATGTAAGAACAGGGACAGGTTTCCCTTGTATAGCCTTACGAAATGACAGGTAATCCTTAACTTATTCCTTGTGTGTCCAATCACACTTGGCCAATAAAATTCTATTCTATTCTATTCTATTCTATTCTATTCTATTCTATTCTATTCTATTCTATTCTATTCTTACGACTACAATTGAGCCCAAAATTTATGTTGCTCAATTTGTTAATTGACTTTTGCTCCATTTTACCACTTTTCTTGTCACATTTGTTAAATGAATCACTGCAGTCGTTAAATTAATAACATGATTGTTAAATGAATCTGGGTTCCCTGTTGACTTTGCATATCAGAAGGTTGCAAAAGAGGATCACAAGACCTCAGGATCTACAACAGTCATAAATATGAGTCAGTCGTCAAGCATCTGACTATAAATCATGTGACCAATGGGATGCTGCAATGGTCCTAAGTGTGAAAAATAGTCATAAATCACATTTTTCAGTGCTACTGTAACTTCGAACGGTCATTAAAGAACTGCTGTAAGTCAAGGACTACCTGTATAGCCCAACCTACCCCCCCAAAAAACTATAAAGGATAAAACTAGAAATTAAAATAAGCAAGAAAATAGTAAGAGAACAGCTGTCTGATCTTGATGAATATAAATCACTGGGACCTGATGGATTACAACCCTGAAATTCTGAAGGAGCTACCAGTTGTTATCTCAGAGTCATTGTACTATATCTTTCAAAAATTCTGGAGCACCGGGGAACTATCAGAGGATTGGGAAAAATGTTATGTGGTTCCCATCTTCAAAAGAAAAAAAAGAAAAGAAAAAAAACAGACACAGGAAACTATAACCTAACATCAATACCTGGGAATATACTGGAAAAGATAATAAAAAAACAGATCTGTGAACATCTAGAAACAAATAAAATTATAAGCCAGTATGAGATTGTTAAAAACAGATCACGCCAAACCATTCTTATTTCATTCTTTGACAAACTGATTAAATTTCTGTGAAATACTGTGTGCATAGTATACTTAGATTTCAGCAAGGCACTTGACAAAGTAAAACATAACCTACTTCTTGATAAACTAGAAAAATGTGGGATAGACAGCATCCTCATCACATGGATTTGTAATTGGCTGACCAACCATACTCAATGAGTAGCCCTTAACGGTACTACATCTTCATGGAGGGAAGTAAGCAGTGGGGTACCGCAAGATTCTGTCTTAAGCCTGGTATTCTTCAATATCTTTAAAAATGACTTAAATGAGAGAATAGAAAAGGAACTCATCAAATTTGCAAATGACACTATGCTGGCAGAAATAGCCAACACTCCAGAAAACAAGCTCAGGATCCAAAAAGATCTTGACAAATTTAAAGAAAGAAATTTAATGTGGAGAAAAGCAAGGTTCTACACCTGGGCAGGAAAAACCAAATGTATAACTACAGATTAGGTGAAACCTGGCTCAAAAACAATAACTGTGAGAGGGCTTAAAGTCCTAAGTGGATGACCACTTAAACATGAGATAGCAGTGTGCAGCCGCTGTCAAAAAAAGCTAATACAATCCTTGGCTCTTTAAACAATATTGGTAATATTGTATTGTAACTAAGGCATACAAAACCTTTGCCAGACCAATTCTTGAATACAGCTCATCCACCTGGAACCCACACTATATTTCGGACATTAACATGATTGAGCAGGTTCAGAGGTATTTCACGAGAAGAATTCTCCACTCCTCTACTAACAATAGAATTCCCTATGCCACCAGGCTTAAAATTTTGGGCTTGGACAATCTGGAATTGCACCACCTGCAGTCCGATTTAAGCATAGTACACAAAATTGTCTACTACAATGTCTTGCCTGTCAACAACTTCTTCAGTTTTAATCACAATAGTACACAGGCAAACAATCAATACAAATTCAAGGTAAATCGCTTCAAACTCGATTGCAGGAAATATGATTTCAGCAACAGAGTGGCCCACTCTGGAATGACTGGAATGCTCTACTCAATTCTGTTATTACAGCCTCAAACCCTCATTGATATTGGCAGTCTCCAATGTAGCTTTACCATACCCATACTCCCTCCTCCTGATAGTATTACTGAAATTCTAATGACCAAAATAATAATTTTTAATATACTAATATTATTACTAGTAATATAATTTAGTATATTACTTCTTTCAGAAGCTACGCTCAAAATAAATCCTACTTGGATCATAAAGAAAGTTATATATGAAGCTGTACTGCTGATACAACGCTGGTGGTGATAGGGAATTTAAATGTCCATTTAAGTAAGCCCAGACCAAATCCTTTGCCAATACTTTAAATGCTTGAAGGAAACAGAGAATTCATATCTACACTGTGTGCACATTTATTAGGCAAGTGAATATTTTAACCATATCATTATTTTTATGCATATTTTCTATCTCCAAGTTGTGTAAACCTTAATGCTTAGTGGATATAAGTATCAGGCAATGTGTATTTGTGTAATGAGGTAGGGTGTGGCTTAAGGAGATCAACATTCTGTATCAAAATGTTCATAATTATTAGGCAACTTCTTTTCCTCAGGCAAAATGGGCCAGAAAAGAGATTTAACTGACTCTAAAAAGTTAAAAATTGTAAAAATGCTTTCAGAGGGATGCAAAACTCTTGAAATTTTTATTTATTCATTTATTTTTATTTATTTATTTATTTGTCAAGAACATATTAGGTAATAAGTATAAGCATGGTTTGGATACATAAAATAGATACAAATAGAAGAAACATTAGGAAAAGGATGGTAGGCACACTGGTGCTCTTATGCACACCCCTTATAGACCTCGTAGGAATGGGATGAGGTCAATAGTAGACAGACTTAGGTTAAAATTTTTGGGGTTTTGAGATGAAACCATAGAGTCAGGTACTGCATTCCAGGCAACTATGTTGCTGAAGTCATATTTTCTGCAACTGAGTTTGGTGCAGTTTACCTTAAATTTGTATCTATTCTGTGCTCATGTATTGTTGTGGTTGAAGCTGAAGTAGTCATTGACAGGAAGGACATTGTAGCAGATAATTTTATGAGCTATGCTTAGGTCATACTGAAGGCGGCATAATTCTAAGTTTTCTAAGCCCAGAATTTCAAATCTGGTGGCATAAGGTATTTTGTTGTGAGCAGAGGAGTGGAGGATTCTTTTTGTGAAATATTTTTGGACAAGTTCAATTGTATTAATGTCCAATATGCAGTGCTGGTTCAGACAAATGAGCTGAATTTGAGAATTGGGTTAGCAAATGTTTTGTATGCTCTGGTTAGTAGTGTGATATTACCGGAGAAGAAGCTATGCAAGATTATATTTACAACTCTTAATGCCTTTTTGGTGATGTTGTTACAATGGGCACTTAGATAATTAGATATGAGTACTCCAAGGTCCTTGACAGAGTGAGGGTCATCTACAAGGTCGTGTCCATTGAGCATGTATTTTATGTTCTGGTTCTTTTTGCCAATATGTAAGACAGAGCATTTGTTGGTTGAGGTTTGGAGTTGCCAATTGTTTGACCATTCCGACACAACGTCAAGGTTTTTTTTGAAGGGTAGCAGCATTGTCAGTGGTGTTAAATAGTTTTACATCATCAGCGAAGAGAATGCAGTTGCTTATAATATGATCACAAAGGTCATTTATGTATGTTCCTTCTTGCTTCAAATGCTCTACCATCATCCCAGTGCCGAAAAAGCCCCCCATCAAGGAATTGAATGACTACAGACCAGTTCCTTTAACATCTGTAGTCATGAAAACCTTTGAAAGGCTAGTACTTTCCTACTTGAAAACCATCACGGATCCGCTGTTAGATCCCTTGCAATTTGCATGCTGAGCAAATAGATCAACAGATGATGCTGTTAATATGGCTCTGCACTACATCCTACAACATCTTGAATCTCCAAAGACCTACGCAAGGGTCCTCTTTGTAGACTTTAGTTCAGCATTCAATATCATCATTCCAGAACTCTTCTAACTAAGCTAAACCAGCTACAGGTACCTGAGCAGACTTGTAAATGGATCACAAGCTTCCTAACAAACAGGAAGCAGCAGGTGAAGCTAAGCAGGATCACATCTGATACCTGTACAATTAGCACAGGAGCCCCCCAAGGCTGTGTGCTCTCCCCACTTCTCTTCTCTCTGTATACCAATGATTACATCTCCAACGATCCATTTGTTAAACTACTGAAGTTCACAAATGACACAACAGTGACTGGTCTCATTCGAGACAATGACGAATCCGCATATAGACAGGAGGTCAAACAACTAGCCTTGTGGTGCGACCGAAACAATCTGGAGCTGAACACAATGGCCTCCATTCATGCTTTTCTAAAGTGGTGTGGGATTAAAGCCATTCAGCTACTATATATTTTATTCCATCTGACTTTCATGGTAGCGTTTCTCCAAGTTAGAGGTCATCTCCCACTGTTTTCTAATCTCACAGTTACACCTAATTTTAGTAGGATAGGATGATGGGAAGGCCCTCGTGACGTCTCGCCTGGATTACTGCAATGCTCTCTACATGGGGCTCCCCTTGAGGGGCACCGGAAGACCACAGGAAGCCAGTGCAGACTGCGCAGGAGTGGTGTTACATGGGAGCAACGAGTTGCTCCCACTATTACCAGCGCAGCTGCATTCTGGACTAACTGCAGCCTCCGGGTGCACTTCAAGGCAGCCCCATGTAGAGAGCATTGCAATAATCCAGGCGGGAAGTTACGAGGGCATGAGTGACCGTGCATAAGGCATCCCGGTCAAGGAAGGCGCAACTGGCGCACCAAGCGAACAGTGGAAGGCCCTCTTGGAGCGGCCGCCAAATGATCGTCAAACGACAGCCGCCCATCAAGAGGACTCCCAAGTTGCGCACCCTCTCCGTTGGGGCCAATAACTCGCCCCACAGCCAGCTGCAGCTGCAGCTGACTGAACCGGGTGCCGGCATCCACAGCCACTCCGTCTTGGAGGATTGAGCTTGAGTCTGTTTCTCCCCATCCAGACCCGCACGGCTTCCAAACACGGGACAGCACTTGACAGCTTCGTTGGGGTGGTCCGGGGTGGAAAAATACAGCTGCGTATCGTCAGCGTACAGATGATAACTCACCCCAAAACCACTGATGACCTCGCCCAGCGGCTTCATATAGATGTTGAACAGGAGGCGATAGAATCGACCCTGAGGCACCCACAAGTGAGGCGCCTCGCGACCTCTGCCCCTGTCAACACCGTCTGCGACCGGTCGGTGAGATAGGAGGAGAACCACCGATAAACGGTGCCTCCCACTCCCAATCCCTCCAACCGGCGCAGCAGGATACCATGATTGATGGTATCGAAAGCCGCTGAGAGATCTAATAGGACCAAGGCAGAGGAACACCCCCTGTCCCTGGCCCTCCAGAGGTCATCCACCAACGCGACCAAAGCTGTCTCCGTGCTGTGACCGGACCGGAAGTGTGATATTACCGGAGAAGAAGCTATGCAAGATTATATTTACAACTCTTAATGCTTTTTTGGTGATGTTGTTACAGTGGGCACTTAGATAATTAGATATGAGTACTCCAAGATCCTTGACAGAGTGAGGGTCATCTACAAGGTTGTGTCCATTCAGCATGTATTTTATGTTCTAGTTCTTTTTGCCAATATGTAAGACAGAGCATTTATTGGTTGAGGTTTGGAGTGGCCAATTGTTTGACCATTCCGACACAACATCAAGGTTTTTTTTGAAGGGTAGCAGCATTGTCAGTGGTGTTAAATAGTTTTACATCATCAGCGAAGAGAATGCAGTTGCTTATAATATGATCACAAAGGTCATTTATGTATGTTCCTTCTTGCTTCAAATGCTCTACCATCATCCCAGTGCCGAAAAGCCCCCCATAAAGGAACTGAATGACTACAGACCAGTTCCTTTAACTTCTGTAGTCATGAAAACCTTTGAAAGGCTAGTACTTTCCTACTTGAAAACCATAATGGATCCGCTGTTCGATCCCTTGCAATTTGCATACTGAGCAAATACATCAACTATCAATTAACAGATGATGCTGTTAATATGGCTCTGCACTACATCCTACAACATCTTGAATCTCCAAAGACCTACGCAAGGGTCCTCTTTGTAGACTTTAGTTCAGTATTCAATACCATCATTCCAGAACTCTTCTAACTAAGCTAAACCAGCTACAGGTACCAGAGCAGACTTGTAAATGGATCACAAGCTTCCTAACAAACAGGAAGCAGCAGATGAAGCTAAGCAGGATCACATCAGATACCTGTACAATTAGCACAGGAGCCCCCTAAGGCTGTGCGCTCTCCCCACTTCTCTTCTCTCTGTATACCAATGACTGCATCTCCAACAATCTATTTGTTAAACTACTGAAGTTCACAAATGACACAACAGTGACTGGTCTCATTCGAGACAATGACGAATCCGCATATAGACAGGAGGTCGAACAACTAGCCTTGTGGTGCGACCGAAACAATCTGGAACTGAACACACTCAAAACCATAGAAATGATGGTAGACTTTCCATACTTCCACCTCTCACAATACTAGACAACACAATATCAACAGTATCAACAGTAGAAACCTTTAAATTTCTAGGTTCTATCATATTGCAAGATCTAAAATGGACAGCTAACATCAAAAACATCATCAAAAAAGGACAACAAAGAATGTTCTTTCTGTGCCAACTCAGAAAGCTCAAACTGCCCAAGGAGCTGATGATCCAGTTCTACAAAGGAATTATTAAGTCTGTCTTTTGCATCTCTATAACTGTCTGGTTTGGTTCTGCAACCCAACAAGAAAGACACAGACTTCAGAGGATAATTAGAACTGCAGAAAAAATAATTGCTACCAACCTGCCTTCCATTGAGGACCTGTATACTGCACGAATCAAGAAGAGGGCCGTGAAAATATTTACAGATCCCTCACATCCTGGACATAAACTGTTTCAACTCCTACCCTCAAAACGACGCTATAGAGCACTGCACACCAGAACAACTAGACACAAGAACAGTGTTTTCCCGAAGGCCATCACACTGCTAAACAAATAATTCCCTCAACACTGTCAAATTATTTACTAAATCTGCACTACTATTAATCTTCTCATCGTTCACATCACCAATCTCTTTCCACTTATGACTGTGACTGTAACTTTGTTACTGGTAATCCTTATGATTTATATTGATATTGATTGTTCCTGATTGCTTATTTCTACCCTATGATTATCATTAAGTGTTGTATCATTAAGTGTTAAATTTGTACCCTATGACCATCATTTGTGTGGTAAATGTTGTACTTGATGAAGGTATCTTTTCTTTTATGTACATTGAGAGCATCTGCACCAAGGCAAATTCCTTGTGTGTCCAATCACACTTGGCCAATAAAAATTCTATTCTATTCTATAGTATGAAGAGTGTTAGTCCTAGAACATTGCCTTGGAGGACACCGCTATTAACAGCGCTATTAATAGGCTCCCTATTTTGATCGTTTGTTGTCTGTTTGACAGAAACACGGCTATCCAATTATGTAGGAGTCTGGAGATTCTATGGATTTTTGTTTTAGAAGTAATTTGTCATGTACCACTGAATCAAAAGCTTTACAGAAGACTATGTAAATTGTGTCTATTGCTTTGCCTTGCTCAAGATTTGTACTCCATATGTTCTTGCAGTGTAGAAGTTGTAGATTACAGGATATTTTTTTTCTGAAACCAAATTGTCTATTAGAGAGTAGGTTGTTTGTTTCTAGGTGGAGGGTAATGGAATGGTTAATGATTGTTTCCATTACTTTGCAGGTTACAGCTTTTTTAAGAAGTATGTACCTAGTTGATCAGGTCCGATAGATAGAGATGGTTTTAGTCTGTGTAGTGCCTTTTTAACGTTATCTTCTGTGAAATCTATTTGTGTTAGATCATTGTAGTTATTTGTGGTACAAGTAGGGAATGTTGCTCATGAGCCATTGCTGTTTACAAAGACTGAACCAAAAAATGTGTTGAAATGGTTTGCTTTAACTACTTCATCATTGCATTCTTTACCATTAGGTCCTTTTAGGGGTGGGATGGATCTTGAGTCTTTAAGTTTTTTGTTTACAAAATTATAGAAGGCGCAATTGGATTTTGTGCGTAAGAGGTTCTTTTCTTGTTTGGTATGGTAATTGATGCTTTCAGTCTTAATTTGGTAAATTGCTAAGATATTGGGGCGTGATCACAGAACCATCAAATGTTTTGTTGCGAATAGTCAACACGGTTGCAAGAAACATGTTTTTAAAAGAAGATGCACATTAACTGCCAAAGATTTGAGAAGAATCAAATGTGAAGCTATACCAGGAACCCATTATCCTCCAGTGCTGTCATATTCCAGAACTACAACCTACCTGGAGTGCCCAGAAATACAAGGTGTTCAATGCTCAGAGACATGGCCAAAATAAGGAAGCCTAAAACCCGACCACCACTGAACAAGACACATAAGTTGAAACAGCAAGACTGGGCCAAGAAATATCTGAAGACAATTTTTTTCAAAGATTTTATGGACTGATGAGATGAGAGTGACTCTTGACGGAAGATGGATGGGCCTCTGGCTGGATCTTATTAATATTAAATGATGATATTATTAAATGAGCTAATTGGACCTTTTTGGGTTGAAGATGGACTCAAATTCAACTCCCAAACCTACTGCGAGTTTTTAGAAGACACTTTCTTCAAGCAATGGTACAGGAAAAAGTCTGCATCTTTCAAGAAGACCATGATTTTTATGCAGGATAATGCCCTTTCGCGTGCATCAAAATACTCCACTGTGTTGCTAGCCAGTAAAGGCTTTAAAGATGAAAGCTTAATGACATGGCCCCCTTCCTCATCTGACTTAAACCCTTTTGAGAATTTGTGGGCCCTTCTTAAACCAGAGATTTATGGTGAAGGAAAACAGTACACCTCTCCTGGTGTCTGGGAGATTGTGGTTGCTACAAAATGTTTGCTGCAAAAGTTGATCATCAACAGATCAAGAAATGGACAGACTCCATTGGTCACTGGGTTTTTTGAAAATGTCAGAAATATTTATTTGTACATTTTGAGTTGTTTGTTTATTATTCTCACTTTAATAGATGCAAATAAATGAGTGAGATGGGCAAATTTTCATTTTTCATTTAGTCTGCACATTAATAGTTGCCAAATAATTGTGCATACGTAGATATTCCCCTAAGAAAGCCAAAATCTCACTTTTACTTTCTTAAATATTCAGGTTTGAGATTTTTAACATTTGGATTGACTGAGAGTACTACAGCTGTTCAATAATAAAATTAATCCTCCAAAATACAACTTGCACACAGGGTACTAAAAGAAAAATACAAAACATACATTTTTGCTGGACTCTGTTTGAAACAAATGGCTTCCCATCATCCTATCCTACTAAAATTAGGCGTAACTGTGAGATTAGAAAACAGTGGGAGATGACCTCTAATCTTGGAGATTACAAACGCTACCATGAAAGTCAGATGGAATAAAATATATAGTAGCTGAATGGCTTTAATCCCACACCACTTTAGAAAAGCATGAATGGAGGCCATTAAGTGGTATTGTATGAAGAGCTCACTAGTAATTTTCAATTACCATATTTTTCGGAGTATAAACTGCACCGGAGTTTAAGATGCAGCATAGTTTTTGGGAAGGAAAATAAGAAAAAAAAATCTGCCCAACAGGTATTCATCTGGCTAGTGTCCTTAGTCTGGTCAGTTTCAGCACATTAGTTTACTGATTTTGAGAATGCGCACACACTTTTTAATCCCCTGCTTGCCGATAAAAAACAGCTTCTAAAGCACAGCTGATCTTTGAAGAGAAAAGCAATGAGAAAAGCAGGCAAAGCTCAGAAGATCACGTCACTCGCTAGCGCCTTATTAGGGCTGAAAAACAGCTTCTAAAGCTCAGCTGCGAGGGAGCAGCAATGAGAAAAGCAGGCAAAGCGTGGAAGATTGCTTCACTCGCTAGCGCCTCGTTAGGGCTGAAAAAAAGCTTTGAAAAAACTACATTTGGAGTATAAACTGCACCGGAGTTTAAGACGCAGCATAGTTTTTGGGAAGGAAAATAAGAAAAAAAAATCTGCCCAACAGGTATTCATCTGGCTAGTGTCCTTAGTCTGGTCAGTTTCAGCACATTAGTTTGCTGATTTTGAGAGTGCGCACACACTTTTTAATCCTCTGCTTGCCGATAAAAAACAGCTTCTAAAGCACAGCTGATCTTTGAAGAGAAAAGCAATGAGAAAAGCAGGCAAAGCTCAGAAGATCACGTCACTCGCTAGCGCCTTATTAGGGCTGAAAAACAGCTTCTAAAGCTCAGCTGCGAGGGAGCAGCAATGAGAAAAGCAGGCAAAGCGTGGAAGATTGCTTCACTCGCTAGCGCCTCGTTAGGGCTGAAAAAAAGCTTTGAAAAAACTACATTTGGAGTATAAGACACACCCAAATTTTCAGCCTCTTTTGGGGGGGGAAGTGCATCTTATACTCCGAAAAAATATGGTATTCCATAAATCAGTTCAAATGTAAGTTCACATTGTTACTGACTAATCCCAACAAATACCAATTATGGTTTGACTGGAAATGCAAAAACCATTTAAAAGAGGTTTTAGGAAAGTTTACAAATTAAACAATCACACACATTAGAACAGTCTCCATTTTTAAGCAATCTTAAATAATAATATAAGGTCCCCTTGAAGAGAAAATAAAATAATAACATAAAATAAAGCCATCAGAGACTGCTGTCAATGCTTACATATTTCAGTTAAGGCACAAAGTTATCTTTGGCAACTTACAGACAGGGGTCTTGGGAAATCTTCTGGAAACCCTACTAAGTCCTATAAAAACATTGGAGAAGCACTAGCAATATCAAGCAAATATTACTAACCCTTGAGGTTTACTACACTACAAGCTTGGCCACCTCTCTAAAGTTGCCATACTGACTGAATCCCTTAAAGTGGTTGAAATTGCGTTTTCTCTGAAACACTCAAATAGAATTGCACAAAATAGGCAGATTTTCTTAGGGATGCGGTGGCTCAGGGGCTAGGACACTGAGCTTGTCGATCAAAAGGTCGGCAGCTCAGCGGTTCAAATCCCTAGTGCTGCCATGTAACGGGGTGAGCTCCCGTTATTTGTCCCAGCTTCTGCAAAGCTAGCAGTTTCAAAAGCACGTAAAAATGCAAGTAGAAAAAATAGGGACCACCTTTGGTGGGAAGGTAACAGCGTTCTGTGCGCCTTTGGCGTTGAGTCATGCCGGCCACATGATCATGGAGACGTCTTCGGACAGTACTGGCTCTTTGGCTTTGAAACGGAGATGACCACCGCCCCCTAGAATCGGCAACGACTAGCACGTATGTGCGAGGGGAACCTTTATCTTTACTTTTAGGCAGATTTTCTTACCTTGCACTTCACACATATTGATTTAATGGAACAAACCCTAAAGATTGGTGACTGATGATTACAGTTCCTATTTATAAGAAGGAATCTAGTTGATTATAGACAATCAGCCTTTTGATGATGAGAAGCAAATTGTATGCAAAACCCCTAAATCCAAAATTTTCTGAATGAATTGAAACCAAAGGCCTATTCAGAAAAGAACAGGTAGGTTTCAAGCCAGGCACTCAATGGTGAACCATGTTGTTGTACTATATCATCTGAGGTTGCTGAAGTTTGAAAGGAGACAGTAAGTAATTTAATTATAACTTGATCAACACCAAAGCCATTAATTTTCCAAGACTTATGATTGGAACAACGAAGGAAGCAATTTCTTTAATTTTATTGTAACTGATGACAAATTGCTTCTTTCTGTTGTTACAGGTCAGAAAACTCTCAGGCCCACTTGTGATAAGGAAATGCATCAGAAGAATATAAAAGAAGGGAAACAGTTTTGTGGCTCAATATGGCTGAGGATGGGTGGGATAGGATAGGGGAGTAAGATTCAGCCGCGTGAGGTGGGCTGAGCTGAGAGACAGTGACTGGCCCAAGAACACCCAGCTGGCTTTCAGGGCTAAGACAGGATTAAAACTCATGGTCTCCCAATTTCAAGCCCAATGTCTTAATCACTAGACCAAACTGGCTCTCATAACCCATAAATTAATGAGAAGATTTGTTTATTTTTCCATTTCATACTGATCAGGAAAATGTATATGCCTATACATAAATATGGGGAGTTACAAAGGAACAAATAGGATTATTGAGTATACATATATAAATACTACAGTCCTGTAACATAAGCTCCCTTTAAACTTTTCCTAGCCTCTTAGCACTTTGCTCAGGGGTAAAATATTCTACTCTTGATTGCTCCCTAATTTTATCTGGATTTTCTGCTGTAACTGATTGGGATATCCAAACTGGAACATAAAGTGATTCTCAAGTTGTCAGGGGAGGTTGGTGGGAGTTGCTGAATATGTACTATCTAGATAACTGAACTTTAATAAAATCTTTCATCCAGTTGGTGTAGTGATTAGATAATGGAGAGTTGAAATAGATTATCACTTAGATTGGTTCCTCAATATGCTGTTCCTTTCTTTTTAATAAAGTTTCTACAGAAAAGCTGTCTACCTGATAAACTGAAGAAGACAATTGGGTCATTGACAAGAGATTTATTCTACAAGAAATTTTTCAACCTTGATTTCCAAGTTTTTAAACTCATGAAAGCAAAGCATATGTAATATTTAAGAACTTTTAAAAGTTTTTTTAAAATTTTAATTAAAGCATGGATTTAAATATAAAATTTTCATGACATCTTTCTTTCAAAATTGAAATTTTAATAATACATATTCATGATATAAAATATTTCTAATAGTTTATATAACATTGATATCTATTATATAAACTACTATTCATGTGTTTCTGTTAACAGAAATTAAGATAAAACTTATTTTTCATAAAAGTTAACTGGTCTAGTAAAATAATTTCTGTAGATTTTCTTAAACATTTACCTCTGATTTTTGGGGCAGGGATTAGAGTTGCAAGGATCCTTAGAAATGCATGACCCAAATTCAAATTGATTGTCATGTAGCCCAACACAACGTGCTATACATGCACTTGGATAAGTACGTCCATTCTGCCCACATACTGGGACAAACTGATCAGCGCAGTTACATGGCAGACCTGAAAAATTTAAACCTTGGTTAGGATGTTGTCTATATCTACATCAGCTATTGAAATCCATTCATTATTTTTCTCTGAAGGAGGATGAGGTGTTTTGCCCTTTAAATAATTATCTGAAGGAAGGATTATCATACATTGAGTAAAAATATGGTAACAGAAGTAGACATTGTTGAATGAATATACAGGTAGTCCTCATGATACAACTGTAATGGAGCCTATCCATTATAGTCGCATGCATGACATTCATTAAGCAAAGCAATCTTTAAGATGCTCCACTTTTTAAAAAGGTTTGTGCAGTTTATGGTCCTTTTTTTAAAAAAAAACACCTCTATAGTATCATGAGAATAGAACCTGTTGCTAAATAGCAGGAGTTTGACATGAGTCTGTAAGAAATTGATCCTGTATTTGGTCAGCTGCTTTTCTCAGAAGCCGAAAAAACAGAAAGGTATGATGGGGATTTCCTGGAGCAGGCTTGAGTCCTGCAAGTCCATGGGTGGGTTGCCTTCTTATTTGCCCGAGGCTTACAAATTCCATTTGCCCTGATATCCCCTTCCTTGTCAGAGTTTATAAATTCCATTTGCTCTCACCTCCCCTTCCTTGTTGGAGTTTAGAAACTTCATCTATCCTGATCTCCACTTGCTTGCTGGGTGGGAAGGAAGCTGGAGGCTTGCAAGATTTATACCCGTTATAGCCACCTGATCTCCACTGGGTGGATGGGTGGTTACAGGGACCCAGTGGGATGGGACAAGTGAGTGGATGAGTGCTGCAGCATTGGTTGTAAGAATGAATGGTTGTGGAGATGCTGCAGCTGCTATTTGAAACCAAGTCACAAGTAATTTTTATAACATCAAATGATCGCTAAGCAGCCTGTTGTAAGTCGAGGACTCCTCTATGAATATAAAGGAGCACATGACTGAAACACATAGT
Source organism: Ahaetulla prasina (assembly GCF_028640845.1). NCBI lineage: Eukaryota > Metazoa > Chordata > Lepidosauria > Squamata > Colubridae > Ahaetulla > Ahaetulla prasina. Next base: position 58,999,662 of record NC_080542.1, on the reverse strand, counting down.
TTTAAGTAGGATGGGATGAGCATATTAGCCCTGCCTCTACTTATCTTTCATATAAAGAGTACATAGCTACAATGGGAGACACCTTTATCTATGGATTGAGTACTCTGGGAATGAAAATACTCAATTGATGAAGTCTAGAAATCCCAATCATACATATCTGGGAGCAACAGCTACTAGATTCTATTAAACCTACTACAGAGTAAGAACAAATAGATTTCTTACATTTGTAGCCTAGCACAATAGTCTGCATTGAACCATTCAATTTTGAACCATTCAATTCAACCTAACAGAAGGAAAAAACAAGTCAGTTTCTCAAGGTTTTCAGTCTATCATTACTTATGGAGGGTATATCAATTAAATAGATCCATCCAGTGGTGGGATTCAGCCAGTTCGCACCACTTCAGGGGAACCGGTTGTTAACTTTCTGAGCAGTTGGTAAACTGGTTGTTGGAAGAAATCATTAGGGCAGAGAACCAGTTGTTAAATTACTTGAATCCCACCACTGGATCCATCCCTGAAACAAAATCAATCTGTGCATATTGAACTTAAGGAAATCTGCCAAAGAGTAAACACAGATAGATTTGTAATTCTGTTACAAATAATTCTGTAATTCTACCAATTCTGTTGCAGGCAAATCAGCTTTATTCTTCTCTGTGTTTATGTGTGTGAGCACACAAAACAATAGTTTGTGAGGAGAGAGAATTATTTTGATTTACAACTGTAAGTGAGGATCATTTAATTTACACAAAGTATATTTAGCAGGAAATGAATTTTAATCAAGTAATATTAATTTTCATTCTCCTCTCTTTTCTGAAGTGAAACCTCTGGTCAGCATGTATAAATATACAAATGTACATAAACATATGTGGCACATGTTATATTTATTAATCGGAAGAAAATCTGTAAGACTGAAATCAGTGGAAACACTACTTTTTAAATATGAGGAAGCTAAACAGTGTTCAGAATTTTAATTTGTATTAACAACTGCTTTTATATACAGCATTGTTTTTCTTTTGAGAAAATACAGTAATATCAAGTGGTTTTAATCTTTTTAAACCAATTTAAAAAAAATACATTATAATAGCTTCCTAACATTCTTATTTCTCCCAAAACTGTGTTTTGAATTTCATTTATTCATTCATTCATTCATTCATTCCTTCATGTTGTATTCAATCTGCAATATCATGCAGACCATTTGCTTCAGTATTGGTAATCTGAATAAATCCAAAGGCAAACAGACTACAAAAAGTTGTCACATGAAATAGCTAGGCAAAGTATTATCACAGAAAACCAAAATTCAGCATTACATTGCTTCTGATAAGTTTCAAAGTTTCTTAAAATTTAAAAACACTACCTGTAAATAGGTGACGTTCATCATCTGAACTTAATTCATTGAGACACTGACGAGTGGAGCATATCAAATTTCCAGAAAAGCATGAACAGACATTGCAGTCTATATTAAAAGATGTTCCATGGTCTTAAAATAAAAGAAATATATTACTAAATACTGGATTTAAAATGTAACTATTTAAATATATTTATTATTTATTTATTTATTTAATTAAACTTTTATACCGCCCTTCTCCCGAAGGACTCAGGGCGGTGTACAGCCTGCATTAAAACAATTTATATACACACTAAAATAACAGTTAAAAAACTTATTCCAAAAAGGCCGAAATTAAAACCGTCCAATTGACCGTATAAAATACCCAATAAAATACAATTAAAATTTAAAATTTAAGAATTTAAAAAATTTAGCATTTAAAAATCAGGCCAGTCCTGCTTGGATAAATAAATAAGTTTTCAGTTCCCGGCGAAAGGTCCGAAGGTCAGGCAATTGGCGTAAACTGGGGGGAAGTTCGTTCCAGAAAGTAGGTGCTCCCACAGAGAAGGCCCTTCCCCTGGGGGCCGCCAGCCGACACTGCTTGGCGGACGGCACCCTGAGAAGACCCTCTCTGTGAGAGCGCACGGGTCGGTGGGAGGCATGTGGTAACAGCAGGCGGTCCCGTAAGTACCCGGGCCCTAAGCCATGGAGCGCTTTGAAGGTGGTAATCAAAACCTTGAAGCGCACCCGGAAGACCACAGGTAGCCAGTGCAGACTGCGCAGGAGTGGTGTTACCCGGGAGCAACGTGGTGCTCCCTCAATCACCCGCGGAGCTGCATTCTGGACTAGCTGAAGTCTCCGAGTGCACTTCAGGGGTAGCCCCATGTAGAGAGCATTGCAATAATCCAGGCGAGAAGTGACGAGAGCATGAGTGACCGTGCATAAGGCATCCCGGTCAAGAAAGGGGCGTAACTGGCGGACCAGGCGAACCTGGTAAAAAGCTCTCCTGGAGACGGCTGCCAAATGTTCTTCAAACGACAGCCGTCCATCCAGGAGAACGCCCAAGTTGCGCACCCTTTCCGTTGGATATGCATCATTACTATGAAATACTGCCCTTGCAGCCAAAAAAATTTATTCAATGTATATCCTATCTTTTCTCTAGGAGTTCACAGTAGTGTGGATAGCATTATTTCCTCCATTTTTTTCACAGTAACTCTACCATGCCGACAGGATGTGACCAGACTAACCAAAGAGCTTAAATGATTTAGGATGGAATTATAATTGGGTTTCCAGATTAGCAACTAAAATTTAAAAAGAAATATCTCATGCTTTACTTAGATTTAACTGATTATCATTTTGATTGAAATTCTACATATTTGGTAACATTTATTTTACTGTACTCTCTTATTTTAGATTAACTGTATCACCTTTCATTTGCTTAAATGAAATCAGTCTACACATCATTTACATGCTGTTGAAATACAGGCAGTCATTGACTTAAGACCACAATTGAGCCCAGAATTTATGTTGCTTAAGTGAGAAATTTGTTAAGTGAGTTTTGTCCCATTTTACAACTTTTCTTGCTACATTTGTTAAGTGAATCACTGCAGTTGTTAAATTAATAACACAGTTGTTAAGTGAATCTGGCTTTCCCAATGTCTTTGCTTGTCAAGTCGCAAAAGATGGTCACATGACTCCGGGACACTGCAATTGGTATGAATATGAACCAGTTATCAAGCATCCAATTGTAAATTAAGTGACCATGGGGATACGGCAACAATGATGTGTGAAAAATGGTCAAAAGTCACTTTTTTCAGTGCCATTGTAACACCTAATGGTCTCTAGAAGAATTGTTGAGGACTAGCTCTATTAGAGAATTCTGCAAAAAATAAACAAATTGGTACAAAATAATCTCAAATTCAGCAAAACTGAATGATACATGCAACAAATATTTGTTTACATGGAAAATTTGTGAAAAATAGCCAGGAGATCATTGCTAGGAGGCCTTCAATTAGAATTACTTTTGTAATCTGCAGAATTTTAAAACCTTGTTATAAAAACAACCCCATGTACTAGTAACTTACTTTTTCTTTGCCCTCCAACAATGCATGACTTTTGGAGATCAATGCAATGCATTTCCATGCAGTTTTCTAACAGACCATTCTGCCCACATGTGCAAATTTTATAGCAACCAACATCTCCGACAGAAGATGGTACTTGGATGAGTGTACCTTGACGGACAATAAAATCAGAGGCTTCACCCAATTTGCAGCCTATGTTAATATGCAGAAAAGACAAATGTTAGTGAATTATGAATTCTACAAGGAATAAGTGGTTGTAACCTCTTAAGAGATTAAGAAACAGTTTAAATTTTCATTGATTACAGTTTACTCAGAGACATGGAGCATTACACTTAAACAGAGGCATATTCATAATAAGGTCAGCTGATCTTAAAAATGAAAATGGAGATGAAAGACAAATACAAGGCAGAGATAATAAAATTACTGATAAATATGGGGCAGCATCAAATAACATTGGAGGAAAGGGGAGGAGAGGGGAGGGGAGGAGAGGAGAGGAGACGAAGGAGAAATAAACAGGTCAGTTCTTCCTTATATGAGTTCTGATACTACTTACTGCAAGTGAAAGGAACAAGCCCATTGTAAGATTCCCTCTTTATAGGAAAAGACAGCATACTCTATTTGGCATTTACTATCTAGATTATACCATTTATTTATTGTAGCGACCTTCAATTTTAGAACATAGTATCAGTATTCTTGGAGGTCTTCTAGTCCAACCCCCTTCTCAAGCAGGACATCTTATACCATTTCAGACAAATGGATGTACAGTCATTTAATAGCCTCCAGCAATGGACCACCCACAGGTAAGGCAAACTGTTCCATTGGTTAACTGTTAGAAAATTTCTCCTTAGTTCTAGGTAGCATCTCTCTTTAATGATCTTCTACCTGTTACTTCTTGTCCTACCCTTAGGTGCTTTGGAGCGTAGGTCGATCCCCTCTTCTCTGTGACAGCCTTTCAAGTACTGGAAGACTACTATCACATCATCTCTAGTCCTTCTCTTCATTAGACTAGACATATCTAGTTATACAATTATTCATTGTTTAACTTCTAGACCGTTTATCATTTTTATTGTTCTCTGCACTTTTCTTAAGGTCTCAATATCTTTTTTGTATCATGATGACCAGAACTGGATACCGTATTCCAAATATAGTTTCACCAGTGCAATATAAAGTGATACTATCATTTCATATGATCTTGAGGCTATTCCTCTATTGATGCAGCCTAGCAATGCATTGGCTTTCTGGCAATTGCAGCACACTCCTTGCTCATTCTTAAGTAGTGGTCTACTAGGACACCTAGATTCCTCTCATAATTGCTACTGTTGAGCCAGATATCAACTATTCTATAACTTTACATATGGTTTTTCTTGCCTATGTATAGGACCTTATTTTTCTCATCACTGAATTGCATTTTGTTGGATAGGGCCTATTGTTCAAGTCTGTCAAGGTGCTCTGTCTTGAGTCTATCCTTTAAATGTTAGCAATTTCCCCCAACTTGGTGTTTTTTGAAAATTTGATGAGTTTGTCTTGTATTTCGTCATCTAGATTATTTATGAAGATGTTGAAGAGTACTAGGCCTAAAACAAAACCTTGAGCTACCCCACTGCAAGCTTCATTCCATGTTGATATAATTCCACTGAGGACATTTGATCTCCCACTTGATGAACAGCTTGGTTCCCAGTTGATGTCAGGATAATTAAAGTCCCCATTACTACTGTGGTGTGTTTCCTGCACATTCTAGCTATCTGATTAGCAAAACATTCATCTATTTCCTCTGCATGGTTGGGTGACCTGTAGTACACACCCATGGCAATGTCATTTTCTCCCCTTTTATGAAATCAAAGTTTCATCCTTGGTTTTATGCATTTCTCTAGAGGTGTAGTGATTTCCAACATATAATGCAATAACTCTTCCTCTTTTGTTAGGTCTGTTTCTTTTGAATAATTTATATCTTTCCAGCAAGACATTGCAACCATTAATTTTATCCCACCAAGTTTCAGTAATAGCAACAATATTGTACTTGCCCTCATATCTAGAACTTCAAGTTCACCCTGTTTATTCCTCATACATTGAGCATTAGTTTGTAGACATCCAAGTCCTTTATGGTTCACCCTGCATTTACTTCTTCCATCTGCTATTTTATATCTGACTTACTTCTCAGCATTCCCTATTTCATTTGATTGGTTATCTTGGGGTTCATGCTTAGAATTAGGTTCTAAAGTTCCTAAAGATTGGTCACCCTCCCCTTACAGTTTTAGTGTAAAGTGAAATTATATTTTGAAATAGCAATTCCCTTGAAGGAAGAATATTTTCAATGGCAAGAAAGGCAAGTGTTAAATTATTAGGAATCCTATGGCATTTGTTTAGCCTTTTAAAAGGCTTACCCTGAATACAAAAATAGGGAAGACAAGGTTCAAGAGGCTGGCATCCCTTTCTGTTTACTTCACACAATTGATTTGCAGCACAGGGATTTGGGTTACAGGGATGTGTAACATCTTCTACAATATTATCCACTGTACTTGGATCTGAAAAAACAAAAACAAAAAATAGGGAACATTAATACTGTGTAGAATCAGACTATTTTTTTAAGTCAATGTTGTCATTTTTATTCAGTAAGTGAAAACGTGCATATTATTAAAAAAAAAATCAACATTTTTTCAAAGAAACAACATTTCAGTCTAAACTTCATGTTCTGAAGTGCTTATCAAAGGGGGCTATATTTATCATTAATTAATTACTCATATTTTTATGACTGCTCATCCCATTCTGGGAAGGATATATTAAAAACAAATCATGAAAAAGAAACATTAAAAATATTCCGTATTTTTTTTAAAAACCAGTATTATTAAAATACAACAAAACAGCATCTTCAGTATAACAGACAATATAGCTGTCTCATTGATTCATCATTTCCCTGAGATCCTCAAGCCTGTTGATACAGTCAGTTTTGAGCAATATTTGGAAGGTTGCCAAGGATGGGGATAGCCTCATCTCAAGGGAATGATGTTTCACATAGCAGAAAAGACCTGTGTCCTAGGTCCTGCATGGTTGGGTGGCCTGTAGTACATACCCATGGCAATGTCATTCCCCTCCCCTCTTTTATGAAATCAAGGTTTTCATCCTTGGTTTTATGCATTTCGGTTTTATGCATTTTTCTTGCCAGATGCAACTCCTTAATGGACCTGCAGCATATCTTTTCTGACAGTGCTGATATGATGGGCAAATGTAATCAAGAAGAGATGGTCTCACAAATAAACTAGTCCCATACCATGAAAACTTTTAAAGATCAATACTAGTACCTTTGGACTTGGAAGCAAGCTAGCAAGCAATGCACTTTTCAGAGCAGAAATGAAACTTATGCTATTCCAGGAGCACAGATAACTGGCTATGGCACTGTATTTTGTATCAACTAAACCTTCTGAATACACCTCAAGGACAAGCCATTGTAGAGCAAATAGAAATGTTTTATCTAGGTGGTGAATTTTAATACATGGTTTGATAACTTCTAAATATAATTGGACAGCTTTGTGTTTATGTTGAACAATTATCCATGAGAATCTTATTTCCTGAACATTTCCCAACTATGATAGTGGCATCAACTGTTAATATGATTGGCATCATCAGGAAAATGATATTCAGGTCTCTATTAAAAGCAGAACTATAATGCACTGATATATCAAAAAAATTCTGCTTTCTCCTTGGTGTATCATCTCCTTGCTATATTCTCCCTTGCTATATTCTCCCATTTCTTGAGTTTTTTCTTGTTTCTTACATGCAGGACCTGTGTCCTAGGTCCTGCATGGTTGGGTGTCCTATAGGACATACTCATGGCAATGTCATTTCCCCCTCTTTTATGAAATCAAGGTTTTTCATGTTTCATGTTTACATGTTTACATGTTGGTTTTTTGCATGTTTACATGTTTAAACTTTTAAAAATTAAAAGTTTATTTAAAAAATAAAAATTATTTTTAGCATTTGTTACAAATCTTAGTTCACTTTAAGCCTTAGCATTCCTGCCTTTATCACTGCTGATTTCTGTCCCTCTTTCCATTTTTCTGTCCCTCTTTCTGTCCCTCTTTCCATTTTTTTAATACTTGTCCTCTTTTTCTCTCAGTTTGTCAGAGACTCTTTATGCTCTCTTGATGGTTTTGTCTGGCATCTCCTGTTTTTTTTCATTGTGGTACTATGTTAGATTGGGCTTTATAATTCCTTTTTTCAGATTTTCCCAAGTATCTTCAGTTGTTTTCCCCTTTACAATTTCCTAAAGACTCTTAGCTTGTTAGACTCTTCCTAAATTCTTAGTTTGTTAATGTTTTTCTTTTAATTTTATTTTGGTTTTTCATAAATAAGGTTAAAACTAATAGAATAAAACAAGAAGAAAAAAAGTTCAGAAGATGCAGAAAAAAGAAAAAAAGAAAAAGTAGAAAAGAAAAAGGCAACAAAGTCAATAATAAAGAAGTGACTTCCAAGCTTCACCATACTGAGCATTAGCTAATATAATAATTTTTCATTCTCTTTTAAAGTCACAAATAAAAAGTCTAACTTTATCCAAACACAATCCAGAAATTACAAACTTTTCAGTCCTGGGTTCAGTCAAAAGTCTATTGAAGTTATAAGAAATCTTACACAAATAATTTATAGCTAATAAAACAATCCAACTTTTTTTTCCAGTGCACAAGTTTTACCTTTAAATCCTTCTAATCGCATTACAGGATTTGAACTTTCATTAATTTTAATCATTCAAGAGGAATTTTCAAAGTTTTCTACTTTATTCTATGCCTATTTTCTAATATTTTGTAACTTCCATAAAAAGGCATTGTCCAGAATTTCTTGTCATGGCTGTTCCATGTGGAAATCCTTGTTTTTTGTATTTTTATTGTGATAATCTCAATTTTGTTATCAAAGACTCTAAAATGTCTTTGTTTAGGCAAAAGATTATCTCAAAACTTTCTAAAGATTTAGTCATTGAAATCTGTAGATTTCTAAAATATTAGTTGTTAATAACACAATTATCCAAAAACTCTTTAAGGTAAGAAATAAATTATAGCCAGCTTAGCCATGTTAACTTTTTTGTCCTAGTTCTTTAGTTCCCTCTAGTGTCCATTTGTAACCATTGTCAAACTTCAGTTCCTAATATAGATTTAGTTCTGTCTCAGTTGTTTCCCTTGAGTATATTATTTAATTTTGTACTTGCTTTTTAAATTTAATATCAATTTGCAGAGATATTATATCTCAGCATGGATGCCTTAATCTGGAGGATGTTCAAAAATAATCAATCTAGAACAGGAGTGTCAAACTGGATTTCTTCAAGGGCCAGATCAGCATTGTAGTTTTCCTCGGCAGGCCGGCCAAGGGGAGGGGAGGAGGCAGGATGGATGCCTCCCACAGCACCCTGCCAGCCAAAATGGGCCACAGGGGCCCCCATGAGGCCCCACCATGCCCTGTTTTGCCCAGCAAAGTCCTGCAAGAGGCCGTCCAGGCCTAAAACGGGGCACAGAGGGCTTCACGCAGCCCCCCCCCCCCGCTGCATTTTGGCTGCTAGAGGCACTGCAGGCCAGTCCTTTGTTATTTCCAGGCCGGCACTGTGAGCTAGATTTAAGCACCCCAGTGGCTGACTCAGCCCGCAGACCTTGAGTTTGACACCCCTGATCTAGAATAAGGGACCTGGAAGAAACTCTATGAGTGAGCAATTTTACTCTAAAGAAGAGAAGAGTAGAGGCAAACACAAAATAGAAAGACTTGCAAACAGAAATAGAATGTGCCAAAAGAAAGCAAAGCTTTCAAAATAGTGCAGGTTCCTTGTGTCCAATCCCAAACAACTGAAGCACCACTTGAACACCTTCAGTGTTGACAAATCGCAGTCAATTGCAAAAGGTAGCTAGATAGGATGGAAGGATTTGTTAAGTAGACAAAATCCTTGATAAATTAATAAAAATGTCAAATCCAATCTAAATATCTAGCTGACTGTGCTACCAACTATAGTAATTTGAAACACTTAAATAAACACTAAAATTATACAACATAAGCCATTATAACTACCATACACCAAAGACACAAACAATCTAAAATACAATCCTCAAAACTTTCTATCTTTCCTATTTAGTTTTTTAATATTTTACTTTCATAACTTCCAATTCCAGTTCCAATTACCAGTCTCAAATTCTTTATCTTCTGATCTTATTTTCAATACAATATAGCACAGAGCCTGATCAGAATTGGATGTGCAATCATTTGATAAAGCCTGTTGGGTATTGCATTGAAAGTTATTTGGTTATACACAAAAGTGACTTTGAAAATTTTCTCATTAACTCTAAATTTGCCTTCTAGTCCTATCACAGCTGCATGGAGTTATCACTACAGGTTTAGTTAAAATGCTACATGAGGTTCTGGTGATGTCACAATAAAGAAGGCAAGTCCAATATTCGATTTTCATTTATGGGTACTGACCAGATAGATACATTGTAAAAAAAACTTCCATCACTTATAAAACAAAAACAAAAACACTGAAGTACTAAACGTAGAGTTATGGTTAATAGGGTTTCCTTTATACAAACAATTTTTTTTTTATTTGCATTTATATCCCGCCCTTCTCCGAAGACTCAGGGCGGCTTACACTATGTTAGCAATAGTCTTCATTCTATTTGCATATTTATATACAAAGTCAACTTATTGCCCCCAACAATCTGGGTCCTCATTTTACCTACCTTATAAAGGATGGAAGGCTGAGTCAACCTTGGGCCTGGTGGGACTAGAACCTGCAGTAATTGCAGGCAGCTGTGTTTATAACAGACTGTCTTACCAGCCTGAGCCACCAGAGGCCCTATTAACATTGTTTTGGTGTACTGCTCATTGAAAATATTAAAAAGTTACTGGTGTATGAGAGATAGAATTGCCAGAGAAAGTGGGGAATGAGTTAGTAACTGTTCAAATCGACCTTCCCCATCCTGGTACCCCCTACAGAAGTCTTCAAGTCCTAGATTTTTTAACCAATATGAATTTTAACACTGAACTTTTATTCCCAACATAGTTGAAGGGCATCTGATTAGAAGAAGCTGTAAGTCAAAATAGTTCTTGACTTGCAACCATTCATTTAGTGACCATTCAAAGTTACAACAGAACTGAAAAAAGTGATTAACAGCCAGTCCTCGCACTTACAACCGAAACAGCATTTCCATGAATACATGATCAAAATTTGGCTGCTTGGTAACTGAAATGTATTTACAGCAATTGCAGCATCCTGGGGCATGTGATTGCCATTTGCAACCTTTTGGCAAGTAAAGTCAATGGAGAAATCCAGATTTGTTTAATGACCACATGATTCACAACCTCTGCAATGATTTGTCAACTGTATCAAAAAGGTTGTAAAATTGGACATGACACACTTAATAAACCCCTACTTAACAACATAAATTTTGGTCTCAATTATGATAATAAGTTGAGGACTATCTATATATACTCCTATAGATATGCAAAGGCATCTCTCTGCAGTAGACTGTCAAGATGACAGCAATGACCATGAGCTTGACGCCCCAGCCATTAAAAAAGTGCTCCGAGATATAGTATTGTACACATCATGGCCTAGACTCAGAATATGATTCAGATATCAAAGAAGCTGCTCCAATTGCATCTGTAGAATGTCAGCCTAAGGAAACAACAAGCCAGGAATCACTCATATTTCTCAAGGAAACAACTGATTTACTGCTCCACATGTTGTTCCTATGAATCCTGCTTCTGTAAAAATTCTAAAACTCTGATCTGGGCTGGCTGACAAACCTGACTTGGCATTTTGAACTGAATTTTGATTTTTCTTCTCTTATACTGCGGAAAGTTCAACTACCCAGGCAAGTTTTGCTTCCCAGAAACTCTGCTTTCATTTATGTTCCTATTCTTGTCTGCCAGTTATATATTCAGCCTTCAGTAAATTTCTTTTCTCACCTATCATGCATGTGAGTTTGAAATCTTAAGAAGGACAGTATGTGACTTTTTTACTTAGTGATTTCTTTGTTTCACTAAATGGCAAAAGGAAAATACTACAAAAGTAGTTTGCTTAGTGACCATGGCCCTTTGCTTAATAACTGAAGAAAAAGTAAGGTTATAAGCCTGTTGTGGTTATGTGATGTTTTGCTTAATGACCATGATGTTTAGCTATAGAGTTGCTGGCTGGCAGATGTGATCTTGGAACTACTGAACCTTATCTTTCAAAGATCCTGGAACAACAGGGAACTTTTCCAGAGGACTGGAAAAGAACTGATGTGGCAAGAGAAGGGCAAGACAAAAAATAATGGATGGAAACTTATCAAAGAGAGATTCAACCTAGAATAAATGAGAAATTTCCTGATAGTGAGAATCATTAATCAGTGGAACAACTTTCCTCCAGAAGTTGTGGGTGCAGGTAATCCTCAACTTACGACCATAATTGAGCCTAATATTTCTGTTGAAGAGTGAGACATTTGTTAAGTGAACTTTGCCCCATTTTATGATGTTACTTGGCACAATTGTTAAGTGAATTACTGCAGTTGTTAAGTTAATAACATGGTTATTAAGTGAATCTTACTTTCCCCTTGACGGTTCTTGTCAGGTTACAAAAGGTATTCACATGATCCCAGGATACTGCAATCATCATAAATATGAAACAGTTGCCAAACATCCACATTTTGATCACATGATCATGGAGATGCTGCAATGGTCTTAAGTGTGAAAAAAAAGGTCATAAGTCACTTTTTTCAGTACCATTGTAACTTTGAAGGGTCAATAAATGAACTGTTGTAAGTCAAGACCTACTTGTACTTCATCACTGGAGGTTTGAAAGAAGAGATTAGACAGCCATTGTCTGGAATGATATAGGGCAGAAGTGGGAACGATTGTCCCTTTATGGCTTGTGGGCCTCAATTCCCAGAATTCCTGAACCAGCATGGCTGGCTCAGGAATTGTGGGAATTGAAGCCTACAAGTCATAAAAGGACCATCGTTCCTCAGCTCTGGTACTGAGTATAAGGTCTCCTGCTTGGGCAAAGGTTTGACCAAAAGATCTCAAAGATCCCTTCCAACTCTGTTTTTGTATATATATCACCTGTTAGAAGGTGACAATTTCCACTTCCAAGACCACTATGAATTTGACCTTATTGCTGTGCACTTGAAAAATAAATATGATCACTGTAATAGAAGGGAGGATGACATTTATCTTAGTATTATAGATGATCTCTGAGCCAAATCTTGGATCATATTGTCAGTTACATTCCTAAGAATCAGAAATTTCCTGCAGTAGTGAAGTCTAGATTCATCCCATCTGAATCTAGACTTCACTCCTGCACCATTATCCTTCACTCCTTCACCATTATCTGTGGTAATGGGTGTCATAAAATGTAAGAGGCAGAAGATAAAATAGATTGGAATAATGGTGTGTGCTGAATGTTTGGGAAATCAAAATTTGGGGCAGAAATTTGGAAGAGTCTGCCAAATAAAATAAACTATACAATAGTCTGGAAAATCTAAAAGTTCCTTCCTAAAAAAAACATTATGTTCCTTCCTAAAAGGAACATTATGTTCCTTCCTAAAAGGAACATTGTTCCTTCCTAAAAGGAACATTGTTCCTTCCTAAAAGGAACATTGTTCCTTCCTAAAAGGAACATTATGTTCCTTCCTAAAAGGAACATAAAAAAGCTCCAGAAAAAAAGAACGAATCATAGTATCACTGTTGCAAAGAAATAGGAACCACTTATATTTGGTTCCTAAAAGGCAGTACAATATAGACAAGGTGAAAGACTGTCAATTAGAAACCACTTCTGACATGTTTAGAACAGAGCTCTGCAAGGGCTAAAAAACTATATATGACCACTGTGACGGACCAGAAATTCTGGGATCACAAAAATGGCACTATTACAGAGACAATTAAACTGAATGACAATAAAATAATTATAAATTATAATTATCCCAAGGCTTTTGCTGCTATCGTTTTTTTGGTCAAGCCTAGAAATAAACTGTTTTGAATTCTAAAGTTTTCACTAGGCCTGTTCTTCAGTACTTACGAAGGTAGGTATCTAAAGGTATGCAAGTCTCCAAATCATCAGCTGGAGATAAAAGTTCACAGATGCTTTCAGCCATATGTCCCTCAGGAAATTTGCTTAAGTCTCCACATTTTTTGAGAATTTCTACACAATCTGACCTTCAAGAAAACAAAATGTTTGCACATTATATATGTGCACAGTATTTGAAACTAAAAAGAAAAGCATACAGGTGCACATATAAAAATAACATACAATTTTACACACAAATATTAATATACTTATATATGTAACATTAGGACTCTGTAAATCATATGAAAGAGGTGTTTTGGAATGTATGGAACTACACACGACTTTTAAAAATCCTTCCATAGCTGCCATGCAAGTCTGAAAAAAGACACAACAAATTATATGTTAGAAAACAAATTTGTAGCCTTTCCATGTGTTCCAAGGCACCTCTTTCTGGAGATTTTCACAGCCCTATATAATATGGTGTGTAATTATGTTTGCCTAAAAAAACTATTATTGCATTTAGTAGCTTAAATTATTTATTCTCCAATAAATTCCTATATAGCATGAATCTTGAACTCTTACATAAGTAGTGAACTCTGCATTATCACATTGCATGCAGGACTTCATTAAAATTATTTTACTTATTAGATTTATTTGCCACCCATCTTGCCTCGTTGTGAAAATTATAGAGGCAGGGGTATCCAATAACTTCATTCTGCATACAAATATGTATAAATTCTGCCTGTTCTTAATGTACTGATATTTTTCCAATGAAAAACATTTTGGATGAACTCTCAGATTATAGTTTTTTTATAGTTCTTCAATTTGTCCAAAAATTATGCTCAGAGGAATTCACCATTAAACTGAATAGAACTTCAGCCAAAGAGCTTCATGTACATTGCACAGAACATTATGACGATTGTCTACTGGCTTATTCCTCTCCACAATTTAATGGATTTTGGATCTGCCCAGCAGAACCTGACTAGAGCTTATTCAATTACAAAATACATTAGGTTTACACAGTTTAGTAAAAAAAATCTGTAAAAAAGGAATTTTGTAGCCATGTTATCTGAAAGTCAAATCAAACCTGAACTTGGATTGATAACTCTGATTTGCACAAATGTTTGAAACCAATCGTTGTTTGAATTTCCAAACGTATCACATACCGGTTGTTGCTTTTGTGTTTTCTTCTACTTGCTCAACTTTCCTATATTTGCAAACAATTTTCAAAGTTGTTTATGTTTTCTTTTTAACTGATGGTTAAAAACATACTTTAATGATTAAGAATAATTTTGGATCAGTTCTAGAACAAAATGCTGAGTTTGTTGGAAATGTAGAAATTAGTTCTAATCTCAGTTTTGCTTTATGCTTTCTTCATTTTGTTACTGAAAATACATTTTTATAGTATTACTGTAATTTAATTTTCCTTTTTCTACATGCATATACAACTGAAAACCTATTAAAGTTAACCCTCTTCAAACATTCATCATCTGAATGTTTAAAGAAAAAAGTGAATCAACAACAACCACACAACTTTCCTCAACACTCTCTCAAGATCTTCACATAGACAGCTGAAAATTCTGAATGACAGCTGCCCTTATATTAGCCTGAAGATGAACACAGACTTCCATGTGATATGGCACATTAACATACTTGCCTCTACATTTTTCAGCTGATGATATGGTTGTACATGGAACCTCTTTTGCTATCTAGTTTTAACATTAAGAAAAATGCCCAAGGGCAGCTATAAAATGCTAAAAATCTACTTACTTGCAAATAATACTTCCTCTAGATTTACTATGACAAGGTTTAATTTGCAGTGAACAAGCAACTGCCTTCCACATTTCTGGTTGGCATTTTTTAATATCAAGTACAGGGATATTTATAAAAGGCATCTTAATGCTTCCTTTTTCCCAAAGTTTCATATCATTCATAGCTCCTTGATCTGACTGGGCATTGCAGCTCCTGAAGAGTTCAGTAGGCCTTCAAGGAAAAAGTCATGCAAACATATTAATATATGTTTGTGTACTGCACTTGCATTTTAATGAATTTGCCTTATTTACAAAATATATAGCAATAGGAATAGCACTTAGACTTATATAGCACTTCACAGTGCTTTACAGCTCTCTCTAAGTGGTTTACAGAGTCAGCATATTGTGCCAAACAATCTGGATCCTCATTTTACCAACCTCGGAAGGATGGAAGGCTGAGTCAACCTTGAGTCGGTGAGATTTGAACTGCCAAACTTCAGCTAGCAGTCAGCTGAAGTTGCCCGCAGTGCTGCACTCTAACCACTGCACCACCTCGGCTCCTTAGAGCTGAAAACCACATTAAAGATATTTGAAGAAAAGCTAGATTTTACTTCGAAAAGAATTTCAGAAAGAACGTATATATTAAAGCAGGAAAGGAAAGCAGTACCTAAAGATACTGTTATTTTGACTATGTTAATTAAAAAAAAGCAGAGAAGCTAAAAACACAAGGAATTTAATTAGTATCAGAAATGTCAAGAAAATCAGCTAGCTAAATGTATATTCAATTACAGAAGTACAATTGTACAATTGTGATACAATCCACATTAAAAATAAGATTCTTAGACGGGAACTTCAACTATATTATAGATGGTTTTACATTATTATAAATATTGAACAGAGAATAAATTAATAGAGAGGATAATAAAACACCTATATTTTGGTATTATAAATGTAATTTTAAAAGTTTAATAATACAATTATTGGGAATAAGATTTTAATAGCACAATCCCAAAATGAAAACTATTAGGTATAGTCTTATATTAGAGGCAATAAGAGATGTGTATGAAAATACACATCTCTTTAGAAAGCTGATTTTGTGTTTATATATTCTGAAATACATGCTCCTAACCAGAACAGCCTATTTCAAATCTTGCTATAGGACAAGATTCAAGTTGTTGTGTCTCAAGTTATTTGAATGAAAGTTATGTGAAAGTTGGATTTTCCTTTCTTCTCTCTGTACATGCGCATGTAGACATACAAATACAAATCTGCCTAGATGTGCTCCAATCTAGTAGAGAAAATTGACAAGGCATATAGGCATATAGGCGAGGCGCCTCTTATGTGGGGTGCCCCAAGGGTAGGTTCTCTCGCTTCTCCTGTTCAATATCTATATGAAGCCGCTGGGCGAGATCATCCGTGGTTTTGGGGTGTCATCTGTACACTGATGATACGCAGTTGTACATTTCCACCCCTAACCACCCCAGTGAAGCCGTTGAGGTGATGTCCCGTTGTCTGGAGGCCGTGCGGGTCTGGATGGGGAAAAACAGGCTCCGACTCAACCCCGTCAAGACTGAGTGGCTGTGGATGCCGGCGTCCCGGTATAATCAGCTGAGGCCATCGTTGTCTGTGAGGGATGAGTCATTGGCCCCCACAGAAAAGGTCCGCAATCTGGGCGTCCTTCTGGATGCACGACTGTCGTTAGAAGAGCATTTGACGGCTGTCGCCAGGGGAGCTTTTTATCAGGTCCGCCTGATACGCCAGTTGCGTCCCTTCTTACACCGGGATTCCTTGTGCACAGTCACTCACGCCCTCGTCACTTCCCGTCTGGACTACTGCAATGCTCTCTACATGGGGCTTCCCTTGAAGAGCACCCGAAAACTTCAATTAGTTCAGAATGCGGCCGCGCGGGTGATAGAGGGAGCGACTCATTGCTCCCATATAACACCTCTCCTGTGCAGGCTGCACTGGCTTCCGGTGGTCTTTCAGGTGCAATTCAAGGTGTTAGTTACCACCTTTAAAGCGCTCCATGGCATAGGACCGGGTTACTTACGGGACCGCCTGCTGCTACCGGCGATCTCCCATCGACCAGTGCGCTCCCATAGGGAGGTTCTCCTTGGGGTGCCGTCGGCCAGTCAATGTTGGCTGGCGACACCCAGGGGGAGGGCCTTCTCTGTGGGGGCACCAACCCTCTGGAACATGCTACCACCAGGTATCCGTCAACTCCCTGATCTTCGGACCTTTCGACGCGAGCTGAAAACATTTCTGTTTCACCATGCAGGACTGGCTTAGTGGGGTTTTAATAAGGGTTTTTATTGGTTTTAAGTTCTTCAATCAACTCTAAATTTTCCTTTGTATTAATTGATTTTACTTTTGACTGTAAACCGCCCTGAGTCCTTTGGGAGAAGGGCGGTATAGAAATCAAAACAATAATAATAATAATAATATGGAACACTGGTCCTTGGTGCTTGATTGTTTTCTTGCATATGTTTCATTACCCAACTAAATAATATCATAAGTGCTAATAGGCAATGGAGTTTGCTCTGTTTTTATACTCTAGTAGCTTGCCCTGTCAGTATTAGTGGGAGCAGTCAGAATAAAATAATAACAGAATTGGAAGGGACCTTGGAGATCTTCTAGTCTAATCCCCTGCTCAAGCAGGAAACCCTATCCAGTGGTTCTCAATCTTTTCTTCACTGTGTTTTGTGGCCACGGACCAATAAGACTGAACTCAGGATTTAAAGCATAACATTTCTTCAAGTCTTCATTGACCTCCTGTGACAACACTCCGACCTGCCTGGGGGTTCATGGACCACAAACTGGGAATCACTGGCTCTATACCATTCCAGATAAGTAGGAGTCTCTTCTTAAAAGCTTTCTTCTTAAAAGCTTTCAGTAATGGAGCACCCAAAACTTCTGAAGGCAAGCTGTTTCACTGGTTTAATTTTTCTATTGTTAGGAAATTTATCCTTAGTTCTAGGCTGCTTCTCTCCTTGATTAGTTTCCACCCATTGTTTCTTGTCTTGCCTTCTGGTGCTTTGGAAAATATGTTGACTCCCTCTTTTGTGTGACAGCCCAAATATTGGAACACTGCTATCATGCCACCCCTAGTCCTTCCTTTCACTGGAATAGAAAAACACAATTCCTGGAACCATTCTTCATAAGTTTTATCCTCCAGACCCCTAATCATCTTTGTGGCTCTTTTCTGCTCTTTCCAGAGTCTCTTTTATAACATGGTGACTAAAACTTATTTAGTATTCTCAGTGTGGTCCTACTAAGGCTTTATAAAGCAGTTCTATTCACATAATTGTGATTGTATTCCTCTGTCAAGGCAACCTAGGATTCTACTAGATTTCTGGCTGATGCCACACACTATTTAAATGGATCTTGACTGACTTGAACACTGGGCCCTGTTTAATACTGGGCCCTATTGTCTACAAGGATTCCAAGATACCTCTCAGAGTCACTGTTATTGAACCAGGTTTCACCTAATCTGTACACATATATTTGATATTTCTTGCCTAAGTGTACTTACTTTTCTCTACACTGAATTTCATTTTGTTAAATAGGGCCCAGTGTTCAAGTCAGTCAAGATCCATCTGGATCTTAAGCCAATCTCCTGGAATGTTGGCTACTTTTGCCACTTTAGTTCATTCGCAATTTTGATGAGTTCCCCTTCTAAATCTAAAACTGAAGCATTTTTGAAGATGTTGAAGTGTACTGGGCCTAAAACAGAACTTTGGGGTACCCAACTGCTTACTTCCCTCCATGTAGATATAGTTCCATTAAAACTACACACTAAGTATGGTTTGTCAGCCAATTACAAATCCATCTGGTGGTGATGCTCTCTATCCCGCATTTTTTTTGGCTTACCAAAGTATGGTATGGCATGGCATGGCATGGCATGGCATAGCATAGCATAGAATAGCATAGCATAGCATAGAATAGAATAGAATAGAATAGAATAGAATAGAATAGAATAACAGAGTTGGAAAGGACCTTGAAGGTCTTCTAGTCCAACCCTCTGCTTAGGCAGGAAAGTCTACACCACTTCAGACAAATGGTTATCCAATCTCTTCTTAAAAACTTCCAGTGTTGGAGCATTCACAACCTCTGGAGGTAAGTTGTTCAAATAGGTTGTTGTCAACTTTGTCAAATGCCTTAACTGAAATCCAAGCACACCATGTCCGTTGCATTTTGCTGATCCACTAATTTAGTCAATTGATGCAGAGTCTTTCCCCCAGTTGATCTCAGGACAGTTGAAGTTCTCCATTACTACTGGGGTTTGTTTCCTACATACACTGTGTGCACAATTATTAGGCGAGTGAATATTTTGACCATATCATCATTTTTATGCATATTTTCCACCTCCAAGCTGTATAAACTTGAATGCTTAGTGGATATAAGCACATCAAGTGATGTGTATTTGTGAATGAGAGAGGTGTGGCCTAAGAGATCAACACCCTATATCAAGGTGTGCATAATTGTTCTTTTCCTCAGGCAAAATGGGCCAAAAAAGAGAGATTTAACTGACTATGAAAAGTCTAAAAGTCTTTCAGAAGGATGAAGCACTCTTGAAATTCCTAAGATATTGTGGTATGAGCACAGAACCATCAAATGTTTTGCTGCAAACAATCAACAGACAACGATCTCAAGAAACATGCTGAGAAAAAAATATGCACATTAATTGCCAAAGATTTTAGAAGAACTGAATGTGAAGCTACCAGGAACCCAGTGTTCTACTGGAACATTACAGAATATTGCAGAACTTGCATAAGCAAAGCAAAGCAAGCCGCTTTTGCTGATGAACTGTGTAGCCTGATCCCGGATGCAGATGCCATTTTCAGAGCAACCACAATTCAATGTGGCACACTCAAAAAATAGCAATTACTTCCAGGATAACATCATTTTGGGGATGGGAGCAAGAGATAGGCAGGAGAGTGCTGCAGCATTCTTGCAGTCAATCATAAAGGTAAACAACCACTGAGGCACTGCAGGTGCTATAACTTCAGGACCGGGTCATAAGGAGACCTTCAATTATGGGAGGATCCACCATAATTCCAATTGCTAAATAATGACTATTCTTTTATAATAGCTGTAAGTTGGCTTTTAGTCACAAGTGGTAGCTCTTATGTAATGGTCCCATCGGAGACCAGTTAGGAGGAGAAATTGGAATCTGGATTGTCTGATGGGGATAGCAGACTAATTCTTGAATACAGCTCGATTGTTTGGAACCCATACCACATTTCTGACATCAATACAATTGAATGTGTCCAGAAATATTTTACAAGAAGAGTTTTCCACTCCTCTGAATACAACAAAATACCCTATGCCACCAGACTTGAAATCCTGGGTTTAGAAAACTTAGAACTACGCCGCTTTCGACATGACCTGAGTTTAACTCATAGAATCATCTATTACAATGTCCTTCCTGTCGAAGACTACTTCAGCTTCAATTGCAACAATACAAGAGCGCACAATAGATTTAACCGCTCCAATCTTGATTGCAGAAAATATGACTTCAGTAACAGAGTTATTAATGCTTGGAACACACTACCTGACTCTGTGGTCTCTTCTCAAAATCCCCAAAGCTTTGACCAAAAACCGTCTACTATTGACCTCACCCCATTCCTAAGAGGTCCGTAAGGGGCGTGCATAAGAGCACAAGCGTGCCTAACGTTCCTGTCCTATTGTTTCCTTTCGTTATATCCAATTAATATAGTCATTACATACTCATACTCATATATATGCTTATATATTGTACAATTATTTCATGCTTATGTTTATATATACTGTGTGACAAAATAAATAAATAAATAAATAAAAATGCTGTCTAAGGCCCCTCAATCAGTGGGGGAGACTGGTTGGAGATTTGCCTTCCCTCAAAGACACAAGGGAGAATTGGCTGCAAATAGCACGGGATGCTCTCAGGCAGCAGATTCCCTCTGATGAGGAACAGCAGTCTTCCCCACTCGATCCAAGGGCATGTAGAGTAGAGCAGAGGCAAGCTCAAAGGAAAGCTGGGGGTTACTCAGGAGATCGCTCCTCCCCTTCTCACAAGCTGTTATGGGTTAACTTAAGGAGAAGCTAGGGGGGGATTTGTCTTTGCCAGAAACAATTGTTTGTTTTGGCTTACACTGCCAGTGCTTTGACTCATGTTCTTTGTCTGTGCCTTGCCTTTATCTTGTGGATTTGCCTTTTGCCTTAGAGACTTGCCTTTGGCCTTTGTACTGGACTCTGGACCTTGTTCTTGAGCTTGCACCCTCTCTTTGGACTTCCTTTGTTGTTTACTCACTTTTGAGGACTGAGGGCGACTGCCGTCAGGGTAGTGTGGGATGGAGCCTGACTGGGCCATTGTAGGGCTGTTTGTTGTGGCTTTTAATCAGAGCAATAAAGGACTCTAGTGATGCCTACCTCTGCCTAGATGACCTGGATCATCACATTCTGTTCATTTTTTGATAATTCTCATCAAATACAAGTGGTTCTCGACTTACAACCACAACTGACCCCAAAATTTCTGCTGCTAAGTGAAACATTTGTTAAATTAATTTTGCCCCATTTTACAATCTTTCTTGCCTCAGTTGTTAAGTGAATCACTGCAGCTGATATATTAGTAACCCAGTTGTTAAGTATATCTGGCTTCCTCATTGACTTTGCTTGTCAGAAGGTCACAATGACCCTGGAACATTGCAACTGGCATAAATATGAACCAGTTGTCAAGCATCCAATTGTAAATTATGTGATCATGGGGATGCTGCAACAGTAATAAGTGTGAAAAAAAGGTCATAAGTCACTTTTTTCAGTGCCTCTACAACTTCAAACAATCACTAAATCCTTAATAGTCCACTACAAGGACTACCTGTACTAGTATTTATATAGTAGTCTGTGCTGCAAGGTGAAGGTGAATATCAAGGAATTAGAAAGCATTCTAATCAGGAAAGCATTCAGGAAAGCATTCATAAATATAAAAAACTCATACAATGTTATAACAGATCTTCAAGTTAATTCAGATATAAGCTTATACAAAATCTGAAATCTTTTAGGGTTTATGGATTTGTTTGATCAAAGTCTATCCTTGAGGACTATTTCTATTAATATCCATGCCACTTTGAAGTGATGCAGAAAGACCTCACCAATATCTCCAGACTAATCTAGGTCTACAATATATTCCCCAGACAGACCTTATATTCTTACCCAAATAATTTCAATAGGATTTGCATGGTCTGAATTCCTTTGCAAGAATATTTTTTCCTCTATATCAGTGGTTCCCAACCAGTGTGCCGTGGCACTAAGGGGTGCCGTGAGATCTTTTGAGGGTGCCGGGAACTTTTGAGCTACGGAGATTTTAAATATCTATTTCCTTATAAGGGTGCCGGGAACTTTTGAAAGGCTTTCCAAGGGTGCCTCAAACAAGAAAAGGTTGTGCCTCAAACAAGAAAAGGTTGGGAACCACTGCTCTATATAAAGGAGAAATCACTCCCTTACTCTCATTGCAGTATTCTGTGCTGATCACAAGAATCATCTCATCAATCTCATTATTACTACAACAACAAGAATTCTGCTCCCAACTGTGGTTCAAAATTGAGAACTGTATATGACTTTCTGTATATGACTTTCTGACTTAACTAATTCCTAAATTGCAGCCATAATTCCATTGCTAAGCAAGGTAATTGTTAGTAGTTGTAAGTGATCATGACTTTTTTACCCTGCCAAAAAAGTAAGCAAATCACAGCAATTAATCATGTCATAAAATGAATCTGATTTCCCATTGACTTTGATTGTCAGAAGCCAGCTACAAATGGCAATCACCTGATGGTACCTGCAACCATCATAAATACATGCTGGTTGCAAAGTGTCTGAATTTTAATCATGTGACCATGGGGATACTGCAGTTGATTGTAAATGCAAGGACCAGTTGTAAATCGCTTTTTTCAGGGTCACTGTAACTTCTAACGGTCACAAAATGAATGGCCTGTAAGTCAAGGCCTACCTATACTCTTTGCTTCGATGTAGTAACGTTTAAGGTTTTGAGTATTACCAATTATCCAAAACCACACTTCCCAGCCCATTCTCATTTTATATTCTGCTTTTTATTTTTTTTTTTCACTTAATCTTTCTATGCTGAGAAGCAGGGATGAAATGCTCCCAGATCGGACCAGATTCGCATGATCCGGTAGCGATCGTGATTAGTAGTTCGGCGATCCAGTAGTGAGGGCGGAGCAAAGCTCCACCCACCTGCCCAGCGCGTCATTACTTCCTGGTTTTAACCAGGAAGTAATCTGTTTTTTACCTTCTGCACATGCACAGGTCTGAATGCGCATGTGACGCATGTGACACATGCGCACAAACGAAGCACATGTGTGCACACAGGGTGTGCACTCCTAAACCAGTAAGGAAGGTAAGTAGATTTCACCCCTGCTGAGAAAATATAATTTTCATTGAGTAGATTAAAATTAGATTTGGTAAATTGTTAACTCATCATTTAAAGCAGCAAATCAGTAGAGCTTAATTTCTGAAATACAGCTAGTCCTTGACTTATGAATACAATTGAGTCCAAAATCTATGTTGGTAAGTGAAACGTTTGTTAAGTGAGTTTTGCTGCATTTTTTCACTTTTCTTACTATTGTTGTTAATTGAATTATTGCAATTGTTAAATTAGTAACACAGTTGTTAAGTAAACACAAATCACAGGACTATCTGTGGTTACTAAGAAGCCAGACTGTTTTTGAATTAGCTTTTTCTTGTTTATAACTCTGTTTATAGTTTAGATAGTAAGAGGGGCCATAATGAGATTGATCTAATGCTGAGTCAGGAAGACCTTAAATTGTTTTCGTTAGATAATACACTGAAAGTACATTTGCTATTCCAGGAACTATTAGGTTTTATTCAGTCATAGCAAAATGGCCCAGTGGAATAGTACAAAGCATTTAGAAGTCTGATAGTACTTATACTTTTGGAAGTATATAATGAATTCTTTTCAGGATGATAAACTACCATCATCATTCTATGAACTATATGTGAGATTGATTTTAGGGCCAGGTAAGAATCCTAAATTTTGTTACAATTTGATATATGGGACTTAAAGATTTTTTGGAGGAAGAAGAAAGGGCAGATCCGGTTTGTTTGAGCTGTGGTTCAATTAAAGGTTGGTATTTCTGGTGCTGTTCAATAGATACTTTGATGGACTGGGTTTAATGGTCTAGTTTGTAATATATATATTATTACTTTTGGCATATAAATAAGGATTTATTATAATAAAGAGTTACAATTTTTGGTGAGGTTTTTTTCAGGCCCAAACCCAAAGATGCAAGCCCAGCAAGGTCCAATCAAGTTTAATTTTTTAATTGCTTTAAACCTCTTCCCCCCTCCTACATCCAACTTTGGACTAATACACATTGTCTACAAATTATTTATCCTGAAGAAGACTCTCAGTCTACAACTGAAGTAAATTTTGAGATACAGGACACAATTCAATTTCAGTTCCAGGAAATTTATCTTGAAAAAGACTCTCAACCTCCAACTGAAGTAAACTTTAAGATACAGGACACAATTCAATTTCAGTTCCAGGAAATTTATCTTGAAAAAGACTCTCAACCTCCAACTGAAGTAAACTTTAAGATACAGGACACAATTCAATTTCAGTTCCAGGAAATCCAATAGCAGAAACAGCTTTATTTTGAAGACTATTTGCTCTACGGAGGACAGACTAAAATGCTCTTTTGTTTTTTGCCTTCATTTTTCAAGGTAACATTGACTCTTCTAATACAGTTCAAATGAACCCTTTAACAAAGTAAAAACAAATGAAACAGATCTGTGAAAATGGCTCACCCAATTTTGCTCTAATTAAAATATTTTTTAAAAGAGAGAGTAGAAAATCAAACAGGCAATCACTTAAATTTCCATTCCACCAAAAATCTGTATATAGTGGTACCTCAGTCCTCATCAATAATCCATTCCAGTAGACACACCAAATACTAAAACTGATAGGTTCCAAGAAAACCATGTGACTTGCCATGTGACTTGCTATTTTGGTTGGAAGAAATAGTGAATAGAGAGGTAGATGACATTAGCAATTTCTTTCTTTTATGTCGACTACCAGGAGACTACCCCTCCATGGATTACTTCCTTGTCGTGGCGAAGGGGCTTGCGTAGCTCAATGAAGCTATGAGCTATGCCGTGCAGGGACACCCAGGACGGACAGGTCATAGCGGAGAGTTCTGACAAAATGTGATCCACTGGAGAAGGAAATGGCAACCCACTCCAGTATCTTTGCCATGAAAACCCCATGGACAGTATAAAAAGGAAAAAAGATATGACGCCGGAAGATGAGCCCCTCAGGTCGGAAGGTGTCCAATATGCTACTGGGAAAGAGCGGAGGGCTAGTACTAGTAGCGCCAGAAAGAATGAAGCGACTGGGCCAAAGCCGAAAGGACGCTCAGCTGTGGATGTATCTGGTGGTGAAAGGAAAATCTGATGCTGTAAAGATTTTTTCTCCATAGGAACCTGGAATGTAAGATCCATGAATCAAGGCAAGCTGGATGTGGTCAAACAAGAGATGATCATGGACAAAGCTAGGGAGTTCCAGAAAAACATCTACTTCTGCTTCATTGACTATGCTAAATCCTTTGATTGTGTGGATCACAACAAATTGTGACAAGTTCTTAAAGAGATGGGAGTACCAGACCATCTTATTTGTCTCTTGAGAAACCTGTTTGCAGGTCAAGAAGCAACAGTGAGAACTGGACACAAAACCACTGATTGATTCAAAATTGGGAAAGGAATCTGGCAAGGCTGTATACTATCACCCTGTCTATTTAACTTATATGCAGAGCACATCATGAGAAATGCGGGTCTAGAGGAATCAAAAATTGGAATTAAGATTGCAGGGAGAAATATTAACAACCTCAGATATGCAGATGATACCACTCTAATGGCAGAAAGCGAAGAGGAACTAAAAAGCCTCTTGATGCAGATGAAGGAGGAGAGTGCAAAAGTTGCCTTGAAACATTAAGAAAACTAAAATCATGGCATCCAGCCTTCTCAATTCCTGGCACGTAGATGGGGAAGAAATGGAGGCAGTGACAGATTTTATTTTCCTGGGCTCCAAGATCACCACAGATGGGGACTGCAGCCAAGAAATTAAAAGACGCTTGCTTCTGGGGAGGAAACCTATGGCAAATCTAGACAGCATACTAAAAAACAGAGACATCACCCTGCCAACAAAAGCGCATATAGTCAAGGCTATGGTTTTCCCAGTTGCAATGTATGGCTGTGAAGAAAGGCTGAGTGCCAAAGAATTGAGGCCTTTGAACTCTGGTGCTGGAGAAGACTCCTGCGAGTCCCTTGCACTGCAAGGCGAACAAATAAGTCAGTCCTAGAGGAGATCAACCCTGACTGCTCTTTAGAAGGCCAGATCCTGAAGATGAAACTGAAATACTTTGGCCACCAAATGAGAAAGAAGGACTCACTGGAGAAGAGCCTAATGCTGGGAAAGATTGAAGGCAAAAGAAGAAGGGGATGACAGAGAACGAGGTGGCTGGATGGAGTCACTGAAGCAGTAGGCGTGAGCTTAAATGGACTCCAAAGGATGGTAGAGGACAGGAAGGCCTGGAGGAACGTTGTCCATGGGATCACGATGGGTCGGACACGACTTCGCAACTAATAGCAACAACCACGAGAAAGATGAGCACCAGGACAAGATTTCTGCTTCAAAATCTGTTGAAAATCAAATTTTTGGGTTTTGAAGCAACTGAGTGTCGAGGTATATTTGCTTTCTTAGCCCCAGTTCTTAGATGCTATATGCTAGCCTTAGCTGTTATTCCCTTTGTGAGATCTAAAATGCCACTGTCAATCAATCAGACTAGAGCTGGAAGGGACATTGGAGGTCTTCTAATCCAACTCTCTCCTCAAGCAGGAGACCTATACCAGGTAGGTGGCTGTCCAATCTTATCTTAAAAACACCTACAACTTCTGAAGGAAATCTGTTCCACTGGTTAACTGTTCTCACTGTTAGGAAGTTTCTCTTTAATTCTAGGCTGCTTCTCTCCTTATTAGTTTCCATCCACTGTTTTTCTGTCTTGCCTTCTGGTGTTTTGGAAAATAAATTGACCCCCTCTTATTTGGACACTTACAAGCGAGCGCAGCTAAAGGTGCTGCTGTGCACCTTATACTCTGGTGCGTCTTATACGCAGAAAAATACGGTAAGTATATAGGCAGTTAACTGTCCATGCAAGTGGCTCCAGAGCAGATTTTTCCAGTAGAGCACTATAACAGCATGTTTTAAGACAATGGCATCATTTTATCATGAGTTCAATGTATTTTAGGCTCATGCAATCAATTTTATGCCCAGCTATCATAATAAACAGAAATCAAAAGAGATAATAAGCATTATAACTACAACAGGTTACCTTCTAGCAATAACCTAACTGTCTTACAAAATTGGATAGATTCTGGACACTGCACCTGAAAGCATCATAAATCTGGCATTTGCCCAAGTGATCTTATCCACAAACTGGTCAGCAAGCTTGTCAGGCTATTATTGCTGCAATGCACATACTTGGGGCAGGTATCTTCTTCTCCAATAAATCAAAATAGAAGATAGAAATAAACTCATTTCATTTCTTTATGATTTTAATGCATACTGTATATGGACTTCTGAATTAAAATATATATATATAGAAGAGTTAGAAATTGTAGGAAGACAATTATCTCTCTGCAACATCTAAGAAAATATTTTTCAAATTACACAGTTCCAGAATTAGCAACCATTAGGATCCAACATACTTACACATTTCAAAACAATAGTTTAAAAATATTGAAAAAACCTTTCTTACCTGTTATTAAAATTAGTGCAGAAAGTAAGATTTCTACAGCCCAGCTGACAAGGTTCACGTACATCTGCTAGGCAAGTCAACATGGAAACTTCAACAGGATTATATTCACAAAAACGATCAAATTCTTGCCAGCTTTGTGTATTGCCCCAGCTGCTTGTATAAAGTTTAGTGCATACATCTCTAAAAAGAGAAGAGAAAATGTATATGAAATAAAAGACAAGAAAAATGAATTTTTTTAAAAAATTTATTTACATTTATATCCCGCCCTTCTCCGAAGACTCAGGGCGGCTTACAGTGTATAAGGCAATAGTCTCATTCTATTTGTACATTTACAAAGTCAACTTATTGCACCCCCAACAATCTGGGTCCTCATTTTACCTACCTTATAAAGGATGGAAGGCTGAGTCAACCTCGGGCCGGGCTTGAACCTGCAGTAATTGCAGGCTGCTGTGTTCTAATAACAGGCTTCTTACAGCCTGAGCTATCACGGCCCCTATAATATTATATAAATGTTTTATAAGTTTAAATGTTCTTTAGCGTATAGTTCATAAGACTTTTTGTCCCAAACATAGAAAGGAAAGCATATTAGGGCTGCACGAAAAGCTGTAGAGTTTTAATTATGCCCAAGCTATTATTGATATTTATTTATTCATATTTTTTATTTATTCATATTTTTATTTATAATAACTATATTATATAATATATATATATATATAATAACTAAAAAGAGTTGCTAATAACCTTTTGAATAATTACTGAAATTAAATTCTACTAAGCCTACCAAGTCTTATCTGTGAATGTCTAGGACATCGCTTAGAACCACACTATTTTCTTCTTGTGTCTTTAAGAAGACACTGTTTCTGTTTCTTCCTAAAATACTAAATACAGTTGATGTTTTTAATATTTATTTTTTATTTTCAAAATAAAAAGTTTATTAACATCTGCAAATGTAATCAGTTCCCTTTCTATTCCTTAATCTAAATAGTTTATGAAAATGTTGAAGAGTACTGAGCCTAAAACAGAACCTTGGGGTACCCTACTGCTTACATCCCTCCATATAAATGTAGCTCCATTAAGGACTATATGTTGAGTGTGTGAGTGAAGTCTCTCCATCCTTCATTGCAGTGCACACCAAAGATAATCACGAAAGAGAACCAAGATGCAGATCCAACCACAAAATGGCTACTAATGCTACTGCTAATGCTACTCAACTCTACCTATGGTCGGTCTAGTCCTGCAAGTACAGGCAAAAATCTCTTATGGGAATTTCTTAGAAAAAGGAGAAGTGGAGCACTGGAAGGAGAAATATGAGTTTTTGAAGAAGGCTTCTAATGAGTTCCAGATGGTTCACCCATTGTCTTCTAGCATCTCCTGCACATCAGTTGCCAACAACTACATTCAAATTGCCTGGAAACTGTGAAATCTAGACAATGGTGGACAGATTAATAGATTAACAGAGTTGGAAGGGACCTTATGGGTCATCTAGTCCAACCCCCCGCTCAAGCAGGAGAAGGTGGTATGTACCAGGGATATGCATGAGTAGCAAAAAATGCCTGACATGCCAGGCTAATAACACTTCCTCAAGAAATGTTGTCCCCAAATCCCATTTCCAGCCTAGCAGTGAAATAGCTAAAGGAAAAAAATCTAGGTGCTGGAAGTGTTGAACCCTCCAATGCAGGGAGCTGCCACAATACCACCAGGTTCTACATCCGCGCCTGCCACAGTCCCTACTGTGCCTGTGACACTAGATGGAGACACAGTGTAGTAGCTGGTAGCCCTCTATAATGATGATGTGGCTGAACTGGGGCACTTTTAAAGTAGGAGATAAGATTTACCCCTCCGCTAAATTCCTGCAGTCATGACAACCCTGCAGAAAACTAGGACCAAAATATGTAGGGCCTTTCCCCATTACCAGGTTCATAAATCCAGTGACAGTTAAATTAAAACTGCCAAAAAGACTTAAGCACATTCATCCTGTTTTTTATTGTAGTCTACTGAAGCTTGTCTCTAGTTCGCTCTTGTGGCTTGACACAAAACCACCTCTCCCTCCAATTATGATAGAAGGGGAACAACATTTTGAGATTAAATAAATTCTGAATTCTAGACTCCATATGGGGAGGTTACAGTACCTTATTCTGTGGATGTATTTCTCTCCCACAGAGACTGAGTAAATTGAGACCAGCGATGTTTGTTTTTCTGCCCGCCTTGTTTAACCCACCAGTTTCATAATAAATATCCCAATAAGCCAAAAAGAGATCTGCTGATTTATGCTGTAACTAATGTGCTTCCTATTTTTTCTTTTGTAGGCATATCCATTTTTAGAGGGGCATGTCATTCTCCTTCTGGCTCTACATGGCATCTTGCCAGCCTGATATTAGCAATGGGGGAGAGAGAGATTGGAATGTGGTTGGACAAGATAGATAGGGGATTGGGAGTGAAACGGTGTCAGCCCTGAAAGTGAGTTACACCAATCCAGCATAAGGTCAACCAAAAAAATGTGGAGATGCAGAAGTTCCGAACACAGGGTCTGACTTCTAAACAATCTGAGAACTTCTAATTGGGCTTTGACTGATAATGGGGTAGCTATGGGGAAAAGGGGAAATTAACTGCATTTTCTTCATGCCAAGCCAACAGATTCTGCCTTGCTACTTCTAAATTCGCTTTTGTTCTCAGTAAAGTATAATCTTGGAAAAACAATGAGCCAGATATCCTTGCTAATCAATTCAAGTGAGATAGATGACACAGTTAAGGATAACAATGAGAATTTTAGTAGTATATAGTTCTCTGACTTTTATACAGAATTTTGAACACATTTTCTTTTGACATTAGCAAACCATCTTACGAAAGTGGTGCCATTTTGTTACGTTGTTCCTTTCATTTTGTAAATAAGAAAGCCTCTTTTATTAAACTATTGATAGACGTTCCAAAGCTTTCTCAAATTGGTTCTCTTCATTTAAAAAATGTACATTGTTTAAATATAAGCAAATTAATGGCTAAATGAAAATTTGTTTTTAACAAAAGCTTGTAGGAATTAAAACAGAGAAAAAGATACATTAACCTGCACAAAGAAGTATTTGCTTTGGAACAACAGTGCAACTTAGCACTATCCAGAACCGTTGAGGGTGGTGGATGGAGTGTCACTCCAGGATGAACAGATCTTGAGCTCTCCAAGAAACATTGCCAAAGTGGATCCTGTGGAAGAGGCATTGTTTTACAGCTTTCAATAAGCCCATCCACAATTTCATGTTCTGTTTTCATTGACATCAGTATCTTTTTACAAGCTGTTTGGCAAACATAATCTTCGGCTCTATCACAACAGTATAAACCTATAAGGAAGAAAAACAAATATTGTTGTCACCTCTGTGCATATGCATAAGTACTTATACCTTCTACTAAAGGTATCTACTGTTTATCTTTTTAATCTACATTAAATTCTTGTACAATACTTCATTAATTTATTACGAACTGTTTGTGACTTGGTAGTGTATGTGTGTGTGTGTGTGTGTGTGTGTGTGTGTGTGTGTGTGTGTGTACCGCAAGCAAGAACACACCAGCTTTTTCCTTCTGAGCAAAACTAATTTCTTTACTAATTTTTTTCCCCCTCAAGTAGACTGAAGCATTCTCGGAAATCTATTTCATGTCTTCAGTCAGTTGTTGCAATGAAGGGGAAATGAAGTCAACATACTTCAAGATGAGTGCAGGCATTAGAAACTACAATGCTGGCAAAATACAAAATTCTTTGGTCTTGAATCACTGCTCTGAATTTAATATAAAGGTTTGTTTTTTCCCCAGATAATGCCTACCTGAAATCCACAGGTTTCTTGAGTTTGTCAGCTATTCAGACTTACTGAATCTTTGATTCTGAGGAGTATTTTAAAGAATGAAGTTTTAGGAGATACTGTTTCCAAATTCTGTACTTCTATTATCTAGCATCAATTTTTGGATGGGTCCCCTTAGTGGAAACTCTCCTTTACCGATTTGCATGGCTAACTGGCAGTATTTTCAATTACATCTACTAAGATCCCAATTTGGCATGCATTTCAGACTCAGAAATATCTACTCTACTACAAGTAATTATTCAAAAAGTTTAGAATTACTTTTTTAAAAATATGTTAGGATGAATCAAGTTGATGTGCAAATTTTAGAATCTGCAGATTAGAATTAAGAATTAGAGGTTTATATTTTGCCTAGAGAATGGAAAGTTATTAACATCAATATTCAAAACTTCAATAGATTTTGTATTAACTTATTCAACAAAAAATAATATTTTAGATTTGGATTCCATCATGCTTATATTGTAAATCACATGTTCTGAAATTAATGCTTTATTTCAATATGATTTTATCATGTAAGTATAATGTTTCTTACAAAAAGGAAGTTAATTCATATATTAATTTGTTAAACTTAATATTCTCAGATGCCCATATTATTTTAAAATATATTCTTAATGCATGAAAAGTCAAATCTAGATAAAGAAGTAAGCTCCCTGTGCTCTATTTATAAATACAGGACAACAAATTTTTCAAGTTCTGCTTCTTGAGAACTTTAGATAATTATGATATACCCCTTCAAACTGAACACAAATATAATTTCAGAATGATTATATCAGGTCATCTTGAGAAATATGAAATTAATTTTAATTACTATTACTATTTAATCGCCTTGTTTCTGATCTGTTGCATGACTTCAACAGTGTTAAAGGTATTTCATTGCTGATTTTCATTTGTACTCAATGTCCAATGCATCTCACTACAGTGTCCAATAGTCACCAGCACTGATAGATTCCACTTGCCCTGATACCATTTTTCCATTATGGTAATGTCCTCCTGAAAACTTTCACCATGTATGTCATTGACTGCATCTAAATTTTCAGGAAAGAAGTCCAAATGTGAATGCAGAAAAGGAAATCTCCAGTGACATATAGGACCCTATGGTTTTGTATTCCTTAACAGGTTTGTCAACCAGCTGAATGTAGTTTGGTGCTTTGTAGTTGCCAAGAAAATTCTCAATGACATTCTTGAATGCTTTCCAGGCAATTTTCTTTTGCCCCATTAATCGAACTTCAAACTGCTTGTCATTGATGACCTTCCTTAGCCTTGGCATCAGTTATTCTTGGAAACATCTGTCTCAAATAACAAAAATCTTAATCTTCCTCGTTTTATCACTTTCACAAATTTTTCATCAATTCAAGTTTAATGTGAAGCCAGGGCAAAAATATCTTTGTCAGGTCAACTAGAGGCTCATCTGCGATGTTTTTAATCTTCTGGAATCAAATTCTTTTGGAATGGTCATTTTTTTTAATGTAATGCAACTCTCTCGCACAGCTGTCTCGTTCAAAAATGTAACAAAAGTATTTGCTATATCTGAGTGCATTCCAAGTAGTACTAAATAAATTAATTGCTCTGCTCCTTTTCCAATAGATAGTTTCAATTTTGGGGGCGCTAGGTATTTTTTTACCCTAGAACAAACCTTGAACTATTAGAAGAAGCTCACTGCTCCACTGGCATTAAAACAAGTACAAAATAAATGGTCTCAAATCTGGCTAAAGTTATATCTGGACTTTTGGCCTCTGAGTCCCTCCTTCAAATATATATCCAAAACTATTCAGATGAACAAAAAGGCTATCCTAAATATTCTCCCTTTGCCAGGAAAATTCTTTTGAATGTTTTTATATTAGTTAAGATTCAAAAAAAGAATTACAAAGACATTCTGAAAATAAAGAAAAGATAGGATACAAGAGATAATTGGAGGAATAATACTAGCAGCAAAATTTAAGAACTCCAGCTGATTTTGGTAATGAATAAATCAATCCTTTAGAGATAAACATATTGGTATTATTGCACAAGAACCTGTGGATAAATGGGAGATTTTTACTACATCTTCAAAATGGAGCCCTCTATAATCTCAGATGTGATTCCCTCTTGCAATGACCTTCTGAAATGGCCACCAGTGTCCATAACTGATATTAAAGATCTTATTGCCCAACAAAACAAGGAGAAACATCTAGTGATAATTTTTATCCTGCCAAAAATAAAGACAAATAAAGATTAGTGGCTCTAATATGGGCCACCTTATTTACACATATTAAAACACTAGAAAGTTCCCATCTGACTGGAACAGGCCACTATGGTACAAATATACCGAAATATATGAAGTAGACATGACCCTACAAATTAGGTCTATTACTTTATTAAACAAAATAAATTATTTTTATGCCAATTTCGATGGCTAAAACTAAATGTCTATAAGTAGATTATGTATGATATGAAAATATTATCGCTGAAGAATAGGCTAGATTTAGAAAGGAATGGGCATTACTGCCTGGCAGAAAAGTACTCTTTTTTGCAACTTTTGTTACTTTTAAATTAGCTTTTCATTTAATACAGTGTAGCCTGAGACATTCCATATTGACAAAAGGCTGTTCATGCTATTCAGTCACTTTATTCTAACGTCTCGCAGGAATTTAGACGTCCTCTGTAGATATAGCTATCTAAACCAGTTCCAACATACAAGAGTGTAAAACAAGATTGTGTATTATCCCCATTACTATTCAATTTCTATTTAAATCCAATAATTCAATCTCTCATTGTTTCAACCCATCATCTACCCACTGGCTAATCATGCAATCTAGGCACTACTTATATCGATGATGTTATTATGTCTATTTCACAGGTGACAATAGGAAAAGCATTTATTTAGGGCATTAGCTTTATTCTACAGAAAAAATTAATTATCAGAAAACCAAGATGTCAGTTTTTGCCTGACATCATAAAATTCACAAATGGCAATTAAATGGAACTCCTATCAAACAGGTATGCACCTATAAATATCCTGGATTGCAATTTCATCCCTCCCTTAACCTGGAATTATCATTTTTCTTACTGGGCAAGGATTATAGCTAGTGTAAAATTTTACCATTCAAAAGGAAACCATTATGTTTCTGCACCTCACGATGTCTACCAAGCTAAGTAATCCCACAACTTTTCTATAGCTTCAAATTTACTCCTTTACAAAGCTCAGTATCATCCAAACCATACAAAATAAGTTTATTAGAATAATTTCAATAATCCTATATAATAAAATATGACATTATGATTAGAAATAGGCATAGTTCCAATAAGTGCCAGAACATGGTATATTTTTCTTACCTTCTGGCTAAAGTTAATTCTATTCCTTATAAGTTTGGCCCCATTAGTATTTAGTGATCGCTTTAAAAAGTCTAAATAAAATTCAGTTGCTGGGCTTCTCTATGGAAGATGTATGCACATTAGGCTCCAATAATGCTAGAACTGCCTTAAGCAATAATTGGTACATAGATTTCCAAACAAATCTAAGTAATGTGTCACATTCCATTGTTTATCACTGCTCCCAAAACAGTCTCCTCCAGCCACATACTAATCATCAATTCCAATTTTAAAATTTTGTAAGGCCTTCGTTTTAACCAGGCTAGAAATTATGCTCTCACCAAATGCTTCTTGGACATTTTAAGGGTTCTCCTATTCATTTTTGGTAATGTCCTTGTGTTGATGGTTCAACAGAATCTCTAGGCCGTATGCTATTATATTGTTCCCTCTGCACAGGCATAGAATAGTTGGTACCTGGTTCAATAGTAGCAACTGTGAGAGGAACCTAGGAGTCCTGGTGGACAACCCCTCAAATACAAGCCAGCAATGTGCTGCAACTGCCAAAAAAATACCAGTGCAGTCCTAGGTTGCATCAACAACCTTCACATACCAAAATCATATGCTATATTAGTGCTGCATTATCCTGCCTTGATTAAGATCACACTTGGAATACTGCACCCAATTGCGGTCACCACTATACAAAAATATGTTGAGATTCTAGAAAGAGTCCAGAAAAGAGCCACAAAATTGATTATAGGACTGGGAGCTAAAACACATGACAAATGGTTGCAGGAACTATGCATGTGTAGTCTAACGAAGAAAAATAGGGGTGACATGATAGCAGTCCTTCAATATCTGACATGCAATTGAAGAGAAAAGAGGGGTAGACTTATTCTGCAAAACACCTGAGGGCAAGAAGTAATGGATGAAAACATTTCAAGAAGAGGTGCAAGCGAAATTTTCAAGCGAAAGGAGAAATTTCCTAATGGTGAAAACAATTTATCAGTGGAACAGCTTGCCTCCAGAAGTTGTGGGGCTCCATCCCTTGAGATTTTTAAAGAGATTGGACAGCCATTGTCTGAAATAGTATAGGGACTCTGGGCTGGGTGTTGTAGAAGACTTTAAAAGTCATTTCTAGCTCTTTTAATCTGTACTCTATATAAGAACTCTAGACTGACTCTTATATAGCATCTCTTGAAG
The DNA here is from genome assembly GCF_028640845.1 of Ahaetulla prasina. Classification (NCBI taxonomy): domain Eukaryota; kingdom Metazoa; phylum Chordata; class Lepidosauria; order Squamata; family Colubridae; genus Ahaetulla; species Ahaetulla prasina. The sequence continues at coordinate 58,963,343 of NC_080542.1, read as the reverse complement.
AAATTTCCAGGTAGGGAATGCAATTTCTATTTCATACAACTAATCCCAGAAAAGGACTCTAGATCCAGTTCTGTGTTAGCATTTTTAAGGCACGCTGTACTATTACATAATAATTCTTAGTTGCTTAATTATTTTTTGATATACATACTTATTTTATTCAATATTTTGTTTTTATCTGGCTACAACAGCTATAACAAAGTTGAACTGGATTAACAATAGTTCCTCAGATATTAGGCAGGAATTTCCTAATGCTGAAGATAACTTACGAGATACATATCCACAGCATCAGTGGTGGGATTCAAATTTTTTAACAACCGGTTCTGTGGGTGTGGCTTATTTTGGGGTATGGCTTGGTGGTCATGTGACTGGGTGGGCATGGCTATGGGCATAGAAACTACTCAGAGGGCTAAAAAAAGTCGTTTCTGATTGGTACTCGCACTTATGACCATCTTCACATTTATGCCCATTGCAGCATTTTTAACAACCATGTCACTCATTTCACAACTGCTTCTCTTCACCACGGTTACAAGATAGGGCACAAAATGTAAAATGTGAGGACAGTTGTAGGTGTGTAGGTGTGAGGTCAAAAATAACTTTTCAGCCCTCTGAGTAGTCCCTATGCACAAAATGCTGCAACAGGCATAAATGATGACCGGTCATAAGTGTGAGGACTGGTCAAAAGTGCGAGAACCTGTCAGACTTAAAAAAGTGATTTCTGACAGGTTCTCGCACTTTTGACCAGTCCTCACACTTATGACCGGTCATTATTTATGCCTGTTGCAGCATTTTTAATAACCATGTCACTCATGTCACAACTGCGGTGCTTCATGTGATCGGGTGGGCATGTCCAGGTGGTCATGTGACATAGCTTCTTTGCCCTAATGACTGTTTGCTGCAATGTTCTTAAGTGTGAAAAAACGATCATAAGTCACTTTTTCAGTGCCATGCTTGTTAAACCAATTACCAGAACAAATCCATTCTCCCTCCCTCTTTCTTTCCATCTCTTTCTCCCTCTTTCTCTCTTTCTCTCCTTAATCTCTTTCTCTCCTTCATCTTTCTCCCCCTCTTTCTCTCAATCTTTCTCTCCTTAATCTCTCTTTCTCCCTCCCTTTCTCTCCATCTTTCTCCCCCTTTTTCTCTTCTTTATCTTTCTTCCCTTCTATCCTTCATCTCTCTTTCTCTCCACCTTTCTCTCCTTAATCTCTCCTTCTCCCTCCCTGTCTTTCTCTCCTTCATCTTTCTCCCCCCCCTTTCTCTCAATCTTTCTCTCCTAATCTCTCCTTCTCCCTCCTCTTTCTCTCTCCATCTTTCTCCCCTTTCTCTCCATCTTTCTCCTTAATCTCTCCTTCTCCTCCTCTCTTTCTCTCCATCTTTCTCCCCTCTTTCTCTCCTTCATCTTTCTCCCCTTTCTCTCAATCTTTCTCTCCTTAATCTCCTTCTCCCTCCTCTCTTTCTCCATCTTTCTCCCCTCTTTTCTCCATCTTTCTCCCCTTTCTCTCAATCTTTCTCTCCTTAATCTCTCCTTCTCCCTCCCTCTTTCTCTCCCTCTTTCTCGCCCCCTTTCTCTCCTTCATTTTTCTTCCATCTCTTTCTCTCAATCTTTCTCTCCTTAATCTCTTTCTCCCTCCTTCTCTTTCTCTCCATCTTTCTCCCCCTTTCTCTTCTTCATCTTTCTCCCTCTTCTATCCTTCATCTCTCTTTCTCTCCTTCATCATTTTCTGCTCCCTCTTTTTCTCCATCACTCTTTCTCCAGATGGGGTAGGGTAAGCTGGTGCTGCGTGGGTGGGAGGCAGCCGCAGGACAGTCCTGCTGGGTGGGCAGCAGGCTGAGGCGATTGACACACGCTTCGCTGCCCACCCGATCCAAGCTCCTCGCTGGCTGCGCTTTAATCGCTGGCTAGAGAAACGCTTGGATGCAGCAGGCTTTGGTCGGTGGCCGCGTGGCGCTTGGATTGGGTGGGAAACGAGGTGCGTGGATCGAATGGGCAGCAGCTTGTGGCCGCTGCCCACCCGATCCATGCACCTCGCTGCCCACCCGATCCAAGCACCACACAGCCGCCGACAGACACCGGTAAGTAATGGTGGGGAGGGGAGGGGCAAGGGGCGGGGCGAACCGGCAATTTAACAAACGGTTTGGCCGAACCGCCTAGAACCGGCAGAATCCCACCACTGCATAGCATGTCCTTTATTAAGAGATTTGTGGCTTTTCTCTGTAGAATAACCAGAACATTTGGTTATCATTAATTTTAGAGTACAGAATTGTATGGATTTTAAAAAAGCAAATAATAAATGAATTAACGTTTAATAGAAGTCTTATTGTGTTGTTTCCATGCATTAGTTGACCAGAATATTATATGTCAAAGTTTCTTTGTCATATACTTACTATCTGTTGAATTTCTCATTGGATATGACTGTGTATAGTTATTCACACAATTCAGTAACATTGGGCTCACTGAAACACAGTAATTTTCAAGTGTCCTTATCTGGGAAGGTCCCGGAGAAGTATCTGTTCGAAAGATTGCTTGACAGTATTCCCAGCAATTTGTTTGATGGCCAGCATAATTACAACAAACTGATCCCACTAAGGAAAAAAAGAGATTTTATTATTATTAAAAAGTATAGTAATCCTTTGCTGATAAATTTGAATATACTATTTTGTTTAGAATCTCAGGAACTAACTAACATTGCTCTTACTATTATATAGAAATATTTGGCCAAAAGGTTCCATATTTTGAAACATACCGAAATACATAAAAAGACTACTAAAATTTAGAAGAAATGCAATCTGTTCTGTTTGAGTCAGTTTTACACATGTAAAGCAGCTATATCCTCTTGAAAAATTATTTTTAAGGTAAAATGAAATCAAGGAGAGAATAAAAAGTCAAAATTCTGTTTTTTAAAAAATAAGATACTTACTTTCATTTTTGTTAATACAACTAAAAAGAGTGTTCTAAAAGTAAAAACAAAAAGTATAATTAACAGCTAATAGTGAAAAAATTAATGGTACATATGCATGAATATGTACCTGATAGGCAACAGAATCCAAATAAATTGTATGTGTGTATATACATATACGTATATGTATACGTATACATATACATATAGTATTCATGATGAGCATTGGAAATCCATTCAAAATTTCATTTCCCAAAGCTAATAAAATATTGTAAAATATTAATTCAATACCTTAAATTCATGAATTAATCATAAATTAATAATACTAGAAAAAAAACCAGAATGACAGCTGAAAGATCTTTATTCCAAAAAACTATTTTAAATACACAGAAATAATTTTTTTCAAGAGGGTTTTTTTGTAATATATAAACTATAAGAAATGTTGTAAATACAATGGATTAAAAATAAACATTTCACAAATTCACTGGTTTAATTAACAATAATAATACTTTTTTCTTTAGTTCTAGTTATTAGTTGAAGTACTGTTTTGAAGTCTATTAATTTCCTTTTTCTTGTTTTATCCAACTATTTCCTGGTATTAATTAGATGTGCTTTATTTATAATGCGTTCTAAAGTTGTGGAAGATGTTTTAATTTGATTATAAGAGGCTTTTTCTATGAAGGACCTAAGGGCTGCTTTCCCATTTATTTCTATACCACTCCATGGATACTACCAAAAATAAACACCTGTCTTCATATTCATAACATAACTATATTTAAAAGTATAGTGGCTCTTAAATCACTAATTTTTCTATTATAAGAAGAAATTATTAATTAACTCAATCATAATCACAATATTCCACACACTAGTCAAAAGAAAATAAATTTTAAAAACTCTTTCATATCTCTTTCACATCAGACTAAATTTTACTCCATTTTATAGTATTTTATTTTAAAATATTTTCTTTTGAAGATTATCTAGCAACAGGAACAGATACTGTTAGAGATTTCTATGATTTATCCCCAAATCTAGAAAACTGTACTGGTAGTTTGCCCTCAAATGATTTTATCAAGAACTTATAAACAGACCTAAGATGTAAAAATAGCTATGGTACATAGAAGTATATAAACATGTAAGAATAAGTATATCATGACAAATATGGAAAAAAATTACCAGATAATTAAATTGATTGCTTTTTACATTTGTAAACATTTTTGAAATAATTCTAATTAAGGTAAGAGAAAAATAATGAAATGACATATAAGAAAAATAAAAGCAAACACAGAGAAGTAGAATTAAGAAAAGAAATTATCATGAGAAACAATCACTTCACTCCTATTTTTGAAAACTTTCTTACCTTTCCTTTCTGTTCTCCAACAAAAATTGGTGAATCTCCTACAGTAATGCAGAAATTCAGAAAAGAGAAGGAAACACAGGATAATAGAGGAATAGTATAATACAGAATTAGAAAAGATAAAGCTTAAGTTGAAGGCTATGGTTCAGAAGTATTCAAAATTATGACCTCCTCGGTAATAGAAAAGCCCTATCTTTTCAAGTATGTATTATCAGCAAAAATTGAGCTATTATCAGCATTCTAAGTTCAATTTATTGAACTAAGCTAGAATGTATCTTGTACACTTTAGTCCACTTTTGCAGGACAAAAAAACTTGAGGCAAAAATATATTTTAGGGTCAAAAACAATACCCTGAGTAGTCAAAAAAACATTTATTTGCTTGCATCTTTCTTTTATTATTTTTATAAATAATTCAAATTATTGAATATATCTAATGCACCTCCTTCATTCTATTTTCTCCTGAACAACAAACCTAAGAGATGAGTTGGGCTGAGAAAAAGACTAGAACTAAGTCTTCTGCTTTCTAGTCTAGTACTTCAACCACTAGGTCAAATTGACTCTTATAGAAGAAAATTAAGATGACATATAGAATGAAATATCTTGGAATCCTAAAGTAAGAACTTCTTCCAGCAGTTCTTATTGTAGCTTCCAAAATTATATATTTGTCACTGGAGTTATTATACATATTTCTTGATATAGTAACAATTTTAGCAATAAACTTGCTGATCTTTATAAGACTCTTTATAGAAATCTCTAAATTTTAAGAGGCTGTAGCCCCATGAAATTCCATATTCATTGTTATATTTCTTAACTTTTCTTTTTTAATTGGTTCTATTTAACGTAGAACAGTTGAATTTAATGAGTAACTGAATCCAAGTAAGATAGTGCTGAGGGTCAGATGAATCTTTATGTTGACTTATGAAGCAGAGATTGGTGCAATGAACAGTTCTGGTTTATGAATAGGAGAAGGCTGCAATGCATCTGTGTACACTATATCTAGGATACTGTTTATGTCAGCCTCTCAAAGTTTCAAAAAATTGGCACTAGAATGTTCCTTCAGTGTGTATATTATTGTACAGATAATCCTCAATTTATGACTGCAATTGAACCTGGAATTTTGATCGTAAATTGTTGTGATAGTTAAGCAAGACTTGCCGAGCTCAGACCACAATTCCAGCTCTCCACTTTTGGGCCTCATTAAGAAACTGTGAGGGGAGCTCAGGGGATGGAGGGGATCTTGGGAGGCCAAGCACCAGTTCTGTTTGCTGCTGGGCCTAGCTGGCTGAGGCCTTTTGATATGCAGCAGGTTTTCTCAGCCCTATAACCCTAGCCAGTTGAGGTCTTCTGGGAATGGAGTAAGAGGAAAAAACTAAGGTTTCTTGGAAGAGGGGAGAGGGTCTAGCTGGCCAAGGCCTTCTGAAAGAGGGAAGAGGAAATTGCAACAGTCATAAGATAGGTGCACCACCAAGTACCCAAATTTTGATAATGTAATCATCAGGAAGCTGCAACAGACAGAACTTTGGGCAGAAATTGTAAATCCCTTGCTCCATATTGTCATTGAAAGTACAGTCATAATTTGAGAGCTATCTGTACGCCTGTTTAATCATTTATAGTCCCTTCCTTTCCAATGAATGTAAATACAAATTTTAAACTGTTAGTGTGTCCTCCTCCCCCTCCCTATTTGTCCTTTTTTTTTTCAACTATCCATGAATTCCTTTGTCTGTTTAGATATCTGATCTATGCCTGGAACATGTAACAGAAAGACAAGAGTGAATCCAATAAACAAAATCTAGAGCTCATAGTCAGATGATCATAGTGATATAAAACATTACAAGGGGCATTTTTTTCAAAGGGCTGAAACTGACACTGCAGTATGAAAAGTGGGGGGCAGGCTTTTGGCTTCCCGCTCCATTATTTACAGGCCCCATATGGCCTAGGAACACAGCAAAAAGAAGTGTTTTAGCATGTTCCAGCTTAAGAGGAACTGTTTTATTTTTCCTTTTGCCTTTTCACAATACAAAATCAGCTCCAATATGGCCCAGGGGACGATGCAAAGGATATTTTAGGTGTATTTTAGCTCTTGTAAATTGCTTTGAGCTTTCTTTTTTGCCATGTGAAGCCATCCCCGTAAGATCCAGCAGCTAGGCCAAGCATGCCTTAGAAGCAATGAGAGCAAGAAGATGGTGAAGAAAGTCAACTGGGGCAGCAAACTGCAGGAAAGCATGGGCCTAGAAATATGGGGTGGTGAGGGTGACTCAGAGTGGTTTAGCGCATATGTGGATTCCCAGGGTATGGCGAGCAACTCCAGAGTCATGTGATTCTGAAGCTGCTAGCAAGACAGAATACATGTCAAAAGGTAGATGGAGAGAGAGAGAGAGAGAGATGAATATGGGAAACCCTTTAATTTACTGAGGTTCAAGAGTGGGAGGAACCAAACCCAGAATAGCCTGTATTAGGGTGAATCTTTGGCTAAAACTGGAAAATTTGTTTAATAATGCCAATAAGAATTGTAGTTGCTAAGTGATACGATTAGGTGACATCATGTTTTACCAATCAAAATTCTGGTCCTAATTGTAGTCATAGGTTGAGGACTACTTGTATGACATAAATATGAAAACATTCCACCCTCCGCACAACTGAGAGACATCAATTTCCCTAATACTTAATCAAAAAAGGCACTTCTTGACCAAAATACAGGCAGTCCTCGATGTACAACTACAGTTGGACTCAGAATTTTTGAGTCTTTGCCGTTACAAAGCAAGATGCCCAAATGATACTTCTTTCAACAACTGCAATCCCAGTTCTTCCTTTATTTAATTTCTGTAGTTGCTCAACTAAACCAGTCATTCTGGGAGGCTTACAAAGTTGTGGTCATTAGGTGACAGTGTGGTTGGTTAAGAAGATGGAGTGAAAGAGTGCAGGCAGCTTTCCTCTGTGTGCATTAGGGACCTCTTACACTGGACCAAAGAAAGGAAGATTTGTTTTTCTTTTACCACCTACTGCAGGCCTTCATCAAAGATCTGATTTTTGATTCACCGCCTTTTGCAGGCCTTCCCTTCCTCTCCATGTGTGGAGGAAACCGCACACTAAGCCAGAGAACATAAGGCTAGAAGGGATCTAAAAGGTCTTCCTGTCCAATGCTATGCTCAAGGCAAAAGACTTATACCAGCCTAATCAATGGTTAGCCAGTATATTTTTGAAAAACTCAAAACCACAGCTCCAGGAGGCAATTTATTCCACTGATTAACTGTTTTCACCATCAGGAAATTGCTCATTTCCAAGTTATTGGAAATTTCCAGGTCCAGGTTAAGTTCCCCTTCTGTCCTCTTTGTCGTTTATGAAGACATTAAAAAAATACTGGGCCAAGACAGAATTTTAAGGTACCCCACTGCATGCTCCTCACCATGTAAATGAAGCTCCATTCAGGATAGAATGCAGTTAGAAAGCCAATTGTGCATCCACATGGTGGTGGTATTATCTATCCCACATTGTATCTGTCTTATCCAAAAGTAGGTTGTGGTCTAATTTGTCAAATGCCTTGCGAAAATTCAAGTATAGTACAGGTTGACCTCAATGTATGACCACAATTGAGCCCAACATTTTCAGTTGCTAAGCAAGACTGTTGTTAGGTGAATTTTAGCCTACTTTATTACCTTTCTTGCCACAGTTGTTAAATGAATTACTACAGTTGTTAAGTTAGTAATATGATTAACTGAATCTGGCTCCCCATTGACTTTACTTGTCAGAAGGTTGCAAAAAGTGATCACATAACTCCAGGCCACTGCAATTGTCATAAATACATGCTAGTTGCCAAGTAGCTGAATTTTGATCATGTGACCACAGGGATGCTACAGCAATTGTAAGTCTGAAAAAATGGTCATAAGTCACTTTTTTCAGTGCCTGAAATTCTTGGCCCCCGGGGCCAGATGTATCACGTGCTGGCCACACCCAGTTTAGCAAAGGAAAAAAAAAGTCATGTGACGCTGCCATGACAACATGAGTTTGACACCCCTGCTTTCTATTCCAAACAGTCACTAAGGGAATGGTTATAGGTCAGGTTATATTTGTATTTTAACTTCCAATGGTTTATTAAGCAATCAGATATAAATCGTGGACTACCTGTAACAGCAAAAGTCTATTTCATTGCAAATATTTAAATTACAATTTATCAAAAGGTTTGGTAGTATTTCTTCAAATTAAAAGCAAATTTTCTAAATCAGGATTCTAGGAACATATTCTTTTGGTTTAAACCAAAGCCCTGCAAAATAATAAGGCTGTGATTAAAAAGGTAAATCTTTTGCCTAATCTAGTCCAATCCTAGATTCTATTGAAATATCAAACTGGGTTAATGTCTGGTATATAGTTAAGTAACCATTAATCCATCTGAGAAAAAAATGCAGAAGCATTGACAATCCTTGGATGTTTTTTGTACTATACCTAGCATAGAAGTCAAAAGATTCTTTTCAAATATTTTTTCTTACTTCACCACATTCAGTTTTGATTCTGATCAGACTAAAAAAAAAGATGCTATTGAAAAAAATCAATCATACTTTTTATGCATATTAGTAAAGAAGATTTTTAACTAGAAAGTAATTGCTAGGGAGAGAAAAGAACATTAAAAATGTTACCAATTAACTAAATCTCTAAAAGCATGTGTAAAAAATACTGGCCTTTATTGCAATAGTCTAGGAATTATGGCTTCCAAGAAAAGTTCGGGAATTTCCATCAACAATTTTCTTTTCTCTTTTACCAACTTTCAGCCTAACTCATACCATTCCTGGTAAATTTCTTTTTGCTTTCATCTCATCTTCAGCTAAAGAATTTGTCATGAACTCCTGTTTGAAAAATGGTCCATATATTTTCCCTAAAGTGTTTCTTTAAAAAAATGTTTCCTTAACAAAAGGGAAGATTACAGCTGAATCTAAGGAGGGCTTCTGGACGAAACATTAGAATATCTTTCAAAGACACCCCCTCCTAAAGTGAGGAACTGATTGTTTCCAAGATCCATTAACTACATACCATCAACTCTTTATAAAAGCCAGGAGTGTATAGAGCTAGTCCTATATGGCAGAGACAAAATAATAACATACATATATTCACCAATTCACAAGTACAAAAACCTCTGTGCCACTTTCAACAATATTTTATAAATAAGAAGCTACTAATAAATGTTATTAATAATAATTGTTAACATTTGTTCGTTTATAGCTATCAGTTAATATCAAATCAGACAAATACAATAATATTAAAATCAAAATATTCATCATCATCAAAATGGAATAATCCTAATATCTTAAAACCAGAACAGGAAAGAAATACATTGGGTATAAGAGCCTTTTTTGTCATGGCTTCTGCCCTCTGGAACATCATTAGAAATGAGATCTACTGCACCCCTTGGCCTTCTGGAAGGGCTTCAAAACATGGCTCTACCAAATGGCTCGGGGCCCCAATGAGGGAATTCCATACTGGAGTTAGCTAGTGGATTAAAAATACCCCTATCTCATTCATATTGGGTCCTAAGTTTACCTAATTTCCTGTTAATTTAAACATTTTAGTGTTTTTAATGTTTTAATATTTATTCTTGTTTTTTATGATGTTGTAAGCCACCCAGAGTCACTCAATTGTGAAATCACCAGCGTATAAATTTAATAAAATAAGTACAACTAGTTCTGAAATTCTAAAAGATCATTTCACAAAATTCACAGAACCACAGAACAGGTGCTTTGTGGCCCATAAAGCACTTCTGGGCATCATAAAACATTATACTATTCTTGATCACATCATCATATTTCAGGCACTTGGTAACCTGTTCATATTTGCAACCAATTGTCAAGTGCTCGTGATTATGAGGTCCGTTCTCACATCTTATCAAGGATTTCCCTTCCTCCAAGAAGGGAAGGGAAATCCTCTTGCGGACCGGAGGAACAGGACTAAAATCTGATGAAATGCTAAGACCTTTTCAGATTGACAGACTTTCAGATTGACATACTTCTCTGAGAGAAGTATGATAGCAAAAGAAGTGGATTCCAGAAAAGAAAGCTGAGGTTCAGAGCAGGGATGGATTCCAAATTTTTTTACTACCGGTTCTGTGGGCGTGGCTTACTTGGTAGGCATGGCTTGGTGGTCATGTGACTGGGTGGGCATGGCCAACTTGAAGTCACTCAGGGGCGGCACCTTGCTGTGAGTGACATCAAGTTGGCCATGCCCACTCAGTCACATGACCAATGCTGCAGAGACAGGGCAATTTCTCCCGGGGGACAGCCCGAGCTTCACCGCCTCCTCTTTTCCTCAGAAGAACTGCCTCCAAGTCATTGCAAAGGGACACACACACACACACACACAACATAACACAACAGACTCACACAACGTAAAATCAGCTGCACTTCACCCAAAATGGCTCCTGCAACAAGCAGGAACCTCACACAGCCACAAAAATCTCAAAAACCAACTTTCACACTTTACACACAAACAACACAACACAACTGACTCTCTCTCACACAGACACAAAATGCTACATATAGCTTTGTGAGATTTTGTGTGTTTGTGTAGTTAGAGTGAAACACTATAGAAACACACCAAATCTCAGAAAGCTGCACAAATATTTTATTTTATTTATATTTTTTAGAACAGGACTCTCCAACCTTAATAACTAAGATTTGTGGACTTCAATTCCTAGAGTTCCTCAGCCAGCAAAGCAGTTGCTGATTTAGGATGATGGATTGCAGGCAGGCATATTCAGTTGCTAGCTGATGCAACTGATGTAAAGCATGGCTTTGTCAGCCCAAAAGAAACTTAATGAGATAAGCGAGGAGGGGGGATTAGGTGGGCCAGAGGAAAATTTTTTTTTAAAAGGCTCCTCTGACAGTCCAGCTGAAGTTGCCTAATAGCAGCCCAGAAGCTCTTAACTGAGCTGGGATCGCCAGATGAACCTTTTAAAACCTTTTGTTTTAACAACCTCTTCGGCTGAAGAGATTGTTAAAAGAAACTTTTAAAGAGTTCTGATGATCCCTGCTCCACCACACAATCATCAGAGGGTTTTTTTTTACTTTTAAAAGCCCTTTTTTGGCTGAAGAAAAGATGCTTTTAAAAGTAAAAAAAACTACCGGCTCTACAGAACCGGAGCGAACCGGGAGTAACCCACCACTGGTTCAGAGCCTTTTAAATGCTAACATTTCAGCGTTCTGAAATGTTGAGGCCCAAAGTCTTACAAAATGCCAGTTTACCTAGCATTTTCTTCAGAGGAGAAACACTAGTGAATGCCTTATTTTCATGATGATCTAGAAATCTCATGATGGAGCCTTCCAAACCATTGTCAGAATGGAACTCACATACAAGATAGGCAAGTTAGGCAACAGAAAAATAAATGGACTAGAGCATGGTGGGATGAACAGAGGGTCCATGTACCAGTGGGCCTAGATGGCAGATACCTCTAGCCTATACCAGGTTTTCACATGCCCCTGGCCTCCCTCACCCCAGGGACTGTTGTGTGCTTAACAATCACAACAGACAGTACTTGAATTGCAATTGTTAAGTGAGATGGTCACATGGACACCTTGCTTAATGAGTGCAATTACTTATGACCAAAATTCCAGGATCCATTATGGTCATAAATCAAGAACTGCCTGTAAAGGCCTGATGAAGAAATAATTTTCAGTTGACACTAAATAGTTACAAGACCTAGAGCCAACTACAAATGAACACAGGTGGAATTCCATGATTGGCAGAACTCTACTAAGAGTGCCTTCTGTCAGGTTGCTCCATAATCATTTTTGCTAATTCAGACCTAAGAAAACATCCTTACAAGGTAATTATCACTCACGTTGTTCTTCAATTTAATTTATTTTATTTCTCATTCCATGGCCATTTATAACTTTATTTTAAGAAAACAGACTACAAATCCAGTGACACAGGATCTAGTCCACAAACAGACTATAATAAAAGTCTATATAGTAGTTTTATTCCAAAAGTCTAACAAAACCTTGATTGAAACATAATGTTCCCTTCAATTGTAGGGAAAAACCTGGAAAAGTGTACATAGAAAAATCATTTTTAGGTTGGGCAAAGTAGTAGAAGGAGCAAGATTAGCATGGCTGACAATAATAAGAAGGAACAGGGCCAATAAGCAGCCCATTCAAGGTTTGAGCAAGATGTTTAAATTACAATATGCCTTCTTATTCAAAACATCAAATACATGCTTATTATCAGTGGTTCTCAATCTTTTCTTTACTATAGATTCATTTTAAATATCTTTTATGTCCATGGACCATGGCCACGGGACACCCCCCCCCACCAAGACCTAAGTCAACATTTCTTCAAGCCTTTGCAGACTACCTATGATGATATAGCAATTTGCCAGGGGTCATAGACCATAGATTGAAAACCACTGGCTTATACACATCACACAAGTATTTATGGTTACAATTTTCCAGATTACAAGAACATATGATTCATTAATATGTTTGTTTTGTGTTGTGTTTGTGTTGCTATATAGCTTATATGTAATTATGACATTAAAAAGAAAACAAATCATTACAGAGAAAAGAGGAAGGAGCAGGAAAAAATGCAGGTTCACTTTGCTGCACTTATTTGCAAATCAGATTGCCAAAAACCAACCTAACAACGTTAAACATGGAATGATTTTCTTCTACAAACTGTAGACAGATTTTATAATCTATCTATATCAAATAAGGTTACTTATGAAAAAAATAATATCTGCAAAATGCTTACCTCATATTCTTTCCTGCAAATTTTCAAAATATCGTTTTTTGAAGATGCCTAAAATAAATTTTATTATCAATATGTTTTTCAGACTATTCAAAAACAGAATTTAGAAAGTATATATATAAAAACTATGATCACTTTAAACTGTCACCCATTATATTTCTACCATAGCAATAAATCTGAATTATTTACATGATTCTAAATTTTGGAATTTAATCAATCCTTCTAGTTCAGGTGACAATAGATGGGAGATGCTAATGAATAGCTGGGAAATGCTAATTAATTTAGGAATGCAGATGCTTATAAAAATAGGGAAGAGATTTGAGAGGGTGCCTAATCAACACAAAATGAACACATATGCAATACCTAAGATTTCTGCCCCCTCCCCCGGCCCCCGCCATATGCTGCTGTAACATATCTTCTATCATTCTAGCCATAGAGGAATGATGGTGAATGTAGTCCAGGAAAATACAGAGAGTTGCAGTTTCCTCACCGTTGATCTTAGGTTTTCAGTTATAAATTAAAGCACAAGACAGATTAAGAGTCTGAAAACCACTTCAGTGCAATGGTTAAGGTGCTAATCTAGAAATCTGGAGTCTGGCCTCCCTTAAGTATGAAAGCTGGTTGACTGATTTTTGGCCAGTCACTCACTCTAAGCCCAACCCACTTCACAGAGTTGTTGGGGAAAATATGAGGCAGTGAGGGTGAGGGTTCATTCTCCGAGCTTGTGGGGTAGTTTCCAACTGTTTCAGTATAAGGCTAGGTAACATCTTCAGCAGAGTTAAACTTCACTGAAGATGTTACCTAGCCTGGTAATGAAACATTCGAAACCAATCCATAAGCTTGGAAAATGAACCCTCACCCTCATCCTACACCCAAGCTACAGATATTCATCACTATTGCAAATATGAAGCAATATTTAATAGGTTCTCCGATGTCAGTTACAATTTAAAAATTTATATAAAATTATTATTGTCTGTTCACAACATCCCCTCCATGTAAATACCCCTTTGCTGTGGGAGAAAGGCTTATGTGTTCTATTAAGGTTGAGATCTATGTTTTAGGTATGCCACCAGAGTTACACAAGCCAGATAGGTCTCAACTAAGGAGCCAGATTAAGAGTATCCACAACCCATTAATCATGATAAGACAACAGAAAAGGAGTTCCATACCGGATTGGTCATCACTCAGGTTAACATGAACCACGGCAGCAGCTGTCAAAAAGTGAGTTACAGGGCTGAAGAAAGACCTGGTGATCTACTTCGCAAAAAACTTGCCAAGAAATTTCTATGGAAAGGTTCTCAAACATATCAGATAGGGTTCCCAACGATAGGACAAAAGGAATCTTAGTTGTTGAGGGAGCCAGTGGTGTAAGCAATTGTCTGTGTTGTACAGAGATATATCAGATGGCCACCTGGAATGTCAGAGTAATGAATCAGGATAAATTAGATATTGTCAAATGAGAGATGATCAGGTTGGAAACTGATCTCGAGTCAGTAAGCTACACTAGTCAGACAGTGACTTTTTCCAGTCTGAGGATTTCATTGTGTATCATTCAGGACACGATACCAGGAAAACGAATAGAGTGATGTTCATTGTAAGCAAGAAACTTGCTAGAGCAGTGGAAAGCTTCTCAACTTTTGATGATCAAATTATGACCATCAAAATTCATGCCAAGCCCGTCAACATGTTATCCAAATCTATGTCCCAATGACTACTGCAACAGAGCTTGAAATAAAGTGCTTTTTTGCCATAGTCCAAGAAATTCTGAAACAAGTACCCAAAAAAAGACATTGTTTACATTTTGGGTGACTTCAATGCAAAAGTTGGCAAACAAGCAGAGACAGGCATCACTGGTCATTTTGGACTAGGTGAGAGGAACGATGTAGGTGATTGTTTGGTACAATTTTGCCAATAAAATCGATTTAGGACCATGAGTACATGATTCAACAGCACAACCAGCGCTCATACAGTTGGACCTCACCAAATGAATTTCACCATAATCATATTGACTATGTTCTATCCAGTTATAGATGGTCAGTACAGTCCTTGCACTTGATATATCCAAGTGCTAACTGAGACTCAAATCATTCATTGTTGCTGGCAAAGATTAAAGTCAAACTAAATCAAAAAGGCATCAATGAAGTTTGATGTCAACAAAATGATACTACATATACATCTGAGAAAAAAAATAGATTTGAATTCACTGCTAAGACGCCTGATGAACTGTAGTAGGAAATTCAATCGACCATTATTAAAATTGCAAAAGAATACATACTACACTGCTCAAAAAAATAAAGGGAACACAAAAAAAACTGCAAGACATCCTAGATCTGATGGAATGAAATATTCTTATTAAATACAGTACATTGTGTTGGTTAGGTGTTCCCTTTATTTTTGTGAGCAGTATATATAAGAAGCAGAGAAAAAGTGCAAGTCGCTCTCAGAAGAAATCATCAACATAGCTGAGCATAGAAAAGCAACCAAGGCAGCAAGGAAAAAGTAAGAAGCAAGAAGGCTGAATGTAGCTTTCCAGAGGACAGCAAAGGAAGGACAATGAAATTTACTGGGACAAGGGATGTAACAACTTGAAGTAGACCATATGAAGCGTTATATGAAGAATACATTTATGCAAATCAAAAAGATATAAACACCATTTATTGCTCATAAAGGCATAATTAAAAACAAGCAAGAGAAAGAACTGTCCGACCGACAAGACATCAAGAACAGAAGGAGAGAATATACAGACAAACTATATGCAGGTAGCAAAGGGCCCCAGCCTAAGGATGGCAAGAAAAGAGAAATAGAAATGGTCATCCTTGAAGAGGAGATCATATGGGTGAGGACCCAGATTGTTGGGGGCAGTAAGTTGACTTTGTATATAATATACAAATGGATGGAGACTATTGCTTAACATAGTGTAAGCCGCCCTGAGTCTTCGGAGAAGGGCGGGATATAAAATGCAAATTAAAATAAATAAATAAATAAAAATTTAAAAAATGGGTGATGAACTAATTGCCAAGCAACAAGGCTCCAGGTGTTGATGTGATCCCTGCAGAATTACTGAGACCTGTATCACCAGTGTCATAAGAGACATGTGATCAAAGGATTGGAAATACTCAGTTCATTCCACTGCTGAAAAAGGAAGACTCTATAGATTGCTCCCATTATCACACAATTGCTCATTCCTTACATCACATGATGTTAAAATTATACAACAACAGCACCAACCACTGAAAGGGAATTACCAGATTACCAGCTTCCAAAGGGATCATGGCACCCACGACCAAATTATAAATCTGCACTGGATTATGGAAACATCTTGTGAATATCAACAGATCATTTAAATGTTTCATCAACTACAAGACTTTCCATGTGTGAATCATGAAAAATTATGCAGAGTCCTACAAGACTTGAGAATACCAGTACATTTGCTCAACTGGTGAAATCAATGTACACAAATCAGAAAGCCACTGTGCGAATACCATATGGAGACACTGATTGGCTTAAGATAGAGGAATTTGCATGCTCTCCTCTTTCTTATTCAATCTGTATGAAAATGAATCATGAGGAAACAAGATCTTGAAAAATCAAAATTCAGAGTAAAGATTGGAGGAAGAAACATCAACTATCTTTGATATACTTTGATACATTTCCTTATTTCTGTGCTGCATTTACTGTTTTGAGCAGATCACTCAAAGTAGTAAATGCAGCACAAAAATAAAATGTCGGATTGCACTGGGTCGCACAGCAATGACAAACCTGCGAAAATTTTGAGCAGAATTCACATCAGTTTGACAAGCAAAGGGAGGTTAGTTCAGGGGTTCCCAAACCCCTGTCTATGACCGGCACCGGGCCGTGGCATGCCAGAAACCGGGCCATGCCAATAAGCAAAACCCCATCCGTGGGATGCAGTCAGTATGAGAGGCCTTCAGTCTGCGGAAAAACTTCCCTCCATGGAACCGGTCCTTGGTGCCCAAAAGAGGGCTGTTGGGTTAGTCCACTTTATTGTATTCTCCATACTACCCACCATTCCCCATAGGGTTGTGAACGTTAGACTTTAAAAAAGCAAGACAGAAAGAACACTGATTTGTTTGAACTGGGGTGCTGGAGAAGACTCCTCCATATTCCTTGGACAGCAAAGGTGATCAACAAGCAAGTATTGGAATGCATAACACCAGACATGTCTCTGGAATGAAAAATCACAAAATTGTGTCCCATTTATTTGGGTCATCATGTGGGGGAATTCACTGGAGAAAGCAATTATGTTGGGAAGAATTAGTGATAAAAGGAAACCAAGCTGCTAAAGAACATGATGGATGAACACTATCAAAGCTGAGACATCACCCAGAGCATAGAAAAACACAAAGAAGCAGTGCAAGATTGTAGATATGAAAAAACTTGGACCATAAGAATCACCAAGAATCAGACATGAGTCAATAGATATCATCATCATCACCACCACCACTACCATCACAATAGGGAGTCACAGCTGCCAAATCTTTAGCTACTGTTGGCCTTCATACACATCGAATTCTTTCCAAGAACATAGGATGTTGTAATGTATCCAAGTAGTATATATATGTATCATTGTTTATAACCTGCAAGAAGATTGCACAGACTGATTACAAATAAAATGGTAATAATGGTGCTCTGGAATATCTTCAAGAAAAACCACTCACCTGCAAGCAAGAATTAATGGCACCACAAATTAAAATAACTGAAAATGAAAAAGCTAAAGAGTTGTGGAACTTCAGAACAATTGCTGTTTTTTATCTTCAGCAGCAGAATCTGAAAACAATATTTTTGTAGGTTTCACTTCAAATTTGCATAGAAATCACTCACTCAGAGTTCAGATTACGTAGAACATAGAACATAGAATGACAGAGTTGGAAGGTACCTTGGAGGTGTTCTAGACCAATCCCCTGCCTGGTAGGAGACCCTATATCATTCCAGACTTTCCTTGGGCTTGATAGGATGGATACACCCGATCATAGAAAGAATAACAGAACAACAAAATAGAATTGGGAGTTGAAAGAGACATCGGAGGCCCTCCACTCCAATCCCCATGTCTGTGTTAAGCCATAGATAATTCTCTAGTTCTGATTAATAAATAATATATTATTCCGTAAGGTGGAGGAACACACCTTCCTCTTAACCCCTTTTTATAGATTATTGCTTTTGTAAGAACACATCCACTGAAAAAGCCTTCTTGTGAAAGGCACTTACATATTGTAATGCTCAAAAGAATTTGTAGCAGAAAACATGGAGAAAAGACTTCAAAGAATAGAAATGTTTCAGAAGGCAGGTCTGTGCTGTTAAATTTTGCTATTTTTTTTTCTTATATTAGCACCACATATACATCCCCCAAAAGAGAGAATCCAACAAACACTTACCTGTTTACATGCTTGTCGACATTCTACAGCAATGGCTAATTCACAGCACCCTAAGCCAACCCAGCCATCAGATTTTTTCAAAACACCTTTGAAGGAAAAAAAAAATACATTATGAAATTGTTCTTATATATTGTATATTTTAAAAGTATATCCTATAATTATCAATCAACGAAAAGACAACGCTTTGCAAATTATTGCACCAGAAATCTAATATATTGCTGCTAAAACAAACCGCACGAAATTCAGGGAGGCATTCTTTGTATATGGCAGTGATGGCTAACCTATTTGCCATCAAGTGCCAGGAGCGGGGGGGGGTCTTGCACGCATGTGTCCATACCCATAATTCTATGAGCCCTGCCCTCGCATTTGTGTGTGCGACACACACACACACACACACACACACACACACACCGCTCCTGGCACGTGATGGCATGGTAGGCCCGCTTTTGCTCTCCCCAGCCTCCAGAGCCTTTCTAGGAGTCTGGAGAGGGTGAAAAGGCCTTCCCCACCCCCCTGGAGGCCCTCTGGAAGCCTAAAATGGCCCGTTTGCCAACTTCCAGTCCTCTGGGGGTGGGTGGGAAAGGCCGTTTTTGCCCTCCCCAGTCTCCTAGAAAGGCTCTGGAGGCTGGGGAGAGAGAAAAACAGGCCTTCCCCACCACCCCCAAGGCCCTCCGGAGGCACAAAACAGCCTGTTTCCCTACTTCTGCTGGGCCCAGAAAGCCCGAAAATCAGCTGGCTGGCGCGCACTTGTACCCCGGAGCTGAGCTCGCATGCCCACCGATATGGCTATGCATGCCACCTGTGACATATGTACCATAGGTTCGCCATCATGGGTATATGGGTTTGGAAGTGCCTAATTTCTCAATCTACCTTGGGAACACTCACTTTTAACACCTGCCTCTAACTATAGACTAATCACTAAACAGATCCCTTTCCAGGAAAAATTTTGGCTGTACAATGCCACACAAGTTGAAACTGTAAGCCTAGCTTCCTCTCCTCATTGTACAGAGAAATTTGCAATTCTTTATTTTCACAATATTTACTGGATTGTATAAAACAATTCTGTATTTCTATAATTTTGTCACCCTAACCTTATTATGATAAATACAACATGCAGCCGCACACATTTTATACGATATTGTAGAGATAATCCTGTTTCACATGGCTCATGCTGGATTAGGATATGTAATTTCCAATTATTCAGTTTGATTTTTAGATTTAAATGTTTTTAGACATTTTTTAATCCTACCATTATTATTTTTATAAGTAACTCAAGACGGTGATCATACTCCTTCCTACTCCTATTTTCCTCACAACAACAACTCTGTTGGGCTGAGAAAGAATGAGTGATCCAAAGTCACCCAGCCGGCTTTCATGCCAAAGGAAGAACAGAAAATTTTTGATTTCTTAACCACTGGAACAAAATGCTTCTCTAAGTAGCTAAACTTAATTTTTTTAACATAGTACGTTACCTTCGTAGTATTTTGTTTAACGCTTGAAATTTAATGAAATATTTTAATTTTTCGTTAACCCTATTACTTTTTATAGAATTGATTTTATAACAGTTTATACTTTTTATACTAACATCTTTTAAGACAAAATCGATTACATATCATGAGACTGGAAGAAACGCACCCCTCCCCTTTAAAAAAGAGAAGGAGGAGGAACCTGGAAAATATAGATCTGTTAGTTTAATATTTGAACTAAATATAACTGGCTGTATGACCACACCCAGAAAATACCATAAATAGCTCTAGGTCAGATTGAAGAGTACTCAAAGACCCAGACACAACAGCTCTGTTCTAAGCCCTTTTTGTTCAGCATATTTTTAATGAGCCAAATAAAGGCACTAAGAAAATGATTACCAAATTTGAGACTGAAACAAAATTATGAGTTGCTGGCATTTTAGAAGAGAAAGAAAAGATTCCAAAAACTTCAGAATGAGATAGAGAAAAATATTAATTCCTATACTTAGAAAGAAAAATTGGCAATTCGTTGCCAATTGAACAAAAGTACATTCCCTATGGCTTCTCACTTAGATATCTATGCCAACTGGTATATGATTGTAAGAAACTAATGGAGATACCCTGTTTCCCTGAAAATAAGACCTATCCCCAAAATAAGACCTAGCCTGTTTCAAGCGTGCCTCTAATATAAGCCCTTCCCCCAAAATAAGCCCCACTTAAAGAGCCTGCGCAGCTGGCCGGCTACCCATTCTATGTGGTTGCTCACAGTGCCACAGCCATGAGCATATCATGCTGATTGTAGTAGCTTACCTCAGGGGCCACCAACCAGGCCATCCACACCCTGCCTCACAGCAACAGCACCGGCATCCATATGCAGTAGGAGCCCACGTGGCTGTCAGCCCACTTCTGCTTGCTTGCAGCTGCACCAGAGCAGGAGGCTGAATGGTATGTTGGTGCCGCAGCCGCAAGATAAGGCAGGTGTTGAGGTGCGGATTGTGGGAGACTCTGAGGTAAACTGGTGTGGGATACGTGTATCAACTCCACCCCCTGCCTCACCTTGTGGCCTCTGGACCAGCGTATTGCTCAGCCCCCTGCTCCATTGCGACTGCGAGTAAGCAGAAGAAATGGGCCAACAGCCACATGGGTTCCTACTGCACATGGCTGCTGATGCTGCCACTATGAGGCAGGTGTTAGGGCATGGATAGCCTGGTTGCGGGGGGCCTAAGGTAAGTTAGTGCAAGGTGCTTGGGGCAGCTCTACCCCCTCTGCCTCGTGGCAGCAGCCGCACAGCCCCCTGCCCACCCCAAGCAAGTAGAAGAAGTGGGCCTCCCACTTACATGGGGAAAAAAATAAAAAAAAACCAAAATAAGCCCTATTGCTTATTTTGGGACCCAAAAGAGAATAAGACCCAGTCTTATTTTCAGGGAAACACAGATAGTGTTGGTTTTGGAGAGAACACAACTTTTGAGAGATGTGGGTTTAAAAGTTCAGTAGGACATCGGGACATTAAAGATAAAAAGTTAACGACTGAAAAACAGGAAGGATTTGCTATTCCAATAAGCAAGTCAGCTTGGACTATGTTTTCTCTACTTTAATACTGTATGCGATAAAGCTATCACTTATTTTTCTTACTTATTCTGATATGCACTCAACAAAGGATTATAATAAACTAGCAAGTAAACTAGATTAGTTGTATACAGTTTATTAGTTTTATATTAAATAACTAATTCCCTCAACACTGTCAAACTATCTAAAAAGGCAGAATTACCATCATTATTTTCTTCTTCCCTATTACCTATCTCCTTATATTCTTATGACTATAACATCTTTGCTTATCACTATTGTTATATGTACATTGAGAGCTTATGCACCGGAAACAAATTCCTTTTGTGTCTAATCACACTTGGCCAATAAAGAATTCTATTCTATTCTATATATAGTAGACTTAATAAATTTAATTAATGAGATCAGCTCAACAGGTTTTATAGGGATTGTATCTATATTTTTATGCCATCTTAAGTTTACCTAAAATGTCTTTGAAATAGATATTTTGCAGTATTTTTTTCCTTGCACTGGACACTGACTGTAATAAAGTTTATTTTGTTTGTTGTTAAGAGCATTAACAAAAATATTTTTTTAATGGAGGAAGAAATCAGCAGGGAAATATGAATGAAAGAAGAAAGCAGATTGTTTTATTCCTTTTATGAGCAGCGCATCCCATTTCTTCTCTAATGTATGCACTCACTTCTAACTTTCAGAAACCCTCTGATCTTCTCCAGGTCATGTGGAACAGGCACACTATTTGCAAATGGCAGGAGCCTTATTCTCTTTTTTTCCCCCCAAGTTTTTTTTTTTACAAACATTATCATGTTTTTTACAAACATATCAATGCGTGAACAATGTGGCACCTGAGTGTCATACATTTTGATACAAATATAATAGTATTAATCATATTTGTTTCATTTAATAAGCTTATATAATTCTAGTAATAATATACATATTTTTATTAAATTATAATCTTTCATTATTTATTTATTCGATATTTCAATCACCCTATTCTAAGTCATACCTTTTAATACAAATAGAATATTATTAATCATATTTATTACTTTTAGCAAGTTTATATAATTCTAATAATACAAACATTTATGTTAAATTAAAATCTTCCATTATTAGCTTGTTCAATTTATAATCCTTCATTAGTTATTCAATATTTCAAATATGTTATTTTTATGTCAATCACCATATTCTGCATGTCATACATTTTAATACAAATATTTTTAATTGTATTCGTTACCTTTAGCAAATATACACATATTCATATTGAATTATCTTTCATTATTTATTTAATCAATAGTTCAATATATTATTTTTATGCCAGTCGCCATATTATTTAAGTATACTTAGTAATACCGTCATTCAAATTCTAATTTCCCCTCTTATTATTACTTCTCCTTATTATATAAGAATATGTATTCTATTAACCCCCCTCTCTCTAGTTTCCATCCCTATTGTAAATTTGATTATGCCATTACTGTATTTAAATATATTCCCTTCCTAACCATCATCTCTTACCCGCTTTAAAGCTTTAATTGTTCATTTCTTAGTTTGCCTCCTGAATTCCTCTCTTGGATCTTTATTTCTGTCTGCTTCCACATCATGGCTACTCATTTTAAACATTTCTTCCTTCTCTGCTCTTCTCTGTTGTCCAGTTTCCAAAATATCTACTCTTGCCCCTCTCTCTCTCCCATAAGAATCTTCCCGGTTCCTTTTTTAATCACTTTGATTTATCATCGTTTCATTTGTTTTGTCTATTCCACTTTTTCATCTACTCTTTCAGTTGGCTCCTCCTCTTCCTGTGCATCTTGATCACTCATTGTCCTTTGTGTTATATTTCCTGGCATTCCATCCATGCTCTCTCTTCGGTTCATAGTTCCCTTAAAATGTCTTATCAGAGTCTCCCTTGTACTTTGAATTGCCAATGCCATATCTTCCCAAATTCCATTACTTTCTCCTTGATGAAACATCTTGTTAAATTTTATCCCTCTTTTGTCCAATAATCCAAAGACCATATATTCAAACCTATAGTCACTTCTCAAAAAAATCAATATTCTTAGTTCTTTGTATCCCAAAGTTGATCAACCTGTTCCTCTGGATAGTCCCATAAGTTTTCCAGAACCTCCTAAGGTCCCTCTATAAATTCAGTCTTGCATTGTAATCTTCAGGGGTCATTTTAATGATAATGTCTTTCTTGTTGTCACATTTAAATTGCCAGTAATCAAATATTTCCAAGATTTTGGGACTATGTTATTCTTCCTTTCATCAGCAGGTGGCATGCTTAAATTGGATTTCAATATTAACCAATTTTTCCATTTTCCCACAATGTAAAAATAGCGTTGCTTTTTAAGTAGATAATTCCAGCATTTCAAAATGCCTATCCAAAGCAGTGCCTATCCAATTTGAAAGTGTCTGTGCCCTATCCAATTTTCTGCATTTTAACAATTTTTCTGTCTTTTTCCCTTTAATTCCTATTCCTTCAATTTCAATCTTAAAGTTTTCTCAAAGTGCTAGGTTGCTGCTACTTTTAAAAATAGTTGTGAGCCTCTCTTTTCCTGGATATTCTACAGTTTGAATAAAAAGAATTCTTCTCCCCCAGTTCACACACTGTTCACCAAAGTCCGTTCCTGCACGTGCTTAGATGGTCATCAGCTGTCCCAGCCTTGTGGCAGCCATCTTCTCCTCATCATGGCATAGAGGGAAAAAAGCTCCACGGTTCAGCAGGAGAATTGTGATCTCTCAGAGCGCCCCTTCTTAGCTTCACCACCCCTACAAGGTGGCTTTGGCTCCTTTCAGAGCCCACAAACAGGGAGAAGCCAGCACAGGAATGGAAAATTCCGTTCTCTGTGACTGGTAACGCTGCGAAGCTCCACCCCTCTCAGGAGCCTTGTTCTCATAATGCCTAATTCGCTAAAGTTACCATTCCTTCTCCAAATAGCAAATTATTATTATTTAAACTAATTTCTTCTTACAGAAAGAATGGGGCATACAGGTTGCAGAAGGAATACAATCCATAGCTTAAAAAAGAAATGAGACTTGCGACTTGGAGAAAGAATGAAGACTATATCTTGGAGAATGGTGTGAAGAAACAAAGGTCCATGAAATGTGGCAGAATCTAAGGGGGAGCAATTGGAGCTTTGCGCAATGGTGCTGGCATGACTGGCTGTGGTACAGGCTTGAGAGGGCATTTCTTTGTGGCAGCAGCAGTACTGAAGCTTCAGTAGTGATTTGGGGGCCTTAGGCCCTAGACCTCTAATCAGCCCCAGCCCCAGCCCCAGTACTGTCATTTAGGCCATAGGGCCTAGACCTCTATATTAGCCTCAGCCCTAGTACTGTTACCAGTTGTCACTGTGCAAGGCAGCCAAAAGAGCATAGAGTGGGTGGGAGTTAGAGGTAGTAGTCCCCTGCAGTTGTAAATGTGGGTAGATTATCAAAATACTGTTGATCATGTAACGATGGTGGTGCTACAATTGCTGTAACTTTGGCTACGGATCATAAGTCCACTTTTTTAGTACTGCTGTAATTTTAAACAGTCACTGAATGAATGTTCATAAGTTAAGAACTACTTATACCTTTTCCATGGAACAGAAAGGAAATATACATAGGCAAAATATGTGCAATGAAAGAGAGGCTAATGGCTACCTATGCATATATCTGTAGCCACAGTCGTGATTATTGGTACCATGCAAGAGATCTACATCCTAAATTCTATGCAAAAAAATTACTTAGTATCTACTGCACAATTAAGTTGCTCATGTAAAAAAAAAAAAGAAATCCAATAAAGTACAAACCTGATAACTAAAACATGAGGAATTCAGCACCCTATTAAGTTTATACATAATAATAATCTTACCTGGCAAAGAGGAATTTATACAGCCCCAAACCTCTCTCTGTAAAGAACAATTTTATCATTACTAAGAAACAAAGCAGAAATTTAAAGAAATATTGAAACAAGATAATTATTTGTATTGGAAACATTA
The DNA here is from genome assembly GCF_028640845.1 of Ahaetulla prasina. Taxonomy (NCBI): domain Eukaryota; kingdom Metazoa; phylum Chordata; class Lepidosauria; order Squamata; family Colubridae; genus Ahaetulla; species Ahaetulla prasina. The sequence goes on along the minus strand of NC_080542.1, from coordinate 58,937,975 downwards.
ATATATTTAAAAGTAATGATTAAAGAATCAGGCTAGAAACTTGGAGACCATGAGTTAGTCCCACAAATTTATACTTAGTTTGGGCAAAGCTGTACAATTTTTTTTCCATATACAGCATGTCAGAAATTAGAGGGTGAATTGATTACAACCTCCCTGAGACGGGGTGCTATTCAGCAGGTTCTGACAGGTTCTGGAGAACTAGCAGCGGAAATTTTGAGTAGTTCAGAGAACTGGCAAGTGGGGTGGGAATGGAGATTTTGCAGTATCCTTCCCCTGCTACTAAGCCATGCCCACCAAGCCACGCCCACAGAATCGGTAGTAAAAAAAATTCCACCACTGCCGAGACCTAATTAAGAAGGTTGTACATACATAGAATATAGAACACAGAATGACAGAGTTGGAAGCAACTTTGTAGGTGCAACCCGCTGTCAAGCAGGATACCTTATACTATACCACATGTATGATTGCACAACCTTGTCTTGAAAACGTCCAATGAAGGAGCACCCACAATTTCTGGATTCCACTGATTAACTGTTCTCTCTGTCAGGAAATTTCTTCTTAATTCTGGCTTGGATCTCTTTTTATTAAAATTCCACTCATTACTCTTGTCTTGACCTCAGGTGTTTTGAAGATCAGCCAAACCCACTTTCTCTGTAAAAGCCCCTCAAGTACTGGAAGACAGCTATAATATCACTCCTAAATTTCTTTTCTTCATTAGACTAGACATACTTAGTTCCTGCAACAATTCATCACACAGTTTAGCCTCCAGACCCCTTATCATCTTTCTTGCTCTGCTGTAGATCAATACTTCCCAAATTCTCTCAATTCATAGCACTCTTAATGTTTTTATAATTTTTTCACAGTGCCCGTAGGCTGAAAAAAAGTATCTAACAGTTGTGTTTCCTTTGGAAATTTAAAATATCCTCAAAGCACTTGTGATTTCACTGGGATGCCACTGCACACAATTTGGGAACCACAGGTGTCAATAATTTGGATGGTTTGATGTAAGGTAGAGACTACCTACTCCTCTCCAGAATAGAGATCAGGGAGGGGGGCAGCTGCACTGGGTTTTTGTCCCAATTTGTATTTCTTTTCTCTGCTGGGTAATAGCAAGAGGTTGAGTAGGAATATATGCATAGGATGGAAGCAGCTAGACTGGTTCTATCTATCATCTTGATGAACGTATCTTTTCTTTTATGTACACTGAGAGCATATGCACCAAGACAAATTCCTTGTGTGTCCAATCACACTTGGCCAATAAAAATTCTATTCTATTCTATTCTATTCTATTCTATTCTATTCTATTCTATTCTATTCTATTCTATTCATCTGTTTGTCTCTCTGCCTGCCTGTCTGCCGTCCAGTTCCGTCCAGTTCCGTCCCATCCGTCTATCATCTGAATAGCCAATTTATTTAGTTCAACTGCACTTAGGGTACTGAATGCTGAGCAGAACTAGCAGAAGATTCAGACCTACTAGTTATTTGGAAGAATGAGTTATTGGATTGCATAAGTAGTATTTCTTAACTTGGAGAAGGGAAGACATGTGCTGGGGTTTTGCAATATTCTAGTGGGGGAAAGAGAAGGCAATAAGTCAGGGTAATGATAGACAAAAGATCTTATGAGAAAAAAACAAGAGATAAACCAGTCTTCCAGAAGGTGACCTTACTGTTTATTGCCAATCCTGCATTCCATCCCCTGTACTCAAGATCTGATCTTCATAATATCAATGTCCCCTCTCCCATTTGCAGCAGTTGCTGCCTGATACAAGGCCAATCTGTAATAAAGTTTGCCTTAACCTTAGACCACATTAGATACGGTAAGTGAAGATTAGATTTAGCATATTCCTATCTATATGAACCAAGGCCCTAACTGTGACAAGGCCATGGTGGCCATGGAGGCTACGAAGCAAAAGCATCAGCAAAGTGCAACAAACTACCACCCCCCCCGGCTGCAGAGAATAAGCATTAGGGACTCCAAAACTACCCTTGAGATGTAATATAGAAACTTACAGAGGTCCACTGGCAAACAGTTGTTTAACTATTACACCATTTACCCCTCTGGCCCATTTCCACACAGGCCATTTCCAGGACAGTTCTCCCAGTCAGTGTGAGACGTTCACATACTATCATAGCTAACCTTACTTCCCAGTGCCGAGACTGCTCCAGGATCTAAAATAGCAGATTTCAAAAAAAGAGCTACATCTCGTTAATTCCAAACCAGGCTTCAGTAATACACATCAGTTTTATATATTCATCCTTTACTATGTTTTAGACACAAGTGGTCTTATTTCACACCAGCTGCATTTGTTGACCGTGCAACACTGGAAGCTGATATCCAAAATGGGCTTTCAATTTTTGTAATCTGGGACCCAAGGCACCCAATAGTTCAGTCATCTGGGCCAAGAGCTGAGACAACCACAAGCTCTATGTGATATTAAAACACCAGCAGCAATGATACTAACAATGACTCTTCTTATCTTCTATTTCAACATTACCTCAATTCCACGTATGTTAAAATAAAGTACAATATACAAGTACAAGTTTTATTATATACTAACCAAGAACAATTATACCTACCATTGATTCTGGACAATATTCAGGAGCACGTTGCAACAGGTGTTTCAAATGAGAATCGCTTTTAGATGCCAAAATCTATTAAAAGAATAGTTAAGAAAATATTGCATGGTAAAAATAGCACAGCTTAGCATTTTAGGCTTATATACAACTTTACAACGCTTTACAGCACTCTGGGTGGTTTACAATGTAGAAACATTATTTGCATATTGCCTCCAATAATCTGGCTCCTCATTTACTGACTTTGGGAAGATGGATGTCTGAGTCAATCCTGAGCCCCAAAGGATCGAACTCCAGGCTGTGGGCAGTTTGCCAGCAATACTGCACTTTAACCACTGACCCACCAGGGCTGAACCTCAACTTAATTTCAATAAAATCTGCATGCAAACAAAAGTATATGTAGACATATTTTATAGTGTTTTAGTTATACAATGTTATATGTAGTTTAGTTTACGTAGTTTATGTAGTTTAGTTATATTGCATTGATACTCTAATATCAACACAAAACCATTCTAGCTTGCTGGCTTCCTGTTCTGAACTGCATAGCACTACTAGCTTTACAAAGGCAAGATGCACCAGTGACAGAATACAGAAAAGTTATGAACAACTCATTCCAAGCGGTGCATGCTGACCTTTCTTATTTATCAGCCAGAACACTCAATTCCAGGAAACCCCCACTGGTATTTGCACAACATCTGCCTAACAACTTTAACACAGATCTCCAATGGACCGCCAAATAGGATGCTAAACACCCAGATATAGGAAGACATATAAATGACTCCACAAAAAAGATGCTAGACTTTGAACTACCACACCAGCAATGAACACTCCTGAATAGGATTTGCACCACACATGGCATCAGCTGGGACTCACTATATGAATGGGGAATAGTATCCTCCCCTCAATACGACTGCAGGGTCCCATATCAAACTGTAAACTACACTGTGACCAGATGTGAGCTGAAGGCATATACCAGCCCAGTACCTGGTTTTTTTCATATAAATGATGCTGCGTTTCAATGGTTAAATGGTCTTAATATTTGTATCTGAATACAAATCTTTTTAACATATATTGTATATTTTATAAAACATTTACATTTTATTGTTTTACTAATGTAGGTGAAATGTTAATGTATATTGCTAGTCCATGTATGATATGTCTTATGCTAAATAAATAAATCAAGATAGGGTTTGTTCCCCAATGAAACAAAGCAGCACATTGTTTAAAGAATTGTTCTTGATAACTACAGCCCAAAGTTATGGCCTAGAAGTCCAAAGATTGCAATTTGTTTCAGAAACAATATATATTAATAAAATAACTTGATATAATTACTAGGATCTAAAATTTAACTTTCGTTAATCTCCAAAGTTGATATGTTTACCATTTTTTATTATAAATTATAGAGGTCTATAAAAAATTTGCTGACCATTAAATGGATCCTCTGTTTTTACGGAACGTACAATATGGGAATCTAATATCTGAAATAAACACTCAATTCTTTTAAAACTCATACGCCCCTCAGGAAGGTTAGTATTCCAATGTAAAATCTGGGACATAGTGCTGGGTATGAAAAAGTAGATAATTCTACAAAACAAGAGACTATTGGAGCTTAACAGAGTTTAAGAATCTTTTTGTTAGATTTGCAATATTGAGAGTTTGAGAGAGCTATAAAGCAAGATTGTCTCTGGAAGTTTCTCTGTGATTGTCACCATGGGAAGCCTTTTTCAGAAGAGAAATGAGAGTTAAAGGCACTTGACTGACTTACAAACTATAAACATTTGCTAAAAGAAAATCCACTAAAACCATGTGAAGACTTGGAGAAAGAGGCATTTATTTGTCAATGGTTTATGCATGCCCAATTATTTGAAAGGCTTAAATTGGTGGAAAGGAACTTTACTTTTACATATAAAACAATTGATTTTCACAAGGATGCAGAAAGAAAGGGAGGAGGGAGGCCATTCTCCCCCCCGATTTTCCGCCATTGCGATCAACAGTTATTCTTAAACCAAAGTGTGTGTGTGTGTGTGTGTGTGTGTGTGTGTGTGTATGTAGGCATCCAAGCATTTCCCAGACAGCAAGCATTGGCTATGGAGCTGCCACTTCCAATGCATCTCCCCCACCCCCACCATTCTGCACATGGTCCAGGCTCTGCTGGGGGTTTCCTCCTTCCTTCTCCCAAAGTGCCCTGTCAGAGTCTCAGCAGCCTGCACTTCTTCTGGGGCACTGAGGGAATTAAAAGGGCATCAAGTCTACCACCACACACACATAGAGAAAAGGAAACTATGGCTGAGAACCATGACGGGGGCAAATGGAATTCCACACTTCCCTCTGGAGCTGATATGAAACACTCCTTTGAGCTGCAGACTTCCCAAGACTGAATGGATTTTCCTCCCACTTTCTCCACTTCTTTCTCTGTGCTGAACTATCTCCTCCAGTGGATGAATCAAGAGAGACTGCCCAGAGACTGAAGAGCTGCAGAAGAGAGAATTATCATTGGTTCTTCTGCTTCTTCTAGTCACTCCCAAGACTGACTCCGAGAGGAAAAAAACACTTTTTTCCCCTCTGTCAGCCATGGGAGGGAGGGAAATCTATTCAGTTTTGCACCTCAACACTAAAGGGAGTGTTTCATGTCAGCTCTTGAAGGGAGTGTGGACTTCCATTTACTCCCTCATAACAGGAGAAGTGATGCCCAGGGTGTGAAGGCTGTTATGGTACAGCAGTGGATGGGCAGCCATGATGGTGCTGAGGAGTAATGGGGGATGTGGTGGATCGACTGGGGGTCTGTGAAGTGTACGGGGTGATGCAGCTGCAATCAACTGTCCTAGATCCCAATGAAGACAGAAGTGGAATCTGTTCCTGAGCAATGGAAAAAAGAATACTTTGTTATCTGAGATAATGTATAGCTAGCACAATTAGTAGGCAGTTCCCCATCTTTAATCATCTTCAAATTTCTTTGTAAAGGGGATTTTGCAGATGGCTGGCCTTCTCTAAGTCTTCAGCTGTTAAATCCCTTAAGTTTTCATCCCACTGTATGTCAGTCCTAGGAATGAGGCAATTGTAAATTACTTCTGAAAAGTCTTGCTGAGAAAACTGCAGATACTTGTCCAAGCAGGCGCTCAGAATTAGACACAAATTAATAGAAGGGGGAAAATGGGCTTATATATCACTTCAGTCATGATGGATTATTTTTTATCTTCCAAAACTAAGTCGTAAGTCAAGGACTACCTGTATGCTGTTGATTCTCAGGGAAGAAATCTTTTTTCTCGAGAACAAGATGACTGAACTGAAGATATTTGGAAAAGAGTTATGTAAACTACACTTTTCAAGATACCATAACTTTACCCCACTCCCAAGATAACAATTTCCTTGCTCTTAAAGAAAATAAGAAATAAGTAAAGAAGAGTGCTATGATTTTTGAGGATAAAAGAGATATTCCTATAGGAGAAATTAAATCCTACATATCCTCTCCTACTATATTCATATTAGGGGGCAGAGGACACTGCTTGTTGAGAATTCTATCACAGATGAGGTCATGAGCATCATCTAACTAGCACTGCAGTTTGGACTACTGCAATGTGCTTTACATGGGCAACCCTTGAAGATGACTTGGAAGCTAAAAACTAGCCCAGCATGTGGCAGCACATGCAGTGATGGGTCCCCCCTAAGTTTGCCTATATGACCTCTGTTGAACAGGCTGCGCTGGTTCCCAATATCCCTCTATGTGTAATTCAAGATGCTAGTTATTATCTTTAAAGAATAATACGGGGGCCAGATTATCTGCAAGATTCACTAAGGACAGCTATCCTTCATACCTAGGAAACTAGACACACTTTCAGTTCTTTCCCTTAAACATTGCCCTTTTATGGGATTTAGGAAGTATGCCTTTTCTGTGGCAGCTCCTGCCCTGTGAAAAATGCTTTCTTTTGAAGATTGGCAAGCCTCTACCCTACTAGCCTTCCAAAAAGCAAAACACTGCTTTTGTCCCAAGTGCTGGGATTGGGTGAGGTGGATGATTTAAGAAGGATATTGGAAGCTTAATTTTGGTGCCAGGTTTTTAATGCTTATTATGGCTTTTATAGATGCATGTATTATACTTTTTAATGGATGTTATTTTAATTGTTGATTAGGAGCTGCCTGGCATTCTATATAAGATGGATGGCTATATAAATGCTTAAGCACACAGAAAGCATGACAGGTATAAAGGCTGCAAACCGCATGCCTTTCTGCTGATGCAAAGATTGAAGCTATTATGTACCATCTAGTTAAATTGTTAGAAGGAGATAAAGAGGAAGCAGTAAATTTAGTTCACCATTTTGAAAGTGGTGGAAAGCGGTTGCCCAATATTAGAAGCTAAATATAACCTTAATACACCTTTTTTCCTGAAGTATCAGCCTGTTATCTCCCCAATATTCAACTATGAAGATAAACACAGTGAATTCATTTAATTTTTTTACAACTGTTTTATCCATTGTTCATATTAATTTAATTCCATTGTCACCTATTGGTCTAACTGCCAAATGCATTAGTTTCAAGCTTCTTATTAACAATATGTTTCTAAAGATTTTTACATATTATATGTAACAATAGATATAAACTGTTATCTGTTTAAAATTTTCAGCTGCGATTCAACTTACAAAAATCTGGTGAAACTGAGAACCAGGTATACCATTCTGGGTACAAGCAAGGAGGAAGGTAATATACAAAGAATTAAAAAATACAAAACAGAATTAAAAATATAAACCAGTTTATAAATTATGCCACCACATAGAATGAAAGACTCAAGACTATGATTACATATTAAAATACACTCATAATTAAAATATGTTCATGAAAATATATGAGTGATACTAAAGATCTCAAGCTTAAAACTTCACCATTAAAGGTGATAAACACATGGCAATATATAACAATGCCAGTTCAAATGTAAAATTCAGCATAAATTGAGAACCAACTTACCAGTTCACAAACATCATGACACATTAAGTTATTCTTCGCAAGATAACAGCATGATGCACCTGTAGGAAAACATACTTTTTAACCTCAATAAAATATTTATATTTTGTAATGCTAATGGAACTTTTTTTTTTTATGTTTGCTGTTTTTCTAAAGTTCTACTTTAAAACTGAACACTGAAATGATAGTCAGTCAAGCTTTTACAACAGCACATGATCAAAGCAGTAAAAATTATATAAACTCAGTCAGATGTTTAATTCAAAGATTAGGGGTAAAAGACAAAATATTGAACCCTACAACAGACTTCCATCCTTTACTTATTACTGAATTCATTAAGCTAGAAATTCTTCCAACATTTTCATTTTTTTCTTCCCAAGTTTTTTTCAGCCAGGCTGACTTGTCTTTTATGAGGTAAACTACTAATGAACTCCTCTCCTATCTATTGGTTGTGTATACCTAGCATAATCTTCTAGTATATTTCAATCTCACTACAATCTGTTTCTGTCTCACTGTCGGAAAATTTCTCTTTAGTTCTAGGTTTCTTCTCTCTTTGATTAGTTTCCACCCATTGCTTCTTGTCTTGCCTTCTGGTGCTAGAAAATAGGTTGACCACCCTCTTCTTTGTGGCAGACTTTCAAATACTGGAACACTGCTATCATGTCATTCCTAGTCCTTCTTTTTACTAGACTAGACATACCCAATTCCCGCAACCATTCTTCATTGTTTTAACCTCTAGCCCCCTAATCAAATTTGCTTCTGTTCTCTGCACTCGTTTCAGAGTCTCAAAATCTATTTTATATTGTGGTATGTGATGGACCTTCATAAGAAAGGTCCTATGATGTAGATTGCAGAATAGACTTATTATATGCAACTGGATAACTGTTAAGAAATGATATGCTTCAATTTGTAGGAAAGCTACAAGTGCTGTGGAGATATAAGGGAAAGTTTTATTATCAATAATCATTCAATATTTGATCCTGGACAGATCAGAGACAATGATTGCAGTGGGTTATTGGTAGATTACAAGTCATTTGTAGACAAAGTAGACCACAATCTACTTCTTGGTAAACTAGAAAAATGTGAGCTAGACCATCACCGCCAGACGGATTTGTAACTGGCTGGCAAACTGTACTCAATGAGTAGTCCTTAATGGTACTACATCTGGAGGGAAATAAGCATTGGGGTACCACAAGATTCTGTCTTAAGCCCAGTACTCTTCAATGTCTTCATAAATGATGTAGATGAGGGAATAGAAGGGGAACTCATCAAATTTGCAGATGACACTACACTGGCAGGAATAGCCAACCTAAGTACAGTTTAGGCAAAACCTGGCTCAAAAACCGTAACTGTGAGAGGGATGTTTGGATGACTGAGAATCTTGATAGACATTTTAGCTATGCACTTTGGGATCAAGACGCTTTGAATGGTGTGGAAGTACAAATGGATTTCCAAAAAACATTTGCATTCAGTATGAGATGCAGACAAAACATACTCATTCCCAACAGCCTACACCTGTGTTCAACAGTGAAGGAACATGGGGCAGAAAACATCCTGCAGAAAGCATAGCTCCACAATGCAGTCCTTTTAACAGTTCCAAGAAGGTTCCAAAATCCACATCCATTTGCACTACTCAGGTGACTCTGAGGAAAATAGACAAACCTCCAGATGCCTCAACGATTCTTCAGAAGAATGCAAATGGCCAGCTGTCTACAAAGAATATAAATCCTTCCATTCATCACCATCCACTCAGAGCTGAAGAAGCTTCTTGGATGAGAAGCAAAAGATCTTCAACGAAAAACAAGAAAGTCCAGTTGCCTCTTGAAAAAGCACCTTTAGGATGACCTTGGAGTCCTAATGGATGATCACTTAAATATGAGCCAAGAGTGTTCAGTAGTGGAGACTAAAACATATGAAGAACGGTTGCAGGCTTTAGTTTTGGTTAGGGTAGAGGAAAGGACTAGGGATGGCATGGTAGCACTATTCCAGTATCTGAGGGGCTGCTACAAAGAAGAGAGGATTAAATTATTTTTCAAAGCACCTGATAACAGGACAAGAAACAATGGATGAAAACTAATGAAGGAGAAAAGCAAGCTGGTATTAAGAAGAAACTTCCTGGCAGTAAGAACAATTAACCAGTGGAATAGCTTCCCCATAGAAGTTGTGGGTGCTTCATCACTGGTGGTTTTTAAGAAGAGAGTGGACAGCTACTTGTCTAAAATGGTATAGGGTCTCCTCCTTGAGCAGGAGGCTAGACTAGAAGACCCCTAAGGTCCCTTCCAATTCTACTTTCTATGAGTTAAACAAAAATAATAGATTATTAACAAAGAGTTTTGAAGTTTAGTTTTGATGTTTGGATTACCTGTTCTTTAATACAGTAGACAGATGCTAGGCAAATTGATTGATAATATTTCATATTTATAATATTTCTATGATACAGAAGTTCATAAATTGTGAACAAACACTTTTCTTAATTAAACTGCATTAGGAACTCAACAGCTTCCTCATTGAAATGCCAGAAGGAGCATGAATTTATTGTTCGTTGGTGGTAAATTGCTCTAAGTCCCATGTTAATCATTTGGACCCAACTAATCCATTTTATGATGATTACTAAAATAAAGTTAGTAAATATTAATAGCATTATAAATTCTATGGAATCTTATTCAGGTACCATAGAGCCCAGATTATCTTCCATGTTAATTTGTATGAATAAGAATTGTTAAACAGCAGTTTTGTTAACATTAGCTTTACAATGCATAAACACCCCCCTAGAGAAAGAATATGGGAAGAGACAAGAGGTAGCCTTAGCTTCTGTGTGATGAATTTTTTTTAACAATAAAAAGAAAAAGAAACTTGCTGCTGGTAATAGAGTTATTTATCCTTTAAGCTTCCATTCAGATTTCATGAACAATTGGAAAGGATTCAGAGCATGATATTCAAGTCTAATTTCCCATGACCCACTTCAGACAATACCAACAATCCACTCATTATATTGGATAAGAAATATACTTCTAACCTATTCTCCATTTCTTACCAATATATTTGCAAAGTATCTTACAATTCTTTCTCTCTTTTTCCTTTTTAAAAATTTATTTCTGTGGTTTGCAGGAACAACTGATGTGTATGCTGTACTCAAAATATTACCAATTGGCAATGTTCAGGCAATAGAGAATTGCAATGAAAAATTTAATTGAATATTTATTATACCAGATGTACCCAGTCTTCATAAACAGACACAATGATAATAAGCATCAAAAACAGCAAACAATGAACCGAAAACAAATTACAATAGTTAAAATTATGCCACAGAAAATATTAAAATCAGCTTTGATTATTACTTTATTTTTTTTTAAAAAAAATTTGCATAATGCTTTGAAGTTGAAATTGATATTTAAACCATCAAATCCAAGCAAAACAAGAATTCACATTAAAGTATTCTTAACAAATGGCTGCTCAAATTTGACTTTAAAATATTTAGTGAGATATTCAACCACTTTCCGCAATTTATCATATTCTTTGTTTCTAATTGTTTAATTGAAATCTGCCTTTTTGCAACTTAATACTATTATTCATCATGGGACATTAAAGAACAAAATGTATTTTACTCTTGAATAATTTTAAATACAGCAAGGTTGTGATTAATATAAGTTGGAATAATGTAATAGTCAATTTAGTATAAATTGTACAGTGATCTAAGGTTGCATTTACAGCAAACCAAAATTCAGTTAATCTGAAGTTAGTTCATATGCAGTTGAGATTATCAAGTTACTGTTAGATGCTGCTATTTCAATATGCACTTGATTCAATCAAACATTTCACATGTTCATGTGCTGCTGCCTGCTATTTTTGTGATTTTTTAAAATTGTTTTAAGAAGTTCCCTTTACAAAGTAAGCAAAAGGAAGATTTATTCAAATAAAAACAGTATAGTACCAAGTATAAAAAAGAAGAGTTTGTTCCATTCCATGGATTTCATGGATTTTTTTCCATTCCATGGATGAAAATCTTAACGGGGAAAATGACACAAGAAGCTTAGAAAACTCTGAAAAATATGATGACAAAAGCCCAGTCCAGCCCAATACCATTGAAAAAGAAAAAATCCAAGAAAAACCCAGCATGGTTACACAAAGAACTCTCTGATAAATTGACAGAGAAAAAGAATAAGTATAAAAAATGGAAAGAGGGACACCTAACTAAGGCAGAATATCAGCATAATAGCCCAAATCTGCAAAGTTGGAGTTAGGAAAGCTAAGGTTCAGAATGAACTAAGACTTGCAACAAATGTCAAAAATAATTTTAAAAAATTATTTCAACATATAAAAAATAAGAAAAAAGTCAAAGAAACCATCGGTCCACTAATGAGAAGAAGATGGCAAGGAAGGCAGCAGGGAGAAAGAAGACCTCCCTAATTCTTTCTTTGCATCTGTTTTCATGCAAAAAGAAAAAATAGTTCAACCTACAAAAAAGAGAACTGTAAAAAACAGACTAGGAATACAATTAAAATAGACAAGAAAATGCTGTCCACTCTAGATGAGTTCAAATCATCAGGACCAGATGGATAGGGCTTGTCCGCCATATTTTCACTGCCGTTTCCTGACGAGGAACTTTCCATCTTACGTTTTGGCACTGAATGGAATGGAAAAGGTGTGTCTCTAGCCATGGGGAAGGCCAAACAGGGCCGAGTAACGGCATCCTCCCTTCAGCTTCTTCCTCTGTTTTAATGTTTTTCCCACAGAAAGCAGGAGAAATTCGTTGTTGAGGCTAGGCGGAATGAAGTTTTTCCTGTCAAGTGGCTCCTCTGATATGATTGGATTTGGTGAAGAATCGTTCTAGAAAGAGTGCAGAGAAGAGCAGCAAAGGTGATGAGGGAATAAGAGGCTAAAACACATAAAGAATGATTTCTGGAATTGGTTATATCTAGTTTAATGAAAAGAAGGACTAGGGGTGACATAGCAATGTTCCAATATCTCAAGAGTTGCCACAACGAAGAAGGAGTCAAGCTATTCTGCAAAGCACCTGAGGGCAGAACAAGAAGCAATGGATGGAAACTAATCAAGGAGAGAAAAAACCTAGAACTAAGGAGAAATTTCCTGACAGGTAGAATAATTAATCGGTGGAACAATTTGCCTCCAGAAGTTGTGAACGCTCCAAAACTTCCAAAAGTGAAAGTTTTTAAGAAGAGATTGGATTACCATTTGTCTGAAATGGTATAGGGCCATGATGGCGAACCTATGGCATGCATGCCCAAAGTAGTATACGGAGCCATGTCGCCTGGCACGCACGACATTGCCCATTCCTCTTCCGGGTTTCTGGCGCGCATGTGCACATGACAATCAGCTGGTCTTCGTGCATGTGGCAGTGCCGGAAATTGGAAGAGCTGGTCTTCCGTTTTCCTGCATTATCATGCAAACCATCCAGCTGATCTCACACACGCATGCATGCCAGAAACCCGGAAAACTAGCTGGATGAAACTGGAAGTTGATTAGCTGAAACCAAAAGTTCATTTTTGGGCGTATGCATGCACCCTGGGCAGCTCCTCTTCAGCATTTCTTCTTGCGGCCCAGACGAGCGCATGCACATGCGCATGCTCCCTTTTGGGCACTTGGTGCCAAAAAGGTTCACCATCACTGGTATAGGGTTTCCTTCCTGAGCAGGCAGTTAGACAAAAAGACCTCCAAGGTCCCTTCCACCTCTGTTATTCTGTTAACTATTCTGATTACATGACAGGATTCTGAAGAAACTGGCAGATGTGATCTCAGAACCATATCTTTCAAAGATCCTGGAGCACCAGAGAACTATCAAAGGAGTGGAAAAAAGCTGATGTGGTTCCCGTCTTCAAAAATGGGAGGAATAGCAAATCCAGGAAACTACAAACCAATCAGCTTGACATAAATACCTGGGAAGATCCTGGAAAAGATCATCAAACAACAGATTTGCAAACACCTAGAAGCAAGATCCAGATGGATCTCGACAGACTTGAACACTGGGCCTTATCTAAAAAAATAAAATTCAATGTAGAAAAAAAGGAAGGTTTTTACACTTAGGCAAGAAAAACTAACCAAATACAGTTTATTTGAATATTGGGTCAATAGCAGTAACTGGCAGGAAGCAATGGTTGGAAACTAACCAAGGAGGGAAGCAACCTAAAAATAAAAAGAAATTTATTGATGTTGAAAACAATAAACCTGTGGAATGGCTTGCCTTCAGAAGATCAATCACTGGAGGCTTTTAAAGAAACTGGATAGCCATTTATCTGAAATGGTATAGGGTCTTCTGCTTGAACAGGAGTTGGACTAGAAGATCTCCAGGGTACATTCTAACACTTGTTATTCAGTTATTCTTTTATTCAGTATCAGCAAAGGTAAATGAAAAGTCATGGATTGCCCTAATCCAGTAAGAACAGTATTATTTCAGAATGTTAACAGAGGCTATAGGCAGTCACCAGGAGTCAAAATTGACTCAAAGGCACAACCCTACTAATGATAAAAAAAAGAACAAAAAACCATGATACAAATTGCCCTTGAGGCTTTAATTCAGAGAAGATAGAAGTTGAGCAAGGTGCTAGAAATAGTGTTTTATATATACTGATGTATCTGGGAAAATTTAGCGTTGAAAAGAAAAGACTTGGGAGAGCATACAATAACACTTTTCAAATGCTTGAAAGAGCACCATATGAATGTCTTTGCAGAACATATTTAAGTTATAGTGACTGAATCTTTTAATTCCTAAGAGTAAGAACAGTTTTACAGAGGAACCACAGGAGACTCCAAGAGGTTGGATTTAATGATTTAAATAGTCTTTTGAAATTTCTCACTGAATTATGGCAGTTTTATGAGGATCGTCTTTACCTAGTCTGTCAGTTTTCTTATATGGATATTTGGGCCATAAAATGTAAACTATAAATTATTACCCACCAATACCATCCCATATCCACAGTAGCTGCTGCCATCATATTATAGGGTTAAACGTCAAAACAGAACCAACATAATCCCCTGCCTTGGTTTTTGAAAAGTTGTTGGAGCAGAAATTATAAAAGAAGTCTAGAAATAATTATAGCACTCCACATCAAATTTAATTTTGTCCATCGCAGGATGATAATAGTGATTAGGATCCCCCAAAGCATGAGTGATATATCGGGCAGTTCTAAAATGCAAGTCTCTTGTTCTAGACCTGCCATCCTAATCCGAGGGACAATAATTCTATTCTCTGGAGCTGGGCCTTTATTCTAATCTATCCAGTACTCTCTTTTCTACTTAGTGGTCTATGCCCAGGACTGTTTTTTAATCCAAGGAAAATAAACAGAATACATTCTAATTATATTAAAACAAACATATTTAAATTAAGCCAAAACAAGAAACTGAAAAAAATCTGAATACCATTATCCATGGTATACATTAAGTTTTAAAATAATAAGAGAAAGCATAACAAAATATTCCTACTCCGTTCCTATTGGAGGATCCACTGTTTGGTTTTCTTTTGTGTGTGTGTGTATTTGCAGCTTGTTTTGATTTGTACAGTACAGTTATATTAATAGCATTTCTGATTTCCCTTTCCCTGATGTAGGCCTTCAGATAGCTCCAATCCAGCTCCAATCCGTGTCCTTTTAGTTTAAGAATTTCACCGACGATATGCACCATAAATGGATAGACAGCACTTCGAGGGGGGAAAAAACCAAAGTAAAAATATTTTATGCAAAACTCCGTTTTAATGGACATCTGAGGTAGCACATATAATTCGACCGACATCCTTGATTTTTTTTTAAAAAATCATTTAAAAGCCATTATTAGCAAATTCCTCCAAACTTCAGCCAATCCCCCCACCCCCACCCTCTGCAACCCCCCACCCTGGTTAATTAGCGGGTTGGTTGGGATGGTTCTGAATGCATAGCTGCCCAGCCTACCATTTAATTGTTCCCGGAGCCATTACTTACCCGTCATGCCTGGAAGGAACAAGAGTAACACGGGGATGATTAACAGGACTGTCTGACTTCGTCCATTCTCCCGCTGTGGACGAAAGTCTCGAGTCGCCATAGCTCGTTCTCTCCCTCCCGCCCCATCCGCCAGCCACCCCGAGAGCCTTTTCATTGGCTGACGGACCCCTCTAGTCCCGGCCAATTGTTCAGTCTGAGAGAGGATCGAAGTCTATGAGGGAGGGACCCCTTAAGAATCTGGGGGTGGGGTGGGGAACCTTCTTTACTGTTTCGCGAAATTCTTAGCGAGGCTCCTTTTTTGCGAGTTTTATATAAAAGTTGCAAAGTCTTTTATATCATATATTTAATTAATTCGCATAGTAGAGTATAATTTCTTTTCCTGTCTATTTGTCCCGGAAAGGAAATTATAATTCCCATCTTGGGTTTAGAAAACTTAGAACTCCGCCGCCTTCGACAGGATCTGTGTTTAACTCATAGAATCATCTATTGCAATGTCCTTCCTGTTAAAGACTACTTCAGCTTCAATCACAACAATACAAGAGCAAACAATAGATTAAAACTTAATGTTAACCGCTTCAGTCTTGATTGCAGAAAATATGACTTCTGTAACAGAGTTGTTAGTGCTTGGAACACACTACCTGACTCTGTGGTCTCTTCTCAAAATCCCCAAAGCTTCATTGTTCTGTTTATTGTTCTGCATTGTTTATATTTTAGCCAATTAGTAGCTAGCCCCTTTTGAACCAAAAGGTACAACTGAGTATTCTCTTATCATGTTTTTCAGGCTGCAAATCTATTTTTTCAACCTTCCTTTCACACTTTTGTGATGGAGGATATAATTTTTTGTGGGAAATAACTAACCTAAAATAGACTTTTTATGGTTCTACCCCTTCTTTGCTCCCTGTTAGCAATTTGCTTTCTTTCTTGAGCAGCTAGTGTACTGATTGCTATTATTTTTCTCTTTTAATTTGAACAAGACAAATTCAATCTTTTTTAAATAGAACAAATCTAAAGGTTTTTCTTAATGTTTGCTAACTCTGGTTTATTCTAAGTTTTTTCTTTTCTGAAAAAAGCTTTTCAGTTTCAAGCTTTCACATCCTCTCCTTTAGACAGTGTCTTTCCCCCATTTGATGGGATCCTACTTATTATTCCTCAGTCCTTATTACAATTTACTTTTTTGAAGCCCAAAACAGATGGTTAACTAAGGTCAGTTTTACTATCATTTAATTTTTTTTTAAAAAAAACAGCATTTATCTCCTTACAAATATTAGGATAATTAAAACCTTCCATCAGTACACCTTCAAATAGCACAATATATTGTTGACTCTTGGAAGACATTATCCAAGTTTTCTCCATTGCTATAGGTGTAGGTGACAGTAGAGAGCAATATCAATATTGCTTTGTTTGTCCATTTACTTTAATTTTTAATCTGGTGAAACAATATAACAAATGTGCAAGTACAGGTAGACCTTAATTTACAACAGTTCACTTAGTGACCATTCAAAGTTACAACAGCACTGGAAAAAGTGACTTATGACCATTTTTCACACTTACGGCCTTTGTAGCATCCCATGATCATGTGATCAAAGTTCAGATGCTTGGCAACTGGTTCATACTTATGACCGTTGCTGTGTCCCAAGGTCATGTGATTCCTTTCTGCAACCTTCTGACAAGCAAAATCAATGGAGAAGCTACGTTCTTTTAACAACCATGTTACTAATTTATCAACTGCAATGATTCACTTAACAACTGTAGCAAGAAACGTTGTAAAATGGGGCAAAATCCACTTAACAAATGTTTCACTTAACAGAAACGTTAGGCTCAATGGTGGTGGTAAGTCAAGGACTATCTGTATTCATTTTCTGTTTTAACTTATATTTTTTTCTGTTTATGGATTCCAACCTGTGGCAATAAACAGTGTGTTTTCATTCTTTGCTTTACAAAGTACTGCATGTATGTATGCATTTGCATGAGGAAGTAGCCCAGTGGTTCTCAACCTTTATAGTGCTGCGACCCCTTTAATACAATTCCCCATGATGTGGCGACCCCTTTAATACAATTCCCCATGATGTGGCGACCCCAACCATAAAATTATTTTCGTTTTGAATTTATCGCAGCTGAAGCCGTATTGGCTAGCGATCTGAACTTCTTGCGATTGCCTTGAGGACGGAGGCATTAAAGCGGAGACTCCTCCCCTATTAAGTTTATCGCGCCTGAAGCCAGATTAGGCTAGTGATTGGGAGTGATTGCAGTTGGCTTGAGAGGGAGACATCAGAGCAAAGATTTCTCTCTTTTTTAATTCATCACGCCTGAAGCCGAATTCGGCTAGTGATTTGAAGAGCCTGCAGCTGGCTTGTGGAGTCAACCATTGGAGCGCAATTCTTCGACTCGCAAGTATACTTCCCATATTTCCGATGGTCTTAGGCGACTCCCGGCAAATCTTCATTCGACCCCCAATGGGGTCCCAACCCACAGGTTGAGAACCGCTGAAATAGCCAGAGCAGCTTCCAAAGTGTAGAAAGAATCATCAGAAACCCCCCACCCCTCATTCCATGACCCCAGGAAAAGGAAAAAGAGAGAAAAAAAACGCCATTTGCTAAGGCTGGGAGAAAGAAAGAACTCTGCCTCTCAGCCAAGCAGAATAGCTTCAGCCAAATGGATACACTGTAACTGCAAGAATGTAACAAGAAGTGTCTTCTGAATTTCAGATTGAGGCAAGGCGAATTGATAGAATTAAGCTAGGTAAATACAAAACCCCACTAGATTTACATTCTCCTCCCTTTCCCAAGGCTGGACTCAAACCCTTCCACATCTCAGAAAGCCAGATAGGGGCAATCAAAATACCAAAAGACATATTGTTACACTACTAATCAAATGCCCCATCAGGCATCTCTATCATAAAGGTTCAGAAGGGTATAAAAATCATCCTACTCACCTTTCCAGTCTGCCAGCTGACCTGGAACCCACCGCTGTTGTCACTGCAGTTTTCTGACTTCCAAAATAAAATCCTCCTTTCCAGCAATCTTATTTCGTTCATCAGCACCAATCGTTATCGTCCTAGATGGAATGAACGAACTAGAGATTTTTTCTTCCAGCAAAAGCATTTCTATACTGAAATCAAACATAGAAAAAAGTATGTCTGTCTGAATGATTCTAAACATATGCTTTTGACAGGCTTTGTTCCCATATTCTTTATTAGCTCACTAATTCTTCTGAATCATCTCCTACTTCTTCATATCTTTTTTATAGTGAAGAATCTAAAACAATAAACTAGTTCCCTAATTATTAATGAATCAGTGAGGGAACAATGGAATTATTATTATCCCCTGGGTGATTCTCTATTAAAATAATTCAAGAATCCATTGGCACGTGTCGTTCAGTATTTTAATTTCGGAAATTATATACATAGGAATATAAGGGTTATAAAAGATCATTCCTATAGCTACATCAGAGGCATCCATCTTAAAAAAGGAGGTAAAAAGTTGTGGATATTCCACTATTGAGCAAATCATAAATAGATGCTTGAGTTATTTAAAGTGATGTTGAGCCTACTTATTCTAATAGGACATTAACTTGATTTACAGTAAATGAATTAAAGCTGAGGCAATCTGGATAATTATTGTGGATATAAAACATTGTGACACTTATGATATTCCAGATTGCTTGTCAGATGGGCTTGGACACTCAACATATACCTATGAAAAAGAGATGCAGTTTGGATCTAATATCCCAAGCAATTCAATTTGGAGGAGATAAAAAAATTGATCTAAGTCAGGCCGTACATTTCGGTAAACAGCAGAGCTACATCAAAGCTGGAGAAAAATATGCAGTCTGTCCAGAAATTGTCCTGTCTTACAAAATAAAGATATGAGCATTCATTCCTGGTGCTTGCTGGTTACTGTCAAAGATTTGTGTCCAAGTACAGCCAAATTTCAGGACCGCTGCTAGAGTTAGAACAAACTGATTGTTCTGAGGAATGCTAGGATGAGCTTGAGAAACTGAAACCATTCACAATAATTCTTTTGTGCTACAAGCTTCAGAGTTTCACAAATGATTCATATTCATTATTTATGCCTCAAAAAGCAGGACTGAGGAATTAGTATCCGTAGGGGCAATTAAATTGAATACAGAACTGACCATGCAGCACTAAAATAGTTATAGGAATAACAGAATAACAGAGTTGGAAGGAATCTTCGAGGTCTTCAAGTCCAACCCCCTGGTCAGGCAGGAAACCCCACCATTTCAAACAAATTTAAACATTTATTTAAAAACTCCAGTGTTGGAGCACCCACAACTTCTGGAGGCAAGTCATTTCAGTAATAACAGGCAGTCCTTGACTTACTACCATAATTGGGCCCCAAATTTCTTGTTGCTAAATGAGATATTTGTTAAGTGAGTTTCTTGCCACAGTTGTTAAGCGAATCACAGCAGTTGTCATTGACTTGCTTGTCAGAGAGTCACAAAAGTGACCCACATGACACTGGGACACTGCAGCCATGATAAATATGGATCGGTTACCAAGCATTTGAATTTGAAAGCTGTTCGTAAGTCACTTTTTCAGTGTTGTGTAACGTTGAATGATCACTAAATAAACAGTTGTAAGTCGACAGCTTCCTGTAATTGTTCTAGCTGCCAGGAAATTTCTCCTTAATTCTTGGTTGCTTCTCTCCTTGATTAGTTTCCATCCATTGTTCTTGACTTGTCTTCAGGTGCTTTGGAACATAGGTTTACCTCCTCTTCTTTATGGCAATCCCTTAGATATTGGAACACTGCTATCATGTCAACCTAAGTCCTTCTTTTCGTTAAACTAAACATACCCAATTCCTGCAATCATTCTTCGTATATTTCCCCCCCGCCAGCTTCCTAATCATCTTTGTTGTTCTTCTCTGAACTCTTTCAGAAGTCTCAATATCTCTTTTATATTGTGGCAATCAAAACTGGATGCAGTATCCTTCAACACTGGATGCAGTCCCTCAACACTGTCAAACTTCTTACTAAGTCTGCACTACTATTAATCCTCTCATCATTCCTATCACCCATCTCCTCCCACTTATGACTCTATGACTGTAACCTTGTTGCTTGAATCCTTACGATTTATATTGATTGTTTCCTAATATGAACTGATTGCTTATTTGTACCCTATGACTATCATTAAGTGTTGTACCTTATGATTCTTGATGAATGTATCTTTTCTTTTATGTACACTGAAAGCATATGCATCAAAACAAATTCCTTGTGTGTCCAATCATTCTTGGCCAAAAAAGATTTCTATTCTATTCTATTCCAAGGGTAGTCTTACCAAGGCATTATAAAGTAGTATTAACACATCACATGATCTTGATTTTGTTCCTCTGTTAATGCAGCCTAGGACTGTATTTGCTCTTTTGGTAGCTGCAGCACACTGCTAGCTCATATTTAAATATTTAATATTAATATTAAATTAATTATTAATTAATAAATTAATTTATTTAATTAAATTAATTAAATAATTATTTATTTATTTATTTATTAAGATTTAAATATTTAAGTACCTTGATGAAGGTATCTTTTCTCTTCTTTTATGTACAGTGAGAACATCTGCACCAAGACAAATTCCTTGTGTGTCCAATCACACTTGGCCAATAAAAATTCTATTCTATTCTATTCTATTCTATTCTATTCTATTCTATTCTATTCTATTCTAAATGATTGTACACTAGGACTCCAAGGTCCCTCTTGCAGGTACTACTATTGAGCTAGGTACCACCTATAGCATACATGCACATTTGGTTTTTCTTATCTAAATGCAGAACCTTACTTTTTTCACCATTGAATTTCATTTTGTTAGATAGGGCCCTGTGTTGAAGATCTTTCTGTATTTTAAGCCTATCTTCTGGAGTGTTGGCTATTCCTGCCAGCTTGTTGTCATCTGCAAATTTGATGAGTTCCCCATCTATCCCTCATCTAAATCATTGATGAACATATGGAAGAGTACTGGGCCTGTTTCCCATGTTTTACTATTTTACTTTTAAGTGTCATAAATGTAGGACAAATTCTGAGAGAGCCGTATCTTTCAAATCTACATGGATCAAGTAGAAATGCTCATTTGGAAAATAGATGGTGTTAAGTGTAGAAACAGATGGCTTCTGGAAGAGGAAATTTAAGATCCTTCCACCTTCCATTTATGGGCTTAGTTCATTTATGCTACATTATGCTACTTAGAGTCACAACAATCCCCCAAAATATTGCTGCAAACGCCATAATTGCACTACATCAGCTTGATAAGATTTCCCCCCCAATTTGGCACAAATCAAATACACACTGTTCTAATTTGTTATATCATTCTTTCTGCAACAGTTGGGGCACTGCTGTTTCATGCTTTTCAGTTCCTTGGAGAATGGATTAATAAATTAGGGTATCATCAAATATAAGTCAATCAATCAATAAATCACGAAGTCTCTAAGTATACCACCATACAAGAAATTACCAAATTTATATGAAATTAGAAATGCAGTTTCCTCTAGTTTCCCATCTTAATGCATATCATATTATTATCATAATTATATAGTACAGTATTTTCTACTGTGTGTTGTAGTATGGCAACAAGTATTCATTAAACTTTGGAGTCCTAGTGGATGATCACTTATATATGAGCCAGCATTGTGCAGCACCAGACAAAAGGCTAATACAATCTTGGGTTGAATAAACAGAGATATAGAATCAAGATCATGTGAAGTATTAGTACCACTTTATAAATCCTAGTAAGACCACACCTGAAATCCTTCAACCAATTTTGGTTACCATATTACAGAAAAGATGTTAAGACTTCGGAAAAAGTTCAGAGAAGATTATCAAAGACCAGGAGACTAAAACATATGAAGAACGGCTGCAAGATTCGGGTTTGGCTAGTCTAAAGAAAAAAAGAATTAGGAGTGACATGATAGCAGTATTCCAGTATTTGAGGGGCTGCCACAAAGAAGAGAGGGTCAAATTATTCTCCAAAGCATCAGAGGGCAGGACAAGAAACAATGGCTGGAAATTAATCAAAGAGAGAAGCAACCTGAAATTAAGGAGAACCTTCCTAACAGTGAGGACAATTAACCAGTGAAACAGCTTGCCTCCAGAAATTGTGGGACTCCATCACGGGTTGTTTTTAAGAAGTGTTAACACAGCCACTTATCTGAAATGGTATAGGTTCTCCTGCTTTGAGAATCTTAAAAATCAAATTTGAAATAAAACCACAATTATTTTTACTATGTATTCTTTTAGAACGTATCAATAAAATATCATTTATTAAGATATAAGCTCATGGCTGTGAGGACAAATTTTGCACCACATTGGAAAAAAGTGCCAAGATCTGACTGAGAACATAAACTTGATGAATATGATAAACTCCTATTAAAATCCAAAAATTATTTTTAATTATTTCTTATTGTTTTATCATAGAAAATAAAATACAGATAAAATACAAAACAGTAAAACAAAAAAACAAAATGAAACAAAACAAAAACATACATTCAACCGTAACAACAATGAAAAAGAAAAGAATATTGTATGAAAAAAATGAAAAAAATTGTTAATTAAATTTAATATTTAACATATTGGATCCACCCTGGCTGGGTGCTGAAAGAAAAGAAAAAGCAGTTAATTCTCCTGCCCTTTTATATATAAAAGAAGAAAGAAGAAAAAGCAGTCAACAGGTTGAAATAAACATTACCTAAAATCCCTTTTAGCCATCTGTTATTATATTTAGCATGTAGAAAATTCACAAATGGATTCTAGTCTCTCATAAAGCTGTCTAGTCCATTATCTCTAATCACAGCAATTAATTTTACCATCTCTGCTAATTCAGCCAATTTCAAAATCCATTCAACAGTTGGCTTCTTTTATTTTTTTCCAGTGTTTGGGAAATACAGTTCTTGAAACTGTCTCCATGTGCAAGGAAGAGCATCCTAAATTGTTTTTCAATTGGCTTGTCCATCTTACCTAAAAGAAAACTTCAGGTTTCTTTAATATTTGTATCTTAAATATTTTTTGCATTGTCAATTATGTTTTTACAGTATGTTTTCATGATATATGATAAAATGATCCTGGATTTTGACTACATTTCCAGCACATTAGAAACCCCTTTTTACATTTTTGTTAGGCTATCTGGGATCAAGTACCAATAATATACAGTATCATTTTATTTAAAAAATATTTCAAACTATATAATATAAATTTAGTCCATTTATCCATACATTTTCCCATTTATCTAGTGTTAGTGCATTTTCTTGCACATTTTACCATACATTCTGAAGTATTCATCTTTATTTATTTATTTATTTTGTCAACAAGTACAAGGAAACAGTATCAATATAGATACATGAAAAAATGGCACAAATAAATGGATATAAATAAGCAAACCATAGCCATAAACACATACAATAAGTACATATAAATGAGGACAGTAGGACAGGGATGGTAGGCACGCTGGTGCGCTTATGCACGCCCTTTTAGGGACCTTTTAAGAAACGTGTAAGGTCCACGGTAGACAGTTTTAGGTGAAAGGTATAGGAGTTAGAGAAACTAACAACAGGATCAAGTAGAGTGTTCCAGATATTTACTACTCTATTGCTGAAGCCGTATTTTCTGCAATCAAGATTAGAGTGGATTACATTTAGTTTGTATCTATTGATAGCCCTTGTGTTATTGCAGTTGGAGTTAAAATAATCTTTAACAGGTAGGACCAGGGGTGAAATGCTCCCGGTTCGGCCAATCCAGTAGCAATGACAGTGTGTGGTTCAGAGAACTGGTGGCAAAAATCCCTGCTCCCACCCATGCTCAGCTGAGCCACGCGATCATCAGAGCTTTTTTTTTTTTTTTTACTTTTAAAAGCATTTTTTAAAGGTAAAAAAGCTGAAGCCTGCAAGGCAAAAAATGGGGGGTTGGGGGGTTCGTTTGAGAGAGAAAGAGAGAGAGAGAGAGAGAGAGAAGAAAGAAAGAAAGAAAAAAAGAAAGAAAGAAAGAAAAAGAAAAAGAAAGAAAGAAAGAAAGAAAGAAAGAAAGAAAGAAAGAAAGAGGGAGGGAGGGAGGAAAAAGGAGAGGAAGGAAGGACTACAAACCTGGAACTAGACGCAGCTTCAGAGGATAATCCAGGTCTGGAAGGGACCTGGAGGTCATCTAGTCAAACCTTGCTCCAGCAGGACATTGTAAGTGAGTTTCTGTCTTTTCATCCCCCAGTCACATGGTTACATAGCCATGCCCACCCAGTCACATGACACCCCCCCCCAACCAAGCCATGCCCACAGAACCGGTAGGAAAGAAATTTAGATTTCACCACCGGGTAGGACATTATGCTAGATAATCTTGTGTACTAAGCTTAGGTCGGAACATAGAACACATAGCTCAAGGTTATCCAGTCCTAAAATTTCAAGCCTGGTGGTATAAGGAATTTTATTGCGAGCAGAGGAGTTGAGTACTCTTCTTGTAAAATACCTCTAGACCCTCTCTAATGGATTAATGTCTGAAATACAGTGTGGTTCCAGGCAGGTGAGCAGTATTCAAGGATAGGTCTGGCAAAGGTTTTGTATGCCCTAGTTAGAAATACAATGTTACAAGGGAGAAAACTTCATAAAATAAGGTTGACAATTCTTAATGCCTTTTTAGCAATGTTGTTACAATGAGCTCTGGGGCTTAGAAGTTTTGAAATGAGTATTCCTAGGTCTTTGACAGAGTGGGGTCATCTTTTAAACCATTCCCACTCAGCTTATATTTGATGTTCTGATTTATATTGCCAATGTGCAGGACTGAGCATTTGTTAGCAGAGATTTGAAGTTGCCAATTGTTTGGCCATTCAGATACATAATCTAGGTTGTAATCTTCTAGATTCATCTTGAGTAACATTTTATATACTTTAGAAATCAAGTGGTCATCTCCAGAACATAAATTACCGTCCAATTTAGTTCCTGTGAAAACATAACTTTTCAAAATCAAATTTAATAAAAAAATATAATAATTAAACCAATCACAAGCGAATCCTTCACTTCCTAGTTGTTCTCTTCTCTTTATCTTAAATCCCTCTTTTTTCAAGCTGTTATGTCACTGGCAGGGATTTACAGAGTGAGGCAAGATGTTTTAACAAGGCTAACAAGGATTTATTGTTAAACAGTAAACGCTTAACATGATCGCTAGTTTTGGAAGCTAGCAAGGCTCCTCGGCTAACAGGAGCAGCAGCTGTCAGAATGTTTGACAGTTCCTTATATATTCACGCCAGCTTCGGCTGAGCCAATCAGGGCTCAGCAGCTTTTGCGTCAGTATTCGACCGGAGTGTAGCCTGGACACAGCACTCCTCCATCACTAGATGGTGCATTCAAAGTCCTTCAGGTATGCAGGCCATCTCCTGGTTCTCCCGGATCATCTCAGGCTGTTTGTAGATAATGGAGGAGTGGGATTCACTGCAGCCGCCTCCGGAAACATAGCAGGTGGCTCTCCAATGCCGGTGACCTCAGGCAAAGCGGGAACAAAGTCCAATTCCTGCGGTTAGTCTTTTTTGCTTCTTTCTGCACCACTCATCTCGTCTCCTGGTTCTGCTGCGATCGGCCCACCTGTAATACAACTTTTTCCTGGATTGTCTATTTTTGTTTCTGTTGATTCTAAATGTTTCTTAGGTATCCATCGGCACCTTAATTGATCAATATCGCCACATCCTCCATCTCTACTATATATAATCTGGGATCTGTAACTTCTTTTATTGTCCCAGCTAGCCATAAGGGGTGGCCAGAATAATTCTTGGCATAGACTGAGTCCCTTTGGTAAAATACTCTAACTTTTGAATTAGAATACCTTGGAGCATCTGAAGAATACAAAAGATGTAGTCTATCCAAACTGGTTTTAATTTTCCTCCCCATCAGTAGCTCAGCCGGACTTTGATTTGTGTCAGGGCATGGGGTGGCATATTGCATTAATAGATACTTTGCTATCTTAGTATGCCAGTCCCCTGGTCCCAGTTTGTATAGTTTCTTTGACAGATCTTACAGCTCTTTCAGCATGGCCATTTGATGCAGGATGAAATGGGGCTGATAGAATGTGTTTTATGCCCAGCCATGTACACTTCAAAGGGGCCAGATGTTAACTGGGGACCATTATCAAATACCACTGTATCTGGTATGCCATGGGTTGCAAATATTGCTTGGAGGGCTCTGATGAGGGCATGAGTATTGGTGGAGGACATCAATTTTATCTCTACCCATTTAGAATACGCATGCACTCCAATTAAAAACCATTTGCCCTTGTATGTGTATTCTAGACCATGGGGCTCTTGGTTTCTCTCATTCCATAGGGGAAGCCTTTGATAGATTTGCTCTTGATTCTTGACATTGTTGACACCCCAAGACCTGTTCTGCAATATCTTGATCTAAATTTGGCCACCAAACGTAACTCCTTGCTAGGGCCTTCATACGAACAATCCACCCAGGGATGTGCTTGTAACAATGTGCTTTCGTAAAGTTATAGGGATGATCACCCTATGTCCCCACAGCAAATAGCTTTTCATAATTGACAATTCATTTGGCTTATATTGTTTAAATTGTAGTCCCAGTGACCTAGAGGGCCAGTCTCTTTTGACCCAGTCCAAAACCCTTGATATGTCTTTGTCTTTAGCAGAGTGTTTGGCCACATCTGCAGCTGTTAAGGGAGTTTGCAAATCTTCTATCAGCAACCCTGTATTGCAGGTGCTGGGTCTTCTACTACAATGGGTAAGGGGCATCTGCTTAGAGCATCTGCATGGGCCAGGTGTTTCCCTGGCCTGTGTTTTAATTGATAATTATAGGCTGACAGGAATACTGCCCATCTGGTCATTCTTGGTGAAAGTATTTGAGGTGTTTACCTGTCTGCTGCAAGGATTCCTAGCAATGGCTTATGGTCAGTAACCAAAGTGAAATGGCAACCATATAGGTATGTGTGGAACCGTTTCACACCTGTTACTATAGTCAATGCTTCCTTATTGATCTGTCCATAGTTTCTTTCAGTTTGTGACATCGTATGTGAGAAATAAGCTATAGGTGCCTCTAACCCCTTAGGTAATTTGTGGTTTAGGACTGCCTCTACACCATAAGGTGAGGCATTACAGGTTAGGACTAAGGGCAGTTAGTCATTGTATTGTAGGAGAAAACTGTCTGAGGTGAGAAGTTGTTTAACTGCTTTGAAGGCAGCAGCTTCTCGGGATCCCCACAGCCGTGGTCTCTTGGAATCGAGAAGCCTATGTAAAGGCTCTGCCACTGATGCCTTGTGAGGCAAAAATAAACTATAAAAGTTGATTAGGCCCAAAAAAGCTTGCCACTTTGTTTTGTTTTTTGGAGCTGGAGCCTCCTGAATGACCTTAACCTTCGCAGTGGTTGGATTAAGGCCTGAGGAGTCAATTTTATCTCCTAGGAATTTGACTCCTTTAACAGCCAATTTACACTTATCCTGTTTTAAAGTGAGGCCCGCCTTTTTAAACTGCAGTAAATCTGCTTGCAGGCGTTCACATAATTGGGGGGTATTCTCTGCAGAGATAAGGATGTCATCAAAGTATGGTACAACCCCTAGGATTCCTTGGAGTAGCCTCTCCATTAAACATTGGAAGATCCCAGGGGCCACGGTGACTCCAAATTGAAGCCTGTGGCATCTAAAAGCACCTCTGTAGGTGACTATCATTTGGGCCTCTGTAGTGGCACTGTCCATAGGGATTTGCTGATAACCTTGGGTATGGTCTAGCTTGGCAAAAATGTTGCCTTCGCCTAGGGAACGAAGTAAATGCTATACTACCAGTACAGGGTAGGCAGAATTTTGGAGGCCCTTATTCAGCATGCGTTTGTAATCTGCACATATCCTTATGGACCTGTCTGGCTTTACAAAGGTGACTATGGGTGTTTCCCATTTGAAATGATCAATTGCCTCGAGGATGCCTTGTGATATTGGTTTATCTAAGGCAGCATCTACTTTTGTTCTAAGGGCAAAAGGAACTCACCTAGGCTTAATTCTAATCTGCTACCTGGGGATCTAAGTTAAAGGAAAGGGGTTTTCCTTTGTACTTAGCCAGGTCTGAGGTGAAGGCAATGTCGAACTCCTTGATGAGATCAGCTAGAAGGGGTTCCTGGATGTGATGAATTTCTTAAATGGAAAGGTCAGTGAATGGAACCATTCCAAGCCTAGCAGACTGGGATGTAGTCTTCCACTATAATGACTGGAAGATGTCCTGAAAAATTTCCATACCGAATATGGAAGGAGCAGGTACCCAAAATGGGGATGATCCTGCCTTGGTAATCTCTCAATTTAGTGAGGTTGAATTTTGTTTTTTGAAAATTGAGGAACTAATTTTTTAATGGTGTGTCAGGACATCAGGGACATGGAAGACTCTGTGTCCACCTCCATTTTCTATGGAGACCCTTCTAATTGGATAGTAACAAACATTTTATTTTTCCTATCACTAATTGCATTGCCAATTACTGTTTCGCGGGAATAGCTATCGTTGTTGTGTAGCAATCTTCTCCCCTGTTTGAATTTTTGAACTGAAATTTTTAAAAATTTGTTGTTTTATCTATGGGCTTTGAATTTGGCTGAGGGGCCCTGCACACTCTAGACAGATGGCCCCTTTGCCCACACCTTAAGCAGTCAGCATTTCAGAAATTGCAGGCAGATCTCAGGTGCTGTCCTCCACAGATCAGGCACGTATTCTGGGTTGTCGGCTTCTCTTTATTGTCTCTCCTGCTATTGGGTATCTTGAGACGGTGTACCTCATCTCCTTTTTCTTCTGCTGGGTCCCCAATATGTCTGCTGTTTCCAAATAAACAGCCTCTATTTTGGCGGAAAATTTTGAGGTATTGGTCATTTGTATTTCTGAGGAGGATTTATTTGATAATTCAGCTGGTCTAGCTTCATCAAGAGCCAATTGGAGGGAAAATACAGTTTTAGTCAGTAAATGGCATTGCAACCTTAAGTCTCTTATGCCACATACCAGCCTATTCCTCCAAGCATTTTCCAGGTGTTCGAATTCATAATAAAGAGCAGCAGACCTGAGGGCAGAAATGTACTGATTAATATTTTCTCCCTCTCTTTGATCTCTATGATAGAATGCATGCCTTCTGGCTATCATAGATGGAGCTGGAGAATAGTAGTTTCTTAGGCTTTCTAAAATAAGGCACAAGGCACAGTGTGCAGTGTGCAGTTTCTGAGGGACCAGGAAATTATTTGCTGTCTTGAACACCTCATTTCTGCAATAAGATAGGAAATAGGCTTTTTTCCTATCATTTGAAATGTTGACGTATTCATTTGCCATTAGAAAATATATGAATTTTTCTAGATAGGTATCCCATGATTCTGCAGGATCAAAAGCGGCAAAAACGAGCAAGGCTGTCATTCTCTACAGATGGGGGACTCAGTGCTTTGTTTAAGAATTGTTGGGCAACTTTTTGTCACTGATAGCACTTTAGCTGTCGTAGTTGTGCTCAGCTCGGTGACTTGTTGTCAGCTGGGTCTCTGCCTCAGGTCAGAATGATTATCCTACCTTCATCACCAGCTGTTATGGCCTTGGCAAGGGCTTACAGAGTGAGGCGAGATGTTTTAACAAGGCTAACAAGGGTTTATTGTTAAACAGTAAATGCTTAACACGATCGCTAGTTTTGGCAGCTAGCGAGGCTGCTCGGTTAGCTCATTACATATTCATGTCAGCTTCGGCTGAGCCAATAAGGGCTCAGCGGCTTCTGCATCAGTGTCAGACCGGAGTGTAGTCTGGATGCAGCACAAACATCAGTAAGTCTTAATCTGTCATCCATTTACATTCCAAAATCATATCTGTTCTATGTAGTACTTCATGAGGTGATAGCCAAAGTGGCACTTTATCAGCTAATCTTCATTTATACACTCACCATACACATGCAATTGATTGCCTAATAGCATGAGTCTTAAAACCAGGTTTAATTTTTATTTTGTCATGCCACTGATAGGCATGCCACCCAAATCTCAAATCAAAACCTTTGAGGTCTAACACTCTTGAATTTTTTAAAGTTATCCAATCTTTTTCACCATACCAAACAACAAGCATCATAATATAATTTAAGATCTGGCAAACTCTGTATAATCTGAAATAAAAATAACAATCTAGGTAGTACATTCATTTTAATTACTGAAGTTCTTCTCATTAATGCAAATCCTATTTTTGCCATCTATTTAAATCCAATTATATTTCATTCCATATTTTACCATAATTGTTTTTGTAAAGCTTAGAATTTTCCTCAGTACGAGTCACCCCCAAGAATTGTACTTTTTCACAACTTTAAAACCAGTTTTAAATTCCAATTTTTTCTTATGTTTATGTTCTTAGTCAGGATGGTCGTCTTTGATTTATTTATTCTTAAACTTGCCTTTCCCCCAAACATTTTAATCTTCCTCATAATTGTTCAATGTTCTCTAGCAGGTCTTCCATAATCAATACCAAATATCGGTAAATGCACATAATTTTGTAATTATGCACTTTAATTTATCAGCTGATAAAGGAATTAAAGAAACTTAAGGGAAATGCCCCAAGCCATTTTT
Source organism: Ahaetulla prasina (assembly GCF_028640845.1). Taxonomy (NCBI): domain Eukaryota; kingdom Metazoa; phylum Chordata; class Lepidosauria; order Squamata; family Colubridae; genus Ahaetulla; species Ahaetulla prasina. The sequence continues at coordinate 58,906,995 of NC_080542.1, read as the reverse complement.
TGTCTGACTGATACTTTAGATTGGATCAATGTTTGGAGGTGTAAAAATGGACTAACAAAAGACTTTAGCTTCTTTGCAAAGAGACACAAATCCTTTTCTAGAATTGATATGATTTGGATTACAAAAAATCTGCTTCACAAAGCAACTTTTTTTCTTTCAAAAAAAATTCTGACCATTATCCAGTGTCCTTACACCTTAACTTTGGTCCCCAGTTTTTTAAATGGAGATTAAATGAGACCACAGATTGTTAAGGAATATAAATAGGTACTTCAAGACTATTTTAATAATTTAGGTAAGGGAACCAATTTGACAATAATTTGGGATGCTTGTAAGGCTGTGATATGAGAACATTTTATACAATACAATACAATATAGCAATTAAGAGGAAGATAGATTAAAAAAATCCAAAACATGTTACAAGAAATTAACCTGAAGGACCGGGAATTCCAGAATTCATTAGAAGAGTCTAACATACAATCAACTAAACTTATTGCAGCAAATTTCTTTGTTGACTGTTCCAGATATTGAAAAGAAAATTAAATGTATGAAACAACACTTTTTGGAACATGCAAATAAACCAGAGAGCAGGTTGGCACACAAACTAAGAAAACAGACAGAAAAGAAGATGATAATCAAGTTTCAAGACAAGAATAAGATCAACTACTTCTTCCAATAAAGGATTTAATGAATTCTATTTTACAAGGGAATCCTATACCAGATTCTTGGAAAGATACCTACATTTCTTTAATACCCAAAGATGGACTGGATTTAATCTGTGAAGAACTACAGGCCAATTTCTCTCCTTAATAATGACTACAAACTCTTTACATCTATTTTAGCTAAAATACTTTAAAAAATTTACAGGATTATATATATGAAGGCCAGTATAGTTTCTTATCTAAAAGACAACTAAAAGACAGTGTAAGAATACAACTGAATATTTACAAAAGTGTAGCAACAAACAGGCTGCATTAATCTTTCTGGATGCAGAAAAGGCTTTTGACAACTTGAACTGGGCCTTTATGTTTAAAGTAGTGGAAAAGATGGATTTTGGATTGGGCTTTATACAGGGCCTGAAGTCCATCTCCAGAAAGCTCCATGGTGAATGGAGACTTTACAAACCCATGTGAAATCCACGGGGAGGGTTCCCTTCTTCCAAGGGAAGAAGAGGGGAGGGTCCTTTATCTCTTTTATTATTTATTCTAGTGTTGGAACTGTTAAATAGAGATCTTAGACAGGATAACAGAGCAAAAGGACTAAAATCAGAAATCTCTATCCAAATAAAGCACAAGGAAAATGAAGAGGAAGGACAGGACGAATGGCAGCATGTCTAACAAGGAGCAAAAAGGCAACCCTGACTTTTCCAGAACTAATCTATTGATTTAATATCCTCACACAGGAAGGAAACATGCAGACATCTGAACAAAAGACTTTATTAAGTGTTCCAATGGTAAGAAATAAAGAAGCTCAAATTTCTCAAAGAAAAAAAGGCATGGTTTGGTGACTGGTGACTCACTACTCATCAAACCATTTCAGGGAAACTTGGACAATAAGAACCCAGTCAGTGGTGGGTTTAAAAATTTTTTGCTACCAGTTCGGTGGGCATAGCTAGATGGGGGGGCATGTGGCTGAGTGGGCCTGGCCAACTTGATGTCACTCATACCCACGCCCACTCAGTCACATGACCTCCCCCACATAGCCATACCCACAGGAAAATATAGGAAAATCATTCTTTGCATTCTTTGATGGATTACATCCCAGAGTTCTGAAGGAGCTGGCAGAGGTTGTCTCAGAACCATTGTATCATATCTTTAAAAAATCCTGGAATACTGGGGCATTACCTGAGGATTAGAAAAGAGCCAATGTGGTTCCCATCTTCGAAAAAAGAAAAACAGACCAAGGAAAACCAATCAGACCAGGGGTGAAATGCTCCCGGTTTGGACCACCAAAATCACCAATTTTTCCTCTTTGTCCAAGTGAGAAGAGAGTATCTCGGAAGACTAGAAAACCCCTATCCCAAAGTTGCTCAATTGAAGATCAATTGCCTGGAGATCAATTGCCATCGGGCGATCCGGTAGCGATGGGGGCAGGTAGTTTGGAGAATCGGTAGCAAAAATCCCTGCCCCCACCACTGCCCACGCCTCGTTGTTCCTCTTCTCTGTCCCTGAAGCTCTCGGTGGTGATATAGCTGCAAACGGTCTTAAATGACTGCTGCAGCACTTCAAAGGGCCGCACTACAGCTGATCAGCACTGTAGGCAGCTAGTAGACCAGTGCCTCTTTTTTTAAAGAAGGTAGACCGGTGCCTCCCAAGTTTTGTATACTTTATTATTTTTATTATTTATTATTATTGGCCATGCCCATTCAGTCACCTGACTACCAAGCCACGCACACCAATTAAGCCACGCACACAGAACCGGTAGGGAAAATGTTTAGATTTCACCCCTGAATCAGACCCATTACAAACCAATCAGCCTAATTTCAATACTGGAAAAGATAGTCAAAAAACAGATTTGTGAACATCTAGAAACAAATAAAGTTATAACTAAAAGCCAGCATTAGTTTGTTAAAAACAGATCATGCCAATCAATCTTATTTCATTCTTTGACAAAGTGCCTAAATTAATAGATCAGCAAAATATTATTGACATAGTATAGTTAGACCTCTGTAAGGTATTTGACAAAGCAGACCAGAACTTACTTCTTTGTAAGCTAAAATAATGTAGGATAGACAGCATCACCACCAGATGGATTTTAACTGGCTGAAAAACCAAAGTCAGCGATAGTCCTTAATGGTACTATATCTATATAGAGAGAAATAAGCAGTGGGGTACCACAAGGATCATGGATTACACTACGCACATGAAAGGTTACTAAAACCTCGTGAAGACTGGCAAGATTGTGTTTGGGAAACAACTCACTTAGCTTATCTGAAAGGATTTAAACTAAAACTGGAGGAGGGAAGATACCAATTTATAGGACTAATCACAAAGCATAAAGCTCAGCACAACAAATCATAATGAGAAAGGGAGTGGTGAAGAAGGTGCAATTACAAATCAGGAGATAAGGAAAGCAAAACGAGTCAATCATAATTGTCTATACAACAATGCTCATAGCATGGGGGAACAAACAGGGAGAGCTTGAAATCTTAATACCTGAGGGAAAGTATGATATTGTAGCTATTTTGAACCTTGATGGGATAGAACCCATGATTGGAACACATAAACAGGATATAAAACCTTTTTCTTGTTCCATACAATCAAGTCCTATTGCCTCCTTTTGGCAAGAATTTTCAGTTTCTACACTGATACCTTAACCACTAAACAGTCACTAAATTGTTTATGGCATTTATATGGATTTATAAACTGGTGATTCGGTTAACTTGCTTTAGATATACAATACCTACATTCTTAACTTTTATTGCTGTTTTATACAGCGTTGCTCTTTTATTCCTGTTTTCCTTAAGTTGATTTTATTTAATTTCTATAGCCACCCATCTCAATCAATGACTCTTGGCAGCTTAGAATACAAAAATTGTTACACTAGATTCTTTTCCTGTTTATTCCCTAGATTATACGTTTTGGATATTTTTATTTAATTACCTTTATACTAATCCTATAATTTTTGTATAGCTTTAACAATATTTTTTTGTTTTTGTTGAATATTTTTGTTGAAAACCAGGAGGTATTTGGCCTCGTATTTCAATGGGTCTCTGATCACGTAATAAAATTGTTATTGTTGTAAATTGCTTATGACTTTAATGGAATAACGAAAACCAGGAGAAGAGAGCTACTATAGAGCACTTCACAAACTTTCCTTAATGCAATGTTCTCTTTTCCAGGCAAGAACGCCCACACTTCAATTAAGTATTTCATTTAGGCTTTCTTTTCTGACGTCGAACTCGCTGTTTGTTCTGTACTTTTTTTCTGCTACAAGCAAGAAAAGGAGAAGGTGGGAGGAATGCGGTCGGAGCCTCGTGACGGAATTGCCCAATCATGAAATGACCTTGCTTTCTAGCTAAATTATTTTGTATTAGTCAGTGTCTGGCAAGAAAGAAGGGTTGCTATCCTGTCTGTCGCGCAGGAGGGAGGTTCTGAAAAAGTGGGAGGGTTTTGGATGCGGCGCCAGAGGGTTGCATTTGTTTCTACGAGCTGCTTGCGAGAGGAAGAGAAGGTTGTGGTATTTGGACGGGACAATGGCGGCGCTAGCAGTCTCTTTTCGGAGGTTGTTGCAGGCCTTCCTTGCAAGTTTTTGCTGTTCAGTTGTTTTGACGATGACAACTGCAACTGGATTGCTTCTTTTCCTTCTCCCTGAAGCAGCAACGGGTGAGTCGCATATGATAGTTAAAATGAGCCAGATTGGGAGCAATTGGGCCGGTCCAGTCTGTTCCCTTTAAGGAACATGGCGCTTCTGCAGCCGCCCAGAACTAAGAGCGTCGGGGAACAGAGTGTTAGGAGATGGTCGATGGAGGGGGAGTGCGCGTTTCATCGACAAGGAATCGCTACGGCGGCAGACTGGACAATAGCTGCTCAAAGCAATTTAACGGCTTTCTTTAAGCGTAATAGTAGCGGATGGAGTTATACAGTCTTTTCGTTCTATCATCCCATTCTCTGCCCGAAGCAGGCGGGCAAACAAAAGGTCATCGACAAGAACTCGCCTCTCCGTTTTCTTAGAAAATGAATCCCATAAAATGAAAATTTAGAATGCTCCTTTTCTAGAGTATGGACGCAGTGCATCATATCAATGTTTCGTGTTTGCGCAATTCAGCACGGAACATTGCTGTTATATTCGTAGAAACGGTACCATCTGGAATAAATCTTGCGTAGGGAAGGAGAGCCCCGAATTCCTCCCTGTATCATCTTCTTCTCTTAGTCTTGCAGGATAGGACAGATGGTATTTGTTTATTAATATAGAGGTACTTCTTATCTAAGGATCGACCGTGAGAATTACAGAGTCTGAGTTTGATTTCCTTATCAATTCACTGTCCAAGTTGTTAGATATCTGGCGTCAAACGTTGCCTTCAGCTTCTCCTTACAACGTTTCCTCAAAGTATTACAAACATTAGTGGTGCTTATAATCTGTATGTCATTTTAATTGTTTATTGAATTCATACACCACCCACCTCACTGCTAAGACTGATTTCAATATTTATATTAATTCCCCCAAAGTTTTGATATTTGGCAGTTTTAACAATTTACAACTTGTTCATATATTGTTGTTAATGCAGAAAGCTTTCAAGATAACACTTAGTATGTTATTTTATTAGACATTGGTAAATTTATAGTTTAGTTAAGTTTAGTTTTTAGATTAAATAGCCTAGCATAAGCATAGCATAGAATAACAGAGTTGGAAGGGACTTTGGAGGTCTTCTAGTCCAACCCCCTGCTTAGTCAGGAAACCCTACACCACTTCAGACAAATGGTTATCCAACATCTTCTTAAAAACTTCCAGTGTTGGAGATTCACAACTTCTGGAGGCAAGTTGTTCCACTGATTAATTGTTCTGTCAGGAAATTTTTCCTTAGTTCTAAGTTGCTTCTCTTCTTGATTAGTTTCTGCCCATTGCTTCTTGTCCAAACATCAGATGCTTTGGAAATGGCTTGACTCCCTCTTCTTTGTGGCACCCCTGAGATACTGGAACACTGCTATCATGTCTCCCCTACCACTTCTTTTCATTAAGCTAGACATACCTAGTTCATGCAACAGTTCTTTATATGTTTTAGCTTCCAGTCCCCTAATCATCTTTGTTGTTCTTCTCTGCAGTCTTTCTAGAGTCTCAAAATCTTTTTTACATTGTGGTGACCAAAACTGAATGCAGTATTCCAAGTGTGGCCTTACCAAGGCATTATAAAGTGGTATTAACACTTCACGTGATCTTGATTCTATCCCTCTGTTTATGCAGCCTTGAACTGTTTTGGCTTTTTTAGCAGCTGCTTTATACTGCTGGTTCATATTTAAATGGTGGTCCACCAGGACTCCAAGATCCCTCTCACAGTTACTACTATTGAGCAAGGTACCACATATACTGTACTGTGCATTTTGTTTTTCTTGCTTAAATATAGAACCTTACTTTTTCAACATTGAGTTTCATTTTGTTAGATGAAACCCAATGTTCAAGTCTGTCAAAATCCTTTTGTATCTTAAGCCTATCTTCTGGAGTGTTGGCTATTCCTGCCAGCTTGGTATCATCTGCAAATTTGATGAGTTCCCCATCTATCCCTTGTCTAAATGAATGTTGTTTTAACCATTCAGTCAGGTCTGACTCTTGGTGACTTTATAGGCACGTGCTTTCCATGCTATCTTGTCAAACAGTTTCTTTCAATTGTTGGATGGTCAACTTTGAATCAGATTTTCCACTTGTTCCACTAATCATTCCTAGCATCATTGCCTTCTCCAATGAATTTGCAGGCATGACGTGGCCAAAGTAAATGATGTAGTCTTACAATTTACACTTCTAGTGATTATTTGGGCTTTCTATGGTAGGCATGATAATTTATGATCACCACCACAGTTCAAAAGTGTCACTTATTTTTTGATCAGCCCTTTATTAGTCTCCAGTTCTCATACCCATACATCATTATAGGGAAGACTAATCCTGTAATTAGCATGATTTTTTGTGTTTATATCAATATCTCTGTTTTTCCAGATTTTATTCATGTTAACCATTGTAGTGTGACCTAAAATTATGCTGCATTTGATTTCAGGAATAGAACTGCGATTGTGAACAATTTTGGATCCAACGAAGATAAATTCTCGAATTAATTCAATTTCCTCCTTGTTGATTTCATGTCCATCTGCAGCTATTGTCATTATCCTGATATTAAGACTAATTATTCTAATTATTCTGCATTCTAATTATATGGAATTTTCTAAAAGAATACTAAGCATCATTACTAAAGATAGTTCTTTTTCAATCTTTTTATACATTATTTGAAGGAGGATGAGTACTTGTCTAAATATTGGATTTGCTGATACTGGTGTTCAGTTTTTGTCTTTTATGATAGCACTTAGACTTATATGCCACTTTACAGTGCTTTACAGCCCTCTTTAAGTGATTTACAGAGTTAGCATATTGCCCCCAACAATTTGGGTCTTCATTTTACCTACTTCGGAAGGATGGAAGGCTGAGTCAACCTTGAGCCTGTTGAGATTTGAATTGCCAAATTGCAGGCAGCTGGCAGGCAACAGAAGTAGCCTGCAGTGCTGCACTCTAACCACTGCACTACCGTGACTACACAATAACTACACAAACCTAATATAAAATCACTGTTCCTATACATATATATAATGCATCATCAAATCAATTTCAGTAGTCTATAGTATGAAAACTAACTTTTACAATTAACATCATAAATCTACGTGGATACCCCCAGTTTGATAAATAAAAAATATAGTTCATTTAATATAGTCTTTGACTGTAATAAAGATTTGATTTGATTTGATTTTGTTCCCCACAAATTCAAATTCTGCATGTGCTATTAGAAAATTAGCTTTTTGAGAATTACACTTCAGCAGAAGTTTGTAAAGCTATTAATAAACACCAAAATAAGGAAAATGCTTGGATAAGATTGTTTACTCACTCTCACACTCTCTCTCTCTCACACACACACATACAAAGAGACACATGTATATGTACACATATAGGTATAGGAATCTATTCCCAAATCTATAGATCTCAATTTACCATTCTTTGAATGTGAATAGTAATGTAATTTATACTAAAGAAAACTGTGTGGAACATTGGTAAAATGCTACTGGTTCGCTCTGGTTCGGGCGAACTGGTAGTGATAAAAACTACTGGTTCAGGCAAACTGGTAGTAAAAATAAGCTACTGGTTCAGGTGAACCGGTAGTTAAAAAAAGAACTGATATTTCTGATGATCAGCTGTGCAGTGGGGTTTAGCTTTGTTAGAAAGCAGGAAATCCTGCTTTCTAGCAAAGCTAAATTGCGCGGCACAGCTGATTCCCCCCCCAATGTTCTAATTACCTTCCTAAGCCTCCTTTTGGCGCGTACTGTGCATGTGCGTGCACACAGCATGCACTAAAAGGAGGCTTGGGAAGGTAAGTAGAACAGCAAGGAGAGGGATCAACTGTGCAGCGCATTTTAGCTTTGCATGCCGCAGCTGATTTCTCCCCCACTTACCTTCTCCCCCACTTACCTTCCCAAGTATCCTTTTGGTGTGTACTGCGTATGCAGTGCATGTGCACGCACGGCCAGCGAACCGGTAGAAAACCAGTTCAGATTTCATCACGGGTGTGGAATGTTTTTTTTCCCTATTAAATTAATTTTTTTCCTATTAAATGAGCAGAACTGTGATAGAAAGAGTTTTCATGTGAAAACACCTTGAGACATTTTGTCTCTGAGTCCAGAGACTTTGAATAGAATACAGCTATTTACAAAGTAAATTTGTGTTTAGTGCCTTTTTGGAGTTTAATGCCATTATTTAATTTGATACTATTTAACTATTTAAAATATCACTAATATTAAACATTTTTCTTTTAAACAGCCTTGCAATGTTTTTGTCTTCACTGTACAAAAGAGAACTTCACATGTACAACAGATGGGCTGTGTCTTACTTCAGTGACACGGAATAGAAACAAAATTCAACGCAATAGTATGTGTCTTGCAGAATATGATTTATTTCCCAGAGACAGGCCATTTGTTTGTGCTATTTCAACAAGTGAAGGAGGAATTACAGTGCCTCATTGCTGTGATAAAGACTTCTGCAATAAAATAGATCTCCCAATTCCAACACCAGGTAAACATTTGTCTTATTAGTAGAAAATGGATAGTTGAGAGAATTTGCTATAATCAAACTTATCTATAAAGCACAATTTTATTGTCTTTTATTTCACACAGTACCACGTTATCAATATACTATTTAACTAATGAGTTCCTTGTTTTATCTTTTGTGCTCCCTTTTTACATTCTTAGGTCCTGTAACAGGGAAGTTTTCTTCTACCCTAGGACCAGTGGAATTAGCTGCTGCTATTGCTGGGCCAGTTTGTTTTCTTTGTATTTCACTTATGTTGATTCTTTATGTCTGCCATAATCGTACATTCATACACCATCGAGTTCCAAGTGAAGAAGATCCTTCAATGGAGCGACCATTTATATCTGAGGGAACTACTTTAAAAGATTTAATTTATGATATGACCACTTCGGGATCAGGATCAGGTAATTGGTTCTCATATTTTAGTAAATGATTTTTAAAAACTTATACTGTTAATAGTGCTTTGGACACATATTATGAGCGGAAATATTTAAAAATTTAGCTGTAGACTTTTTTGGGGGGTTGAGATTTTCATTTGTTATGCCAATAAGAAAATTTTATTTTGTTCATAGAGACTTCTGCATTTTATATTGTCAAATGGAAAAGAAAATCCCTTTCTTAATTAACTTTCATATCAGAATAAAAAAAATATTTGAAGCTTAAGTTTTATGGTATTTCCAAGTTTAATGCCCTGTTGTAGATAAAACTCTAACCTAATATATTTTATCCTTCAGATTGATAAAACATGGGTAATCCCCACTTAACAACAATAATTGGGACTGCAATTCTGTTGCTAAGCAGTGTGGTTGTAAAGCACAAAGTTATGTGATCACACTACTTACCACAATACAGGCAGTCCCTGTCATTGCTGTCATTCAGCAGAAAGCATGGATCATTTACAAGGACCAATTTGCTGCTGATTTCATTTGAGAAGATGGCAGGAAGTCCCAGGTAGCTCATAAGCAGGCCAGCAGAAAGGTAAATGGTTGCTTCCAGATGAGGGAGAGTATACATGTCTGCAGTAGAGTGCGCAAGCTTATTTGATCTAAAGGTGGCTGCTATTGGGTGAGTCAGGATGTAGATAATAGTTGCAAAAACATACTCAAAAGAGACAGTGAAAGCATACAAAAGAGCTAAGCTGACATAATTCACTACATGTGTTCCCTGGTTTTCTATCCACCCATTCAGCAACCATTCAATGTTACAGTGGCACTTACAATGGATTTATAACTGGACCTAGAAAATCCAGTCATCATTACATCCCTACAATTATCATGGTGAGGGTGTCTATCTTGCGATTGCCATGTTGCAACTAACCAGTCACAAGATTGTCATTTGCAGCTTCCCACAAGAAAAATCACTGGAGAAACTGTTAGAAAAGGTCACAAGTTTCTCCCACCATTTTGCCTTCCTAGGAGCTTGCTGTGGAATACAAGATACTGTACTCTGTAGCTCACCCTGATTCTGTCATATAGCCTGCCAGCAGCAACACATTTCCTCACTTGTGGCCTCCGCTGGCCTTTCCATGGCTTCCACCAGCCTATCTTCATCCATAGCACTTACCCATAGCTTCTGCTGTCCCACCTGTATCTATAGCATCCACCTGTGGCCCTCATTGAGCCAAGCACAGTCCCCTTCCTGCATCCTCTCCACACTCCTTCCCTGGGACTCTCATCTCTCCCTGCTTAATGATCTGTGTGGTCCTAGAATTATGATAGTAATCACGACTGTCAGAATTGCTGTTAGTAAGTGATTCCACATTTCACTCTACAAATACATGTGACAGCATTCCCAGTACCAACAGCTGTTGAAATCTGAGAATCTATAGAATACAGGAGGAGAGGAGTGAAAAAAACCATCAACCCTTAACCATCAAACTATAATATCAATAAAATGTAGTTCTACCCAGACTTGTGGAACATATTTCCTGGCCTGGTCTATTTCAAAGGACAAACAGGTATGTACAAACCAGATTTGGTTAGAGCCCAATTGGAAAATTATTTCAGCTTTAAACAGATTTCGTGACCCACTTAATTGATTTAGATTACCAATATTAGTGGAAATGTGGTAAGATTTTTTAGAGATAATGTCTTCTTAGATATGGGAGTAGAAAGTTGCAGTGATTAAAAAATGGTGGAAGTATTTGTGTATTTATAGCAAATGCAATAGCATAATATTGGAGATTAATGCAGCCAAAGAGCTGCCCAAAAGAATTTATTATTGTTCCTGGAAATTAAACTATTATTTGAAGTTGCCTTTTTTTTAACAAAGCACGATTGGTCTCCTTTATTTATTACCAAAGGAAAAGCATGGCCAATTAAAATTAGTAATAGCCAGAGGCTTTGATATTCTTTTGATAGGAGGAAAAGATCAAAACCTGGATTGATTAATTGGCCCTTTATCAACTGATCAGAAAACTTTTTTTTAGGTTTGCCATTACTTGTTCAGAGAACAATTGCAAGAACAATTGTACTACAAGAAAGTATTGGAAAAGGTCGCTTTGGAGAGGTCTGGCGAGGAAAATGGAGAGGAGAAGAAGTTGCAGTAAAAATATTCTCTTCAAGAGAAGAACGCTCATGGTTTCGTGAAGCTGAAATCTATCAAACAGTTATGCTCCGTCATGAGAATATTCTAGGATTTATAGCTGCAGACAATAAAGGTTGTCACAATCCAGAATATTTTGCTTATTATATACAGTAACTTGTTATATACAGGTAGTCCTCAAATTACAACCACAATTGAGCCCAACATTTTGGTTCCTAAGCAAGTCAGTTGTTAAGTGAGCTGTGCCCCATTTTTATGATCTTTTTGCCGTAGTTGTTAAGCAAATAATTTCAGTTGTTAAATTGTATTCGTTAAGCGAATCTGGTTTCCTCATTGACTTTTCATGTCAGAAGCCAGGTGGGAGGGTCCTAAAAGGTGACACATACCCTCAGGATGATAAATACATGCCATTTGCCAAGCACCTTAATTTTGATCATGTGACCATGAGAATACTGCATTGGTCATAAGTGAAGAGTGGGACATAAATCATTTTTTTGCTGCCATTATAACTGAACGTTCACTAAATAAAGTTATAAGCTGAGGATTTCTCATTTCTCAATGAGAAATATTAATGACATAATACCTAAACGTACTCAAAAAATCAGGAAAATTATATTTTTTGAAAAAAGTTTTTAATTGAAAAACAAAATTGTAATGGCTTTGTGTTTGTTCAAATCTGTCTTAAATGCTTATATTAAGTATCTCTTACTCTGCCAAATTGGGTGTTCTCCTTTTATGTCAAATTTAACACTCAGAATTCCTCAGCCAAGCAAGGCCATTGTAGAAGATTTTAAGAAACCCATGGTCAATGACAATTGCCAAGGCTGAGAAATCTTTATCTGGAATAAATTGTCCTAGATTTATTTGCAAGGCCAACAGAATAATAGCACTTGCTAATCAAGTATCTGAGTACTAATGACCACAAGGAGATACTGAGAATATAAACTAGACAGGGAAATTTAAAAAAAAGTCCTGGAAGGCATAGCAAGTTATTTCCAGATTGTTTCCAAAGGCTATGTCCATCAAGTTACAAGAAGCTAACCTTAATTTGAAGAAACTTTACCTTTCAAGTGTGAATAATTTTATAGATTGATATTAAAAGAACTAAAACAAATTGTTTGCAGTGAGGACTTTGGTTTATATTGCAATGATTTAACAAATATTTTAATCTGGATTGTAGATGTGTTTTTCATCTTGGATTTTTTAAAAAGCATATTTATTACAAATTCAATACAGTGAGATGTGGGTTACTTAAATTTCCATGACTTCATCATCTTAAAAACTTGAAGGATCTACTTTTGATACTGTGCTATCAAATATAGTAAGAGATGGTAGAGTAGAAGGGCTCCTCCTAAAATCCACTCTCATCTCTACAGTTTTAAGTGTGTTCAGCTCTAGATTGTTACAGATGCACCACAGGGCCAGTTTTTTTAACCTCCTGTCTTTTGGCAGACTCATCACCAACTTTTATGAGACCAATGACTGTTTTATCATTTGCAAACTTTAATACTTTTAACAGAGAGATCTCTAGATACATAGTCATTTTTCCAATGTTTTGTTTATTTTGTCCCTTAATTTTAATTGTTCCTTTTCTGTTTTGATTTGCAGATAATGGTACATGGACACAACTCTGGCTAGTGTCAGATTATCATGAGCATGGTTCTCTTTTTGATTATTTGAACAGGTACACTGTTACTGTAGAGGGAATGATAAAGCTAGCATTGTCAACTGCCAGTGGACTTGCACATCTTCACATGGAGATTGTTGGCACACAAGGTAACTTAATTCCATTGTTTGTTTCAGTTGTTAATGTACATTTTCTCTCAGTATACATTTTGAAATCATTTTAATCATCTCCATTACAGTTTAATTTGGTTTAACATTAAATTTATTTGATTTATGTTTAGATTTTAAAAAATGATTGCATGAATCGTACTTTTGGAATATCTACTAATTAAAGTTTTTAGTGGGAAACACCCCTCCACTATTTCCCTCTTACTATAGTTTTTCTTCCTGAACCCATAGGAGCACCGCTTTAATGAATATTCCTCCTTAAAGTTCTTATTCTTTTTTCTAATTTTTCTTTTAATCATCTATTCTAAAATAAGTTTTTCTATATACTTTTACCAGGTGAGCTATCATGTTTTACTGGAGACACTTAGTAAAAATAGTTAGAGGCAAATCAGATTTTTTTAAAAATCTAATAAATCTAGTAAAAGAATAGTAAATCTACTGTAGTCTAGTATATTTATTTTAGCTAAAATTAAGATTTTCCAAACTAAGGTAATCTCTCAGATTCCTTATGGCTGCTAAATAAATTTACTCTTTTTTAAAAAATTTAACATTTTTGGAACCATTAATTTGGGACATACTAATGGGCCAAACCTATAGGAAATAGAATTAACACGAGTCAAAAGATACCGTATATACTCGAGTATAAGCCGACCCGAATATAAGCCGAGGCACCTAATTTTACCACAAAAAACTGGGAAAAACTATTGACTCGAGTATAAGCCGAGGGTGGGAAATGAGGCAGCTACTGGTCAATGTAAAAAATAAAGATAGAGCCAAGTAAAATAACATGAATATTTATTTGAACGAAAAACAATAAAAGTGCAAAAGGGGGAAGGAGGATTCCCAGCTCTAAACAAAGGGAAATCCCGGAATGCCAGCGCGAAAGGTGGTGCTCGCGTTCCTCCTCCCTTGCTCAAAAGCCCCAACATGATATTGGAATTGGATGCCATTATATACCTGCTGAGGGGATAATTTGAATAACTTGAAAGATATAAAAGCTCTAAACATATTTGTTTAAAAATCTAAAATCTATACTTAAAATAAATGAATATAAAGTAATAAAGTTCTTTAAAGTTGTAATTCACTTTGCTGCTGAAAAAGAAAGGAAGCTTAACACCTTAAATGGTATTTATTAACTGAAATATCATCAAATCAAATATATAATGAGGTATATTATAATGACCTTTGTTTTCAGAAAGAAGCATGATGGAAGTTTTTCAATAAAGGGGGAAATATAGAAAAAACTTAGTGTCATGCTCATATATCATCTTTACAGATGTTGTTAACACTATACTATGGCAGCATATGATGGTACAATGTTTCAATCAATTTCAGGATGAAAAACTCATCAATGAGGAGGAGGAGTATAATTTATTAACCTTGTATGATATCAGTTTCTCAAGGACTCTAGAAGGACCCGAGGAAGAAATCTCTGCCCCCTCCCCACTTTCCCTTTCCAACCCAGCCTTCCAAGGGGACCCGAGAGGAAGAAATCTCTGCCCCCTCCCACTTTCCCTTTCCAACCCAGCCTTCCAAGGGGACCTTTGAGGGAGAAATCTCTGCCCCCTCCCCACTTTCCCTTTCCAAGGCAGCCTTCCAAGAGGACCTCTCGAAAAGAGCGAAAGCTTTCTCCTGGTCGTTTTACCACCACCATACCCTCCACGCCGGCCATCCTAGGCTGGGTTAGAAACAAGGAGGGGGAAGTTCAAGGACCACATCGATGGCACGAGCTCAGATTGCCGGCTGGGGATGATGGGCGCTGCAGTGCGATCTCGGGAGAGACTAGGGGGGAAGAAAGAATGACTGTTTCCCCACACCCTAGGATTGGGGAAAACATTGACCCCCCCCCCTTAGTTGCGGGAGAAGGGTTGCGCTTCAAAGCGGTCGCCTCCATCCATCAATCCATCCTTCCTTCCTTCCTTCCTTCCATCCTTTTTTTTTTTCCCAGCGAGCGGTGCGTGTGTGTGACATGCAAGCAAGACGCCTCACGGGGCATGTGAACTGGGTATGTCTAGTTTAGGGGTGACATGATAGGAACATTCCAATATCTCAGGGGCTGCCACAAAGAAGGGGGAATCAAACTATTCTCCAAAGCACCTGAGGGCAGGACAAGAAGCATGGGTGGAAACTAATCAAGGAGAGAAGCAACCTAGAACTAAGGAGAAATTTCCTGACAGTTAGAACAATTAACCAGTGGAACAACTTGCCTCCAGAAGTTGTGAATGCTCTAACACTGGAAGATTTTAAGAAGATATTGGATAAGCATTTGAAGTGGTATAAGGTTTCCTGCGTAAGCAGGGGTTAGACTAGAAGACCTCCAAGGTCCCTTCCAACTCTATTATTCTGTTTTTTTGTTCTGTTTTCTTTCTAATCTATCTATCTATCTATCTATCTATCTATCTATCTATCTATCTATCTATCTATCTATCTATCTATCTATCTATCTATCTAATTAGCTAGCTAGCTAGCTATCATTATCTCGCTCAAAAGACAAAACCTAAACACGAAGTTGTAGCTGAATAGCCCTACATAATTTAGCTTTTCCCAAGCTGGTGATTTCCAAAGGCTTTGAAATGCGACTTTCCTCATCCTCTGCCAGGATAAGCTGATGTGCTCAGAAGGCTGGGAATGGTGGCATTTCCTACATTTCTTGTGGGCAGAAGGTGGACCCCTATGTTTCCTTGAAAACACCTCCCAATATTTATTAGAGTGACTTCTCTCCCCAGAAGAAAGGTCGGCGCTGTTTAACAATCCGTCAGCTAAATCCTATCGAGTCAAAGGGGCCAGTCAATGGGGC
Organism: Ahaetulla prasina; assembly: GCF_028640845.1. NCBI lineage: Eukaryota > Metazoa > Chordata > Lepidosauria > Squamata > Colubridae > Ahaetulla > Ahaetulla prasina. The sequence continues at coordinate 58,891,091 of NC_080542.1, read as the reverse complement.
TAGGATGAATTCTGGGTCACCAGGGACCCTTTTTTTGTGCCCGTTCCCCAACCAGGGCGGGCCAAGCAGCCGCTCTTTTAGCGGCTCTGGAATGGATGTTGAGGTAACCCGAAGAGGCAGCCTCTTTTCAACTCCCCCGCCCCTTTTTTTTAAACGCGTCCTGCCGGGCGGCGACAGGGACGCGGACACCAAAAGCGGCGCCCCGTTCTTCTCCGCTTTTATTTTATTTTAGTATTCAATCGGCAGCAGAGGCTCGAGCCTTCTGGGGCGCCGGGAAAAGGAGCCGAGGGGCTGCAGCAACGTTGCAAGAGAGGCGGAAAGAGGGGTGGGGGAGAGAAGCAAAAAAGAAGAAGCAGCAAGCTTCCCAGCCGACTTCGGTGTGGCGCGAGAATCCGATCCACCGCCTCCTTCCCCCGGCCGACAGGGCTGAACTGCCGCGCTGCACCACCACTTCCCAAAACAGATTTCCAGACTTGGAAGCAGCCCGCCACGAAAGGAGGAGGAGGAGGAGGAAGGCGAGCGCCGGCTGCTCCTGCTGCTGTTTCGCGCTCTCCGCCCCCTTCCAGCGCCTTGACGCAGAGTGAGAGAGAGTAGAGAAAGGAACCGCGCCGTCCGACCGGCTGTGTGTGTTTGTGGTGGGGGTCTCGTCCCAGCCACCCACCCACTCGCTCCCTTTCCTCTTCGGAGCGTGGGCTGATCTTAGAAGCGCTGTCCCGCGGGCCGCCGCCTCCTCTTCCTCCACGCCGCCTCCTCTTGCACGCCTCAACCCCCATCCCCACCCTCTCCGCGTGAAGGTCACCTCCTCCTCTTCCAGGCGGCGGCGGCGGCGGCTCCGAGCGGAGCGCCACAGCCGGCAGCTCCGCTTCCTCCCACCTTCCTCCTTGCTAAAGGGCCAAAGTCGGCTCCCCGCCCGCCGCGGGACCCGAGCCAAGCGGTCGCAGTCCAGCCGAGCGGTGAAAGCGACATGCCGGCGCCACTCCGCTTTCACCGTTCGGCTGGACTGCGACCGCTTGGCTCGGGTCCGCAGTAACTCCGCCAGGCTGTGCCGCCAAGAAACCATTTAAAAGCCCGCCAGGGCTTTCTTTCTTCTCCCTCCGTGCTTCAGAAGTTGGGCTTTTAAATGGTTTCTTCGCGCACAGCCTGGCGGAGTTACTGCGGACCCGAGCCAAGCGGTCGCAGTCCAGCCGAACGGTGAAAGCGACATGCCGGCGCCACTCCGCTTTCACCGCTCGCTGACTGCGACCGGCTTGGCTCGGGTCCGCAGTAACTCCCGCCAGGCTGTGCCGCGAAGAAACCATTTAAAAGCCCAACTTCTGAAGCACGGAGGAGAAGAGAAAGCCCTGGCGGGGCTTTTAAATGGTTTCTTCGGCACAGCCTGGCGGAGTTACTGCGGACCCGAGCCAAGCGGTCGCAGTCCAGCCGAACGGTGAAAGCGACATGCCGGCGCCACTCCGCTTTCACCGTTCGGCTGGACTGCGACCGGCTTGGCTCGGGTCCGCAGTAACTCCCGCCAGGCTGTGCCGCCAAGAAACCATTTAAAAGCCCAACTTCTGAAGCACGGAGGAGAAGAGAAAGCCCTGGCGGGGCTTTTAAATGGTTTCTTCGCGCACAGCCTGGCGGAGTTACTGCGGACCCGAGCCAAGCGGTCGCAGTCCAGCCGAACGGTGAAAGCGGAGCGGCGCCGGCATGTCGCCACCGCTCGCTGGACTGCGACCGCTTGGCTCGGGTCCGCAGTAACTCCCGCCAGGCTGTGCCGAAGAAACCATTTAAAAGCCCAACTTCTGAAGCACGGAGGAGAAGAGAAAGCCCTGGCGGGCTTTTAAATGGTTTCTTCGCGCACAGCCTGGCGGAGTTACTGCGGACCCGAGCCAAGCGGTCCCAGTCCAGCCGAACGGTGAAAGCGAGCGCGCCGCATGTCGCTTTCACCGCTCGCTGACTGCGACCGCTTGGCTCAGGTCCGCGCGGCGAACTGCTCAGCCTTGGGCAAATCCCGCCGGACGATCTCGCCGCCTCTTTGGCGTCTCCTGTGCGGGGTTCCCGAAGTACATCAAGACGTAGACTCGAGTATAAGCCGAGGGGGCGCTTTTCAGCACAAAAAACGTGCTGAAAAACTCGGCTTATACTCGAGTATATACGGTAATTAAAAGAAACCATGCTCTAGCATACAACAAGACCATGCTTGTTGTCTTACATGTTTCTAAATGTAAGACGGCATTTTGGAATTATTTATTATTTATTTATTATTCAAATTTGTTGCTCCTCCATCCAGAGCCCTACTACCTTCAGGCATCGCAAGAGAGCAGCCACAGTATCACTCAGGTCACTTTTATGTAGCGATATACTGTATTTTAAGAAATTATAGCTACGTGTAGGAACCATTATTTGTGAATTTTATGTTATAAAATACTGTTTTATTTGAATTAGATTAAAAAATAGTTGTTCATTTCAGGTGACCATCTATATTTTATCCCATAAAATTTAGACTTTTTGTTAGAACCACTGGGTAATTTTGTTAGAACCACTGGGTAATGAATTTATTGCCTAAATAAATTTCTTCTTTTTTGTAGTGCTTAAATATGCAGAAGCTCTATCTTTTTTAAGATACTAACATTCTGATTAAATTGTAATTCTTTTAAAGCAGGATTTCCTAAATTCCTGTAATCAACCTTCTTTCAATGTAATCTTGCCTAAAAACCCAAACACCAAAATGAACAATGAAATATTAATGAAACTTTGGAGAACATAGATTTATTCTAACAATGTAATTAAAATATTCTTATATCTCTCCTGGACTCCATCTGCATCTCAAGGGAGGTACACATTATAGTTTGGAAACCTTGTTTTAAAGCTTGTTCATCTTTATTTAGTAATTTTGTCAGAATTTAACAAATTTGAATTTTAATATATAATTAGGAATTTATTTTAGTTTAATTGCCATCAAGTCTTTATCAACTTTTATTGAAGATTTAGATAGATTTTTCTCCATTGTAATCTGTCTCTAGCATGGTCTTTTAGGCCTACCAGTGGGGCACCATAATGTTCTTCTATCTTATTTTTGATTGTCCTCTTCTCTTTTCCTTCAGTCTTTCCCAGCATTAGAGTTTTATGTGGATAATTAGGTTTTTATGTAGTGTGTGTTCAGAGTGGAATAATTTGAGCTCCATCAATAGAAATAATAATTTGTTGCTGAAGATTATCAAGAAAAGATTGGACAATCATTTATCTGGGATGGAGTAAGGACCACAGGCAGAAGATCTCTAGGGTCCCTTCTAGCCCTGTTACTCTATGAACGTCATCTTTTGTGCCTTGAGTTATAATTCAGGTTTATTTAGTTGATGATATTAATAGTGGTTCTGTGTGTTTTAATTTCAGGTAAACCAGCTATAGCTCATAGAGACTTGAAATCAAAAAACATATTAGTAAAGAAAAATGGAACCTGTTGCATTGCAGATTTAGGTCTGGCAGTAAGACACGATTCAGCTACAGATACAATAGATATTGCACCAAATCACAGAGTGGGAACAAAGAGGTAAACTGGTGTTTTTTTTATTGTTTTTTTTCATAATCCAAACTGAAGATAAGCTAAACAGTAGATGTTAGACAGTTATTTGTATAGCAATAGAAGAAAGTCTGTTGAACTTATTAGAATCTTGCAGTAATGTGACCTATAGCAGCGGTCACCAACTGGTGGTCCGTGAGAAAATTTTGGTGGTCTGCAGAAAAATTATTTGAGTTTTCTATATTGCACTAAATCACGGGTTCTCAAACTACGGCCCCTGGGACAGATTGTGTTGCTGCAGAGAGTCTCCCCCTTTGGGGCCTTTTTGTGTGGGTCGGAGGGAGAAAAAAATTCCAGCTTGGGTCTGCTTCAGTCTCATGGTGCGGGGCTTTGGGCAGTGGCTGGAGGTGAAGAGCTGGAGGGCCTCATTGCAGTGGGGCTGCATCATGGCCTGGAACTGGCTGACCGTCTCAGCCTGCTGAGTCTCCAGGCGCCGGTACCTGGCCTTGCACTCCTGCAGGTCTGCTCTCTGCTTGGAAAGCCTATGCTCCTAGACCTCAGTGAGGTGTTTCTGCTGAGCTTCCTTCTCCTTCAGATCCAATTTGAACTGAGCTGTTTTGCCAACTCTTTCTTGTGGCGGCTGCTTAGCTCCAACAGCTGCTTCCTGTTGGGGCCTTAAGGAGCCTGGGCGGGCAGGCGAGGAGGGGCTGGGAGGGGAGGGGTGAGTAGAGGCTGGCGAGGCATCCCTCGACATGAGTGACATTGAGTTTACCACGCCCACCCAGTCACATAACCATCTAGCCACGCCCAGCCAGCCGGTCATTAGGCAGCTCATATTAGTGGTCCGTGAATTTAAAATTATGAATTTAGTGGTCCCTGAGGTCCGAAAGATTGGTGACCCCTGACCTATAGTATGATCAGAACTTCTGACCTTTTAGAAGATAAAAAGATTCCGGTTGTATATTTCACAAACTTTCTCTTACTACTACATTATGAAAACCAGTATAATAAATTGTCCTCATATTAAACGTGGATTTGGAATTTCACACAAATAAGTATGAACTCATTTGAATTTACTGCTTAACATCCTAACTTATTGAATATAAGTCATTAAAAAGATAAACACATTGCTGCATGCTTACAAATGAGAGGAAATAATATACTTTGCCTTATTCTTTCCTTTATTCTTCTCCAGCAAGTGTCCCAGAACTGCTGAGTGTAGTGCCTTCTCTCTAAGAGTGAAGGTATAAGTGATTAAAGGTGACCCTCTTCTCCACAGAGCAATAAATAAAATGGAGAAGAAAGATATATCTTTGGACTATTATTTTTCTATCATTCTTGGTAACCTATTAATATGTAATCTTTTAATTTTGGAAATTTGTGTAAATATTAATGAGGAATCAAGTTTCTATTTAAATGTATGAGCCTTGTTTTAACCAATGACGGATAAACTTTTATCTGAAATATACTGTATTACTTTAGTTTCCAGATGAAGTCGTATGTGCAATAATACAATTCCAGTGTAGTTTTCTCTGACAAATGAATTTTCTGTATGGAAGAGTTTTATGTCAGAAAAAGACCTTCATCTGCAGCCTGATAGTGTGAAAATCAATTATTTTCTCTAATCTATTAGTTATTTATCTCGCTCAGTGCTTTATTTTTCTAGAAATCTTACAGCAGATTCTATTCAGTCACAGAAATAATTAAAACATAATATTATATATGAAGAAGCCCTGCTAGGTGGCAGCAGATAGCCAAACCTGACTGGTCTTTAGCTTTTCTCAACTCAAATAGCTATTGTTCAAAATGATGTAGAGGCATCTGTCCCCTTCATGGATGGGGTAGGAATTAATTGCAATATCTTATAAATAGCCAACAATTCTAAGCTAATATTTAATTAATTAATTAATGTGCTGCCCATCTCATTGTCACAGTGACTGAGTAGCCTACAGAATGATTATAATATAAAACAAAATTATGAAAGATTAAATAAAGACTAAAAACCAAGATAACAGGCCACTTTTCTTGGACCCCGCCAGCCAAAATTCTTTGGTAGATGGAATCTGAAGTAGACATCTTCCACTATAGCAAGTGGGACAGGCCAATGCATCTCCTCAGGTAACCTTGGATTCATTGCCTAAAGGGCTTTAGAGGTATTAAACAACTCAAATTGGACTCAGAAACAGACTGTTATCGAGTGCAGCTCACACAATAGCATTGTTATATATGCCACCCAAGGGGCCTCTAGAAATATTCGCGCTGTTGCATTCTATACTAGTAGCTTCTAAATACTCTTCAGGAATATCGCTACGTTGCATTAGGTAATCCAACTGAGAAATGACCAGAGCATAAGTGACTCTGCACAGGATCTCATGATCCAGGAAAGGGTGCAATTAGGGCACAACATGAAGTTGAACAAAGGCAATTCCAGACTTCATTGCCATCTACTCTTTGAACAGGAGATGTAAGTCGAGAAGAACCCAGAGATTGTGCCTAAAATCTATCTGAGTTAGCAAAACCCAATTCATAATTAAAGATGATAAACTCCCAGGTCCCAAGGCCCTTTGAACCCATCTTGGCTCCTTTCAACTGAAGCCTGTGATCCCCCATCCAAACCCCCACAGTCTCCAGGCACTGCAAGTGGGCAGCTGCAGTATCACTTGGGTCACCTGAGGTGGAGCTATAAAATATTAGGGTCATTCTTGAGTTGAACAGGAAAGAGGCAGTTTGAAACTTTTAGCCCAGCTAGAGAAAGGCAGATTATAATCCTTTCATAGCCAAAGTACATTTCTCTCTCTATAAGAAAGGAAAGTGAATGTTTGATCCCAGATCCCAAACCAGCAGTGAATGTACATCCCCAAACCAGAAATGCTGCTTTGTTTGTGATTTCTTAGCTATTTGGGAATAGCCATATACTATTTAGTCAGTAGATTTTATAAATCAAAGTTTTCAAAAGTTGTGATGTGGACTTAGTAGTAATTATGACTTCAAAATCAGTGATATATTATTGTGAACTTTTGTGCTTAACTTACCTTGCAGTAACTGGTTTAGTTTTCCAATTTAAAGTTTTTTTTAAAAGGAAAACTGTGGATTTCATTAGAATAAGGTAAAGGTAAAGGTTCCCCTCACACATACGTGCTAGTCGTTGCCGACTCTAGGGGGCGGTGCTCATCTCCGTTTCAAAGCCGAAGAGCCAGCGCTGTCCGAAGACGTCTCCGTGGTCATGTGGCCGGCATGACTCAACGCCAAAGGCGCACAGAACGCTGTTATCTTCCCACCAAAGGTGGTCTCTATTTTTTCTACTTGCATTTTTACATGCTTTCAAAACTGCTAGGTTGGCAGAAGCTGGGACAAGTAACGGGAGCTCACCCCGTTACACGGCAGCACTAGGGATTCGAACTGCTGAGCTGCCGACCTTTTAATTGACAAGCTCAATGTCCTAGCCCCTGAGCCACCGTGTCCCTGTTTCATTAGAATAGCCAGTAATCAATAATATACAGTATCAAGTTACTTTGTAGAATTGAAAAAGTGCTTACAGCTGCTTATAATGGCTTTAAAAAATAAAATTAAATAATGTTCAAGCAACATTGCTTTATAAGTAATATATATTGATCTTTATATTCATAGGTACATGGCTCCTGAGGTACTTGATGATTCGATAAACATGAAGCATTTTGAATCTTTCAAAAGAGCAGATATTTATGCAATGGGACTAGTGTTTTGGGAAATAGCTCGTCGATGTTCAATTGGTGGTAGGTTAAAAAAAAAACCCAACAAATTAACTTCAATCAGTATCAGAAATGAACCTTAAATTATATATTGATTTATATATCTCAGGAATCCATGAAGATTATCAGTTACCATATTACGACCTTGTCCCTTCTGATCCTTCGGTTGAGGAAATGAGGAGAATTGTTTGTGAACAGAAGCTACGACCCAATACTCCAAATAGATGGCAAAGTTGTGAGGTAGATTCTTTTCTTTAGATAAATTTTAGAATACTTTTAAAATAAACCAATATTTTTTAAAAAAATCAATATTTTGATGTTAGAATTTGAATTAAAAGAAATATGAATGTCAGGACAATTGTGTTTAAGATTATGGACTCATTTTGTATTTGTATTTATGGATAAATGTACTTAAAATATTTTTGCTGTGTTATCAAATGGCTCACAAAATATTTTGTTTTATTTATTTGCAGGCATTACGAGTAATGGCCAAGATTATGCGAGAATGCTGGTATGCCAATGGTGCAGCTAGACTAACAGCTTTACGCATAAAGAAAACTCTGTCACAACTCAGTCAGCAAGAAGGAATAAAAATGTGATTTAGGAAATAAGTGTTCAAGAAACCAATATGTGCACCTGGCTTGTACATTAAACATTGTTCTACCTCACTGAGGGAACAGAAGATTATTGCTGCCTTTTATACACTAAGATAATCAGTTATTAGTCCAGGATTTCTCTAGATGCAGTAAACTGTTGTATAGAATCTTAATTATTTTTTTGAAAGTCACATTGGTATCTTATGTTTAAAACACAAAAAATAAGCTTGAGAGTGGAACATGTATGGTGCTCAAGGACAGTAGGAAAGATATAATCATGATGGTACGCTGTATATTGTCATATTGTTTTGTTCTATTTGTTTTAAGATGCTATTATTGAATGCCTTTCATTGAAACTTACTCACATGACCTTATTTCATCTGGAAAACACATGCAATTTATGCAATACTTTGTATTATGTCTATCGTTTACATCATATCATAACTTGCCTTTTAAACCATTGTAGTGTATAAGTGCCATTTTTAAATTATCTTGATGCAGTTCATTAGGATATACAAAGTCTTGGTCCTTGTGAAATGACAGTAAATCTGTGTTTAATCTGCTGGCTTCTACATACTTTGATATTACCAAATTTTTGGATTTCCAAGGCAGCCTTGCCAAGTTCCTGCTAATTGGGAATCCTTACTTACAGGATGGTACCAGATTGATTGGCTACAGGATGATTTCTCACACATGAATGAATTTCCTTTTATGGAATGTTTTTTCTCTAGAGCATAGGAATTGGAAGTATGCAGATTAATTCTGTGCTATTCCTATGCTTTATATATTACAGTGAACAGAGGTATTGAATATAGAATTCTGAAAAAGAGCTTTACCTGTAAGAAATACTTCGATGTTTTTTTTACATTCAGTATGAACTCTTAAAATAAACCATCTTAAATATTCTGTCAGAAAAAAAATCATTGTTCTTTCTGTGCAATGAAAACTGCTTTGCTAAAATTTAATCATTGCTAAATGCTTTTCTGAGGGTGATCCATATAGAAAAAATGTGGTCTGTTAATAGTCTTACTTGATTCATTCTGCATGCGCCAAATAGGAATTTCCTAGTATCTAGAGTTGTTTGTGTAGATTTGGTCACTACATAATTCTTAATGTTGACTTTCATTGACTGATAATGAACTTTGGAGAAATGAAGAAGCTGAGTATTCTCTTCCTACCATGCCTACCCCACTCATGCCAGCAGAGGCCTACTGCATATCCCATTGGTCAAAGAACTCCAGCTGACTCTATTATATCCCTTTGGAACATTCTGCCTCTTGGGGTAAGATCTGCCCTCAGCCTCCTATTATTCCATAAGAGTGTTAAGACCTGGGTCTAAAAGTTGGCCTGAGGACCCAATGGGGGAGTACCACATTGGAGATGGCTACTCCACCTTGGCAAGGAGAAAATATCTACCCTAAGGAAGTCTGTTTATTGGAAAAGAAATACATAATACTCTGGGTTGAACAGAAGATGGAAGAACCTTTTCTGTCCCCACCCTGATCAAAATTAAAAAGCAGATGGCAGCAGTGAAAGTTCTTAAAAGTGTGCTCCTTTTCATCAATATTTTAAGAGTCCTAGAAGCTGTTTAACTTCAGTTTAGAGAAACATCTTTTCTAATAAAATTCTCTAAACAATTAGCTTGATAAGATTCTTTTCAAAGATGGTACTCTTGTTTAATAGACCAAGGTAATCCAGCATTCAACTATTTTATATAGGAAAGATAATACTGAAATAGTTTTCTCATCATAGTAATTGGAGGATAATATGCAGATTTGGTCATCTTTTCAAATTCTCCTGATTAATTAAGTTAAAAATAGTGGAAAATTTACAAAATAGTTAATTTCAAAGAGATTTTAAGGATCCCATACCCCTAGTAATACACCACAAGTATTGGATCTTTATCATTTATTTCATTTATATACTCAGAGATATAAAATACTCCTTTGACTCCTACTGTTGTTGCATTGCTAGCCTAAATGGTTTACACAGTAGATATTAGTTAAGGTTGTAATTTTGCTGTTGAGTAATATTTAAAATTATAGAGATATTGATCATATCAGATTACCTATAAAATGATTTTAAGAAACAAAAACCGCATAATTCAAAAAAAACCTTAACGTTAGGTTTAGGCTCACTTGGATTAAGTTCAACTCCTTATTCTTTAATTTATTCAATTTCTTTCCAACGACTCCCTAACACTCTGCCTATCCAAATTCTCATTTTCACTAAAGTTACATGGATAGTAACAAACATCTCAAGCGTTGATCCAGTGTTTAAGATACTTTTGGCCTGGATGATTGAATTTTTATTTACATGATGTGGAGGAATAATCAAATATTTAAAAATTAAGAATTTTACTAAACACTTAAATTGCTGCCCATCTTTTAATTTTTTACAAACCTATATAAAAATGGTTGTTCTAAAAAATGAATTGCAAACCAAGCTCCATGAATTCACATTTAGCCTATTTGTATTGTACTATTAAAACAGATTCAGAAATATCTTTATATTTTTAAAATACTGCTTTAATCTTAAATTACCTCATGACAAAATATACATTTACCTCTAAATATATTTAATGTTTCTCAAAATATGAAGCTTGAGTATTTTGTTTCTCTTAATGCATCTTAAAATATGGTATTCTGATCAATCTGCAACATTGCTGATATTTAGCTAAATTCAGATCACTTTGCTACTTGGAATTCTTGCTAAAATAGGTTTTTTTGTTGAGTTTCCTATTGGAAGGCCACCTAATATATTCTGGATAGAAGGATCCACATAATGGCCTAATGCAAATTTTAATGGGCATACGCAGAGAGTAGCATCTGCATAATTAAGCAGACAATAGATTAGCTGTTTGATGGCTTTTTTTGTCCAAATTGCTCATTTTTTATTTTTTGATAGTTTTGATAAATATATTTGTTTTACCTTTCAAGAACATTTCAAGGTAAAGACATTCTTAACAGATTGATGCATTTTGAGAATCTGTATAAATGTCAATTTTAAGTCTTCATTTCTCTATATATTCTTGATTATGTATTTAAAGAGTATACAATTGGGAAATGTACAGTAAATTGTTGATTATTAAGTGCTAACATTAAGTAGAAAATAACAAAGCAGTGACATTTTTCTTTTTCCGTCCTTCATTTTAGACAGTTTTGTTTGAAAAAACTATTGTTTAAATATTAGTAAATGAATTAATATTGTACATTGTCCCATTACATTTTCTGGTTCTGAAAAATGAGGACAAAATATTGAATAGTTAGTTGAAGAATTTTGCAATTACCTAAAGTTTTCGAAGCAATTTTATGGTTTAAAGTATTTTAAATATTACGTTGTGCTTTTTTAAAAGGAAACTTGCAATGGACATAATGTACCAAGGACACCACTTGCTTTTACACTATAAAATAAAGTATAGCTGAACTAGATGTCATTCCAATTTCAGTTATATTTTACATGAATTTTTCTGCAAAATCTAGATTCAAGTTTAAATTTAATAGATTTATGTGGAAAGAAAATATTTTGAGCACAATCCTGTTCTTTCTTGATCAGTCAGCTTTGCACGTCTGCAGCATTTTTTGCATCTTGGTATTACTTTTAAGACTTATAAAACACTCTATTATATGAATTTTCAGTGTAACCAATGCTGAAATATTTTGAAATAAATTTAGATATCAATCAATTCTGATGACAATTTCTCTCATTTATGTAAGATTTAATTATTCTATTTCATGCAGAATTTTTCTTAACTTTTGCAAAAAGCTTCCATTTTAGGAAAAGCAAAAGAAAGCTTGAAACATAAAAGAGGATTAGACCTCTTTAGGTTCTTTAGATTAAGCTCACAGTATAAATTGCCATCTATCTTCTCTATTTGTCCTTTTGCTAGTGTTTTTCCATTGTTTTCTCACCAAAAATACAGTTTCTTTCCTATCCTTTTGTATAAACTTCAAGCAATCTCTTAAATTCCTTCCAGAATTTAATATGGTAATCCTATATATACATATTTGGAGATAATCATTGATCTTATCACAGGGATTTCTTGTAGATTTATAAGATTTGATGAATGACAATGCAACTACAACTTTTTTTGGGAAAGGGTATTAAGCATATCAAACCTAGAGACATCAGTTAGTTTCATTTCTGCTGGTCTGTAGCTAATTCTGTATCAATCTTTTCTTCAACTTTCTCTTCCAACAGTAGTGGCATTTGGCTTTTTAAAATGGTTTACAAAACACTTTTTCTGTATTACTAAATACAAACTACTGTAAATATAAACTGGGTGGTTCAGAAATATGAAAAATGCTGTAACAGTTATGTACACATTGCTATTTCTATTTAAATTCTATTTTAGAAAGTTCTAGGTGTAGAATATCTTGTCTGTTTAACTTCTCAGGAATCATTTGAATTGAGAAAACAAAATCTCTAGTGCCTTTTTTAAGGTTTTCAGTTAATTTTCTGAAGTCAACGAACATCAATATCCTCTGAACTGCAGAGAAGCTGGGCCTATTCAGTCAATCCTCCAGAAGAGATTGATGGACCCAGTAGATTTCAAAGGGAGCTTAGGGTTATTCCTGAGTTTCCAGCACATGGCTTAGACAAAACTTAGTCATGGGTTGAAATGAACATATGACAGGTGGGTTTGTGTCTATGTAGTCATGAATAGAACCTCCTGGTTCACAGAGGAGCTCCATGAGATGCAGAAATATAAGAGAGGCTCAGAGTACTATTGAAGAAAGACAGGATCAAAGGATGAAACTGACTTGGCATAGGTAAGAGTGTTTATTAGGCTTTTGTGGTAAATAAGAGTTGCACAATGTGTTTACTTCTCTACTCTTACTGAGTCTGTAGGTATCTGGTTAACAGTTCTGTTTCAAGGTGAGCCTTTGCAAGATTATTGTGGGAATCATTTTAGGCATACTTGGACAAAGTTGCTTGAATTTGGACAATGTCCGTATTGCTGTGACTGGTCAAAGCCTCTTAGGAAGATAAATGCAGCTGAGTCCAAGTTCTAATTAATGCCCCTTAGTGGGAGAAGATAGCTCTGCTTGCCTTGAAAGAGGCCATGGTATGCTCTATCTTCAAGAGGCCATTCTTGGACACAGTAGTTTTAGATAATTTCTGTTCAATCTCCAATCTTCCCTTTTACAATCAGAATTCAGGCTGGGCTATAATATTAAAAGGTGTAGAAATGTGCTTTCAGAAATTTTATAAAAAACTAAAGAAACAGAAGTCCAAGATGCTAAAACATAAATATGAATCAAGAGAAACATAATAGAAACAACATTTGAGATATTGTAGGGAAATAGCAACGGTATTAGAGGTATAAAGGTAGAGGTATTCTATGATGTATTGTTCCTTCAGTGTTCTATCCTGAACTAAAAACTCTTCAATCCTCCTAAAATAAAAAGCAAAGAACCCCAATAGCATTTTTAATTGTAGTTGCTAATACATATCTTTAAAGCTTTATCATTCATACAATCTACTTGAAACGTCAGCTCAGAAGTGCTTCAGCCTCTAATTCGTATTAATTTGTTCGATTTTAAGGCATTGCCAGTGATACTCGTTTAATGTATTAGATTAAACTGTTTTTGCTTATTAGAACTGAATTAAATAAATACATATTAAATTGTAGGTTGAAAAAGGCAAACAGGTATTCTGTGAGATTGTTTCTTTTTAGGATTGGTCTGGCTTGGACCCATACATATATTATACCAAAAACATATCTTCCACTTACTCTATTAACATGTAGTTTTCTATATGTTTTTAATCAGACAGTAACCTTAATTAGCATATCCCAAAGATCCTTTTTTCAAAAGGCAATTGAACTTCTTTGGTTTTTTTCTTTAAAACTTTTCATTTCTCATCCAAGAAGTTTCTTCAGTTCAAGACAGTTCAACTTCTTAGATGAGAAGCAAAACAAACACACAAAAATTATTCTTATTTATCATTTTTTACAAGAGATATAAAAGGTAGTCATCTAGTTCAGAGAAACAATACAAAATGATATAAATCATAGACATTCCAACTCCAAGAATGTGTCAAAATTATTGGGAATAATAACTTCTTGGAATTGCTTTTAAATGACTTTTCCTAACAGTACATGGCATCTTGACCCAAACAAAACCAAGCCTTTGAACATATAGAAGTAATTTATTATATGTGCAATAGTTGAAAAAAGAAAGTCTGGACTGATCTTCAGGTTAAAAACATATGGTTCTTAATTAGCAATCTCAGTAGGTAGATAAAAAAACAAAATATTAAAAAAAATTACCACAAAACATAGAATAAGAATCAGAATATCAAACACAGTTTGAAAGCTTTGCTCGTTCTTCAAATTGCTTGTCCACTGCAAGTGATAAAGCTTGGAGGAAAGTTGTCATTATAACACTAGGAGACTAGAAAGAAAGATAAAAATGTTAAGTGCCAGAATAAAAGCTAGTAAATTCACTATATAAAAAGAATTGAAGAGTTATTTAACACACTAGATTTGTGATGGCGAACCTTTTCGGGACCGAATGCCCAAACCAGAATGTATGTGTAAGTGTGTGCACTGGAGGACCAGAAACCCTAAGACCAATTGGCTGGCACGCACATGCCTGTTTTTGGACCATTTTGAGACCATTTTCCGGGGCATTTTCCAGGCTGTTTTCAGGCCATTTTCTGGTGCTCTGGCGCCCTTGAAGACCAACTTGCCGGAAACCAGAAGAGCAGCTGGCGACAGCATGCATGCCCAGAGAGGGCTCTGCATGCAACGTCTGGCATACGTGCCATAGAGTCACCATCATGGCACTATATATAATATTACAAGCATTACATAAATGTACAAATTCCATGGAAATAGAAACTTCCAATGGCATTTCTGCAGCATAATGAAGCAAGCAGTCGGGTACTTCAGAGTTCTGCCTTGGGCCCAGTGCTCTTCAATAATGGCTAAGGAAACTAGATATATTTAGCCCAGGAGTTCCAATCCCTGGCCCATTACTAGGCTGCGGTCTGCTTGGAACTGGGCCGTGCAAGAAGTGGACAAATGCACCCATGTCAATCCACTTGTACTCATGGTAGGCACTTGTGCTCAGAAAGCTCCACTTGTGCAAGCAATGGATGTATGTGCCTGCCACATATGCAAATGGAGTTGGGCGTGTTCACATGCCTGCCACTCACACAGAACCATCCCATCTCCCCATCCCCTGGGCCACCACCAAGCTCAAAAGGTTGGGGACTGCTGGTTTAGCCTAACAAAGAGAAGGCTTAAGAGTGACATGATAGCTGTCTTCCAATACTTGAAGAGTGTCACAAAGAAGAGGGGGGTTGATTTAGTCTTCAAAGCACTTGAAGGCAGGAAAGAACCAATTGGTGGAAACTTGTTACAGAGAAATCCTATTGGAATTAAGAAGAAATTTTCTGACAACAAGAACAATTAATTGGGAACAGTTTACCTCCCAGAATTGTGGATGTCTATTGTTGGAGATTCTCAAGAAAAGATAGGGCAACCATTTGTCGATGATAGAATAAGGACTTCTGCCCAGGGCAGGGGATTATATTAGACTCCAAAGTCTCTTCCAGCCCTATGATTCTGTTATTAATCTAACTGAATTAATTTTTTTATTTGCTATTGCACACAAATGCTTTGTTTATGCTTATTCTTTGTAATGTCCCAAAATTAAAAATGGGAAAAATTATAGTTATCACTGAGTAAAAATCAAGCTCACATATAGGGCTATTTATGTATTTTATGATCTTTATAAAAGAACATCATCTTACCTGAATATACAGTGCATGGGCTAGAAAAGGAAGCTTTCTTAGGATACGGCCGCTAAGTCCTTCGCTTTTCCTATAAGCAGAAATATGTTATGCATTAGGTTTAATTTTTTGTCAGTATGAACATATTAAAAAATTAGAATAAATTTCACAACATAATACATATTGAACCAACCTGCTATTGAACCTTGTTTGCTCAATGGTAATATTTTTGGATTGTATTATATTATTATTATTATTTATTATTATTTATTCGATTTTTATACCGCCCTTCTCCCGAAGGACTCAGGGCGGTTTACAGCCAAATAAAACAACATAAACATACACAAAAATTAAAAACATATTAAAAAACTGATTATAAAATGGCCTAATAAAGTTAAAACCTTCCTGCGCATGCGTCAAGATGGCGCGGTGACGATCTTCGCGGTGCGGTCCGCGGCTTTTCCAGGGGGTCTGGGACCGAGAGGGGGTCTTTTTTAGCCCTCCGGTCCCAGACCCTTCCGGCGGAACATCAGAGTCACAACAGAGGCGTTGGGCTGAGGCCCGCCGAGCCGCGAGCCTCAGAACAGCTGATAGGCGCGGCGGCGGGCTCGGCGGTTTTCCTCAGCGTCTCCCCGGGGCGGTGGCTGTTTGGCGGTAGGCCCGGCGGCTTGGCGGCTCCCCTGGTGGCTCTTTGGACGTTTCTCGGTGGCGGCTTTGCCCTGCCCTGCCCCTGCCCTGCCCTGACTCGGCGGCTCTGCCCCGGCTCTATGGCGGTTCAACCCCGGTGTTGGCTACGGTCTGCCTGGGCCTGCGGGAAGATCGGCGGCCCAGTGACGGCCCAATGGCGGCTCTGCGGCTCTGCGGTCCGGCGGCCTTGCGGTGGCTCAGTGGCCCCCTCGGCGGCCCGGCAGCTCCCTCGGCGTCTCCCCACCTTCCTTGGGGTGGTGGCCGTGGCCATGGCGGGCGCTGCGGGCCTTTGGGTCTGGCGGCGGTGGCGGCGGCCCCAGGGCTAGGGTTTTCCAACAGTGCTGGATGGGACTTGGCGGACTTTTCTCCCTTGGAGCCTGGCGTTTTCCTCGGCTTATCCTTGGACCTCTGTCGGGGCCTGCTGGGCCTCTGGCTGGGGTGATGGCCACGGCGACCGCGCTTGGCTTCCGGGTATCGGCGGCTATGGCAGCGGCGGCAGGTGGCCCCCCCACTCCCGGGGACTGAGGGTTTTCGATCAATGCCTGAGAACGGTCTTTCCATCAATGCCAGGAAGGAGGAGGCGAGAAGATCGATCGCTGAGTGGTAGTGGCGGAGGGTCAGATGTAGCCATCTGGAGGTTTCGCCCCTCGGAGGAGGACTCGGAGGTGTGGCTGGCCTCTTTAGACCCTCGGCAGCTCGGCCTAGGACTGTTCAATCTGGCCTGGAGTGTCGGAGCAACTGGGTATGGAGTCCCTGACATCAAGGCCTATATTGACTTTAACACCAATTGATTGACTTGATGGAGGATGGCTAGTCATCTGTACCTGGGGCAAGTGAGACCGTTTGGGTTTGGGGACAGAATAACGGCCCCATGGAGCCCTGGAAGTCCACGGTTCATCTCGCCAGCCAGGAGCCTAACCTTGCTATAATAACCGCTACAATAACACCTTGACATTTTCACCGCCTGGATGGACTGCTGACCGCTTTGTATTTGTATTTTTATTTACCTATGCGAAGATTTTCAACGCGGACCTTCTTGCCCTCGAGACTCCCTCTCGAGGTCTGGCCTCCACATTATCGAGGGCACATCTTGAGGACGGGTTTTGGAACCCCGAGAGATGGCATGCAAATCTAGGAGGCTTAGGGATTTTAATGAACTCTTTAGTCGCTTTTTATTGGGGATTTTAAGGGAAATTTTAAGGGGAGGGAAAGGCGGGAGTTGGGGTAGCCCGTCGAGGTGGGGCCAGTCACTGCGCATGTTTGCGGCGGAGTGTTAATAGGTCCGAAGGTTCCGGGGGAGGGTGATGTTCCAGGTGACAATTGTGGTTCCATCTGTGTGGTTAGTGGGAGAGGCAGATATGGCGGAGGGGGGGGGCCGTATCGAGACCTGGGAGCACGTGTTCGATGTCTGAAGGCGATCACGTGCTCCGGCCCCTCAGTTCCTACCCGTTCCTCAGGAGGCCATGATCCTCAGAGCTTGGATCTTCGGCTGATGTTATGTAATGCCCGGTCCGTGGCTAATAAAGCTCCCCTGATCTGTGATCTTATTCAGGGGGAGTCCGCGGACCTTATGGGCATTACGGAGACCTGGTTGGGCCCGGAGGGGGGGGTGCCCCTTGTTGAGTTGTGCCCTCCAGGTTTCCGAGCATTTCATCAGCCGAGGGCCCAAGGTAGGGGTGGGGGGGTGGCGGTTGTTATTAAGGAAGATCTAGAGCCGAGGAGGCCACTGTTCCTCAGATTGCCGGCTGTGAATCCCTCTATGTGAGGTGGGGCCATAGGAATCAGTTGGGCTTGTTGATCGCGTACCTGGCTCCTTGCTGCGTGACCACAGCCCTGCCCGAGCTGTTGGAGGTACTGGCTGCTGTGGCGGTTGAGACCCCCAGACTTATAGTCATGGGGGATTTCAACTTGCCATCAGTTGGCTTGGCATCGACGGCAGCTCGGGAGTTCCAGGCTTCCATGACGGCCTTGGACCTGATTCGGGTAAACGCACATGGGGGGAGGCATGCTGGATCTGATTTATATCTCTGGACAGTGGTTAAATGATCTGGTATTAGACGATTTAGTAACAGAACCAATGTCATGGTCGGATCATTTTCCTTCGCCTAGACTTCCGAACCGCCATTCACCACCGCAGGGAGACGGAACCTATACGGTGGTTCCGTCCCAGGCGCCTGATGGACCCTGAGAGGTTCCAGACGGAGCTTGGGCCATTCCCTGAGGATCTGGCCCACGGCACGACTGAGGAACTGGTCGTGGCCTGGGAGCGGGCCGGGGCCCTGGACCGTGTCGCGCCTTTGCGGCCTCTGACCCGGCGTAGATCTCGTCCGGCCCTTGGTTCTCCGAGGGGCTGAGGGAGATGAAACGCCGGAGAAGACGCCTAGAGAGCACCTGGAGGTCCAGTCGCCCGGTTGATCGGACACTAGTTAGGACCTATTCTAGGACCTACCTAGTGGCAATGAGGGAAGCGAGGCGCCCACGCCCACCCTCATTGCGTCGGCAGATAACCGCCCGGCCGCCCTGTTTGGGTGACCCGCTCTCTCCTACATCAGGAGGTGCGGGATGACCCTTGCAGGACGAGCCGAGGAGTTTAGTGGTTATCTATACGATAAAATCGCTCAGCTGAGGGACGGTCTGGACCGAATTTGGGATGATCCAAGCGAGGGAGAGGAGGCACGCCTTGTTGAGCACATTTGGGATGAGTTTGACCCTGTGGCTCCGAGGACGTGGACAGGCTGTTGGGGAGGCTTCACGGCACGACATGTTTACTGGACCCGTGTCCTTCCTGGCTGGTACTGGCCACTCAGGCGGTGACACGAGGCTGGCTCCAGAGGATTATCAACGCTTTGTTGGATGGGGTTTTCCTGCCGCCTTGAAAGAGGCGGTGGTGAGACCCTCCTTAAGAAGCCCTCTTTGGACCCAGCTATTTTGGGTAATTATCGTCCAGTCTCCAACCTTCGCTTTGTTGCGAAGGTTGTAGAGAGTGCCGTGGCGCGACAGCTGCCCCAACACCTGGATGGAGATGTCTATCTAGACCCGGTCCAGTCCGGCTTCCGACCCGGATACAGCACGGAGACAGCTTTGGTCGCATTGGTGGATGATCTCTGGAGGGCCAGGGACAGGGGATATTCCTCTGCCCTGGTCCTATTAGACCTCTCAGCGGCGTTCGATACCATCGATCATGGTATCCTGCTGCGCGGTTGGAGATTGGGAGTGGGAGGCACCGTATATCGGTGGTTCTCCTCCTATCTCTCTGACCGGTCGCAGACGGTGTTGACAGGGGGGCAGAGGTCGACCGCGAGGGGCCTCACTTGTGGGGTCCCACAGGGGTCGATTCTCTCGCCCCTGCTGTTCAACATCTACATGAAGCCGTTGGGTGAGATCATCAGTGGTTTCGGGGTGAGATACCAGCAGTACGCTGACGACACTCAGCTGTACTTTTCCACCCCAGACCACCCCAATGAAGTTGTCGAAGTGCTGTCCCGGTGTTTGGAAGCTGTACGGGTCTGGATGGGGAGAAACAGGCTCAAGCTTAATCCCTCCAAGACGGAGTGGCTGTGGATGCCGGCACCCCGATTCAGTCAGCTGCAGCCGCGGCTGGCTGTTGGAGGCGAGTTACTGGCCCCAAAGGATAGGGTGCGCAACTTGGGTGTCCTCCTGGATGATCGGCTGTCGTTTGAAGACCATTTGACGGCCGTCTCCAGGAGGGCCTTCCACCAGGTTCGCCTGGTTCGGCAGTTGCGCCCCTTCCTTGATCGGGATGCCTTATGCA
Source organism: Ahaetulla prasina (assembly GCF_028640845.1). Taxonomy (NCBI): domain Eukaryota; kingdom Metazoa; phylum Chordata; class Lepidosauria; order Squamata; family Colubridae; genus Ahaetulla; species Ahaetulla prasina. Next base: position 58,871,066 of record NC_080542.1, on the reverse strand, counting down.
CAGTCACTCATGCGCTCGTTACCTCTCGCTTGGATTACTGTAATGCTCTCTACATGGGGCTCCCCTTGAAGTGCGCTCGGAGGCTTCAGTTAGTCCAGAATGCAGCTGCGCGGGTTATAGAGGGAGCTACGCGTAGCTCCCATGTAACACCGCTCCTGCGCAGACTGCACTGGCTGCCTGTGGCCTTCTGGGTGCACTTTAAGGTGTTGGTTATGACCTTTAAATCGCTCCATGGCTTAGGACCTGGGTACTTACGGGACCGCCTGCTGTTACCACACGCCTCCCACCGACCCGTACGCTCCCATAGAGAGGGACTTCTCAGGGTGCCGTCCGCCAAACAATGTCGGCTGGCGGCCCCCAGGGGAAGGGCCTTCTCTGTGGGGGCTCCCACACTCTGGAACGAACTTCCCCCGGGTTTACGCCAAATACCCGACCTTCGGACATTTCGTCACGAACTCAAGACTCATCTTTTTATCCGCGCAGGGCTGGCTTAAATTGGGATTTTAATGTTTAAATTTATTAATTTTAAACGGGGTTTTCTTAGTATGGTAAATTTTAATTATTGGGCTAATTTAAAATAAGTTTTTTAAATCGTATTTTAAACTTGTATATTGTATTGTCGGTTTTATTATGCCTGTACACCGCCCTGAGTCCTTCGGGAGAAGGGCGGTATAAAAATAAAATAAAATAAATAAATAAATAAATAAATAAAATAAAACTAAGACAAAACCATCATAAAATCCCCCACTTAAAAATTTCGTCAGGCTAGCCCCGCACGGTGAAATAAAAAGGTCTTGAGTTCGCGTTTAAAAGATATAGATATTAAAAGATATTATATATTGGAAGTGGGATCTCATCTGACTGAATTCACTTTCTATCAGATTACACATTATTTAAGTATATACCTTCATAATATTACTCAAGACAAATAATTAAAAGTTGTGGAAATTAATTAATCTCACTTCTTGAGCTAGGAATAAAGGTTCCAAATTCAAAAGAAAAGTTGATATATTTTGTGATTTATAGAAATGTTTTCTGTTTTCTTTGTATTATTTTAAGTGCCCCAGGTTTGGATTATTGTTTCTTTAACTTGCACTTCCTTGTTTTTTTAAAAAAAATTCTTTAAAAATTCATCAAGTAAGTTGCAGGCCAAAACAAAAAATAGCAAGAAACCTATTAGGGCCAGCAAAAATACTGTTTAAACTATACAATAGTAATGATTTTGCTTTCCTAACATGTAATCTAGCTTTGTTCTGTTAAGGATATACAAAATATTTCAGACCTTTCCAAAGCATTCTTAATTTTGAAATATCCTGTTTCAATTTTTTTTTATTTGCATTTATATCCCGCCCTTCTCCGAAGACTCAGGGCGGCTTACACTATGTCAAGCAATAGTTCCAGTATAATCACTTATAAACTAGCTCTTCAACTTCTCACCTTTTAAAATAACTTATTTTAAATATCTTCTTCAATTTCGTAGCTTTTAAAATAAATAGTTCTAGGTTGTAAACTCCTAAAATTTAAGTAGGAGTTCAAACCAGTGGAGGTTGTAAATATATGCTCCAGGAATTAAATCTGTCCTTCAGAAATACTTTATGTTTCAGTATTTCCTTCAGAAATACTTGATGTTTCTTCCTGTTGCAGAAATATTGCTTTTTCTTTTTGAACAAAAATGAACTGTCAGCATGCATTCAATTTTTTGCTTTCAGAGTACTGAATATACCTAAATGTATTACTTTTGGGTATTCTTTCTAAATTTTGCTGGGAAATTGACTGGAAAATGCAGAAGTACACTTATGCAATGTACATTAGGAAGAGGTTTCAAGCAACAGCCAGAGATGATAACAGTATTTTTCTGCTGTTAATAACAACAATCAAAGCATTCTTTACAGAATGGAAAAAGGCAGCCGGAACAGAGTATCCCTCAAATAATTTTATATAACTAGAGAAAAAAGGTATAAAGCATTAAATTTTATCCCCTAAAGTAAAAAATTGAAACTATTTGTAGTTTCGTTCCAAAACAGACTTCTTGAGACTTTGTGGGATTGGGTGTAGAGGGCACTGTACTTTGGGGTACTAGTAGATTTTCTTTGGGAGGTAGTATCTGATGAAGATTGCTTGTTAGCAAAGCCTTTGCGTCTTAGCAAAACCTAAGGTTCCATCTCATTTTGTTATTTAATATCTACATGAAATTTATGAAAATGTTCATTTAAAGTATTAAAATTAAGTACAGTACTACAAACATTCAATTCTATTGCTCCTTCTCATTAAGACAAATGAAAACATTGATGCCTAAGAATCTTGTCCAAATTTGATTATAATCTAGATGAGATGGGCAACCTGAGATAAATCCTGAAAATCTGAATGTGCTGTTGTATTGCTCATTCAACCTGGTCTAGAAAAGTTATATTCTGAAAAATCAGGTGTGTTAACTAGGATTCATTGATACTATGCTGTACTTTAATTATTTAATGAGAAAGAATTATAAGAAAGAAAGAATTATCAGAAGTCAGTATAATGTTAAAGTATCAGGCTAGAAATCAGGAGACTATGAGTCCTAGCCCTACCTTAGGCACAAAGCCAGCTAGGTGACTATGGGTCAGTCACTCTCTCTCAGCCCTAAGAAGGTGGCAATATCAAACCACTTCTGAAAAATGTCATAACCACCACCCCGCAGAAACCAGTCCAGACAGTTGCCAGGAATCACAGACAGATTCAAAGGCATCCCTCTCCCCTAGAATATAAATGGCTAAATATTGCAAAATGTGTCAGTTTTTAAATTGTTTTTTTAATCGCTGAGGGAAGATCGTCTGTCTCATGAATTTGTTATTAATACCTGTAGGAAGGGTACTTTTACTGACATTATCACAAACAAAGACCCATTTGTTTAGCACAGAGGAAAAACTCTCCTGAGTGTTCTCAGTTTTTGAAAAACATTCTTCCCAGGTACTCTCTGGCTCCAGACCTATAGGTAGACGCTGAAATACAGCTTTCCATCTCTACTCCAATCATGCTGGAGACACAGTGGAAGAGTTGATCCAGTGCTTGGGAGCTCTTATGGTCTGAATGAAATGAAGCTCAATCTAGCCAAACAGAGGTGTTATGTTTCAGACAATTCCCTGCCAGTATCAGATGCTGGTACACCCTCTGACTTGGGCTTCTCTGACTTACATTTACCAACTCCCTCTATCTATGTAGCAAAGACATAGTTGCCATTATCTAGAATGTGAGGTCTTGGCTGTTTGATTCTGAAAAGAGTGTTTGAACTTATGAAACAACAATCACAAAGAAGCATAAAACAAAACAAAAAGTCAGCAAAACTAAGCACTGATATATACCTTGAAATATCTTTTAACAGGAGACTTAATTTTGACACGTCGTTTTCTAAGTAACCAATCACCTCTAACTCATGGAGTGTTAACAGTTGCTGACGGGGATATATTATTTGGCACTTTGGGAAAAAAAGTTTTTTATTTACAAAAAATGCATATAAAGCTAAAAATCAGTTATTTAAAAAGTGCTAACCACCAATTTAATAAATATAAAGACAATATTCAAAGCAAAGTAGTTATTAAAAAGGAATAGGCATTGCTTACTTGTGCAAATTAAATACACAGAAAAAATACATAAGCAAGAATAAAAATAAAATTTATTTAAATACAATCTCTTTAAGGATAAAAATTATACCTTAAGAATTTTAAGAATACTTAAATTACCTTCATTAGTTCTTCTATGCAAGAATGATAGATTTTGAATATAGCTGCAGGAGAAGGTGGCCCAATATATTGCTTAATATCAGCTCTATCTACAAAAGCAATATCAATTTTCTCTGTGATATTTGAAGTCGTCAGTAAAACCACATTAGGATACCTTTAAAATCAAAATTGAAAGAATGTAACTTCATATACTTAAGGAATACAGAAATTTTTCTGATTCAAATATTTTATTAGTTTATCAAAATATAAAATACAGAAGTACAAAGAAAAATAAAAATAAGGGGAAAATAAGGGAGGAAAAGGGGACAAGAAAAAAGTGTAGGGTAAGAGGGAAAAGAAAAAGAAACATACTGATTTCTGAGTCCTTTTGATGCAGTAGAATAAGGGACTAACATAAAACCTCAACTTTTTACTTTTATACAGGGTGGATAAAAATTGATTTTTTTAAAAAAAACCTAAAAAATCAGATTAAAAAAAATAAATTGGATTTTTTAAAAATCAGATTTTTTTTTATTTTTATCAAATATATTTTAATAAAATTCTTTTGGAGTAAAAATCTATCTGAAGATAATCTTCTATTTAAGATACAATAATTTAGTTTATTCAGCATGAGATGGAGCTTAGTTATGTAGCATGAGGCTGTATATTCTGCAATATTTACATTTTTGGTAATCTAATGTAATGAATCCAAGCTCTGCAAGCTGAGATACCATGTACTGCATTGATGCATTCACACAATTTCACAGTAACTATGAGATAAATCATAAAACAAAGTTCAGGAATAATCCTTTATCCCATTGTATCTATGTACACTATAAACTTTATGATTGTTTGAAGAGAAATGCATCTGTACCACCAGGCTCTTAAGTGTGAGGAGGAAGGGCAAGTAGTAAAAATAAAGTGAAGCCTTCTAAGCAGCTTATAAATATAATATTAAAGAGCACCTGTCATTTCAGATCCATCATGGCAGTGTCTGTTAATGCATCAACTCACCTGTTGCCTGCCACATCCCTCACCTTGTTGTGTCACTGCCGCATCACCAGCCATCCCATTAGAGTAAATGGGACTCTTGGTGAGTCAACAGAGGGTGAGAGGAGCCGCTGCGGGACAAAGATGACAGTTGCTCTTTTAAAATTATGATTTAAATCAAGCCTTTTTACTAGTGATTTAAATCATGATTTAAATTGACTGCTCTACTTAAAGAAGGGAATACAATTTTGTTTCTACATGGACACTGCTTTTGGACTTTGAATAAAACTCTGATTTTGGGTTTTGCTAATTAGATAGATTTGTTGTTATAGAAATGGCTAGTATATATTATTATATAAAAGCAGGGTGGATTTGAGCAGCCAATTTTGCCATCTCTGCTAACTCTTACCAACTTTTGCAGCCATTCTGAAGACAGAATTTTTTAACACGAGACAAATTTTCATTCCTCAAGAAAGTATTTTTTGAGTATATGAGGCTTCTCACTATTTCTACACAATAAATTACTGCTCAGTTATGGAGCAAATGAAGTTTGACAACTTTAAATCAACTCTGAAAATTAGTGCTTTTGTTTGATACTAATTAGAATACTAATTCTTAGAATTAGAATACTAATTATTTTGTTTGATACTAATTAGAATTAAACATAATGGATAGGATAATTATATCAAAGAAAATATACTTTTCTTTGATATAATTATCAAATATACTGAAAATATACTAATTTTCAGAGTTAAGTAATAATTATATATATTCTCTAAAATATACTTAATTGATTTTTTCCCCCAAAAGTTTCTCTGAAAGAAGGAATATTTTCTTGCCTCCAGATAGTCCTATTTTAGTTTTAATCTTTTGTAATAAATGGTAATGATTAATGATTACCTTTTGATCTGATCAATTTGTGTAAGTACTGCATTTACAACACGGATGGCATCAGAAGGCTCAGTACCTGCTTGAAAAGCATTACGAGCAGCAGTGAGACTTTCCACCTGCAAAAGAAAAAAAATTGCTATCTTTTTAGGATAGTAATTTTATAAAAAGAGTTCTGCCTAAACTTTTAAATCAGAGGTGTCAAATTCATGTTGTCAGGACAGCATTACATAATGTATCGGGATTTTCCCCCCTTGCTAAACCCGCTGTGGGCATGGCCAGCGCATGATGCATCCAGCCCATGGGCCTGGAGCTTGACAGCCCTGTCAAATGTGCCATTTCTATTCTTTCTGCCTCAGAATAAGAAAAAACATTAGCAATATTATATATTACTATAGTTAAAAAGACAGTGAACATCTAAAACAGAGCTTTTTTTTAAAAAAAAAAACCTTTGCTGCCTGAAAATTCAAATTTTAGACAACTAACTTTTCTTTCTAAGTCAGCAACAGAGTGCCTTAAAGATGCAGTGATATTATCTAGACTCCTTTTAGTCTAGACTCAAATCTATGCATGGGATGAAAAGAGTATTGTCAATTGACAACATTCTTGACATGTTCTTAAACAGGAACTGGATGGAGAGAGTACATTCCTTCTAATCCTGTCACATCCCATAGCATGATAGCCTTAACCATGATATCCTCCTGGAGCACCAGCTGACACTGAGAGTGGAAGCTTTGTGTTTTAGGAATTTGTAAGTGGGAAATTTCAGTTATTAGTAGAAGAATCAGTCTAGTGGAGACTCATATGTAGGTGCTTCAGAACTCATACAATGTAAGGACTTTAACAGCCATTATGTAAGACAGACAGAAGACTAGCAGTGTGTATCCATGAACAGCACAGATTGCCAATAGGCCTTTGGAAATAGGTCTCTAACTTATAAAATTCCACAATATATGGCTTGCGTCCAAGGCACTTCAGATTACTTTCTCTGTGTTGAGTGACTTATAGGATCTTTCTGGAGTGTACATTCTTTTAACAAAATTTTTTGTTACAATACAATTTCATGAAAGATAAAGGCTTACAAATAGCTGTAGCTAAGTGCAGGATATCTCCCTCAATTACTGACCTTCTAGAAATTAGTAAAAACAAATTAGTTTAGAAAGCATTTGGAGTGTGAAGAGTAAATTTTCATTAGTACTAAGGTGGCAAGACTCAATATGTAGGGATATAAAATATAAGAGCATGATTATATTTTCTAAGCTTCTAGATATAAGAAAAGTATAGTATATGGCTAGTCTAAAGAAAAGAAGAATTAGGGGTGACATGATAGCAGTATTCCAATATTTGAGAGGCTGCCACAAAGAAGAGGGGGGTCAAATTATTCTCCAGTCCACCAGAGGGCAGGACAAGAAATAATGGTTGGAAACTGATCAAAGAGAGAAGCAACCTGGAATTAAGGACAAACTTCCTAACAGTAAGGACAATTAACCAGTGGAACAGCTTGCCTTCAGAAATCGTGGGCAGTCCATCCCACAATTGGAGGGATGGACTGCCCATGATTTCTGGGCAGTCCTTGGAGGTTTTTAAGAAGAAACTGGACAGTCACTTGTCTGAAATGGTATAGATCAGTGATGGCTAACCTTTTTGCCATCACGTGCCAGGCAAAAAGGGTGTGTGTGTGTGTGGAAGATTCGCACATGTGCATGCCCACACCCATAATTCTATGCACCCTGCCCTGCACACGCAACCCCCCTCCCCCTGCTTCTAGCACGTGATGGCCCAGTAGGTCCATTTTTCTTTCTCACCTGGCTCCAGGTCCTCTCTATGCATCTGGGGAGGGCGAAAACAGCCTTCCCCACCCCTTCGAAGGCCCTCCATAGGCCTGAAACGGCCCGTTTGCCAACTTCCGGTTGGACAGGAAGTGATGTTTTTTGCTGTCCCCAGCCTCCAGAGCCACTCTAGGAGTCTCTGGGAAATTGGGAAACGGGCTGTTTTGGGCCTCCAGTGGGCCTCGGGAAGGCTGCTTTTGCCCTCCCTAGATGCATAGAGAGGATCTGGAGCCAGGTGAGAAAGAAAAACGGGCCTTCCTCAGGTCCTGCGGAGGCAAGAAACAGCTTGTTTCTCTACTTCTGGTGGGCCCAGAAGGTCTGAAAATCAGCTGGCTGGCGTGCGTATGTGTGCTGGAGCTGAGCCAGCGTGCCCAATGATATGGCTACGTGTGCCACCTGTGGCACGTGTTCCATAGGTTTGCCATCACGGCTATAGGTTCTCCTGCTTGAGCAGGGGGCTAGACTAGAAGGTCCCTTCAGCTCTAGTCTATTCTAATTCTATAGCCTCTAACAATGTCTAGCGCAGGTTTTATTAGAATTGTAATTGAAACCACAGAATCTGAACAAAAGTTGAAAATTAGATAATATATTTGCAATATTTTTGTATAAAAACTATAATAAAAATAATTATCAAGTTAATAGTTATATATGTATCTTCAGAGAATGAAAAAATAATATGATCTCCTCAGAAGATTATAAAGATGATTTACCAAGGAAGGAAGTACTTAACTTATATTTGGCAGGACTGACAAAAGGCAGTACTAAAAGTAGAGACTAAAGTGACATTTTACTTCGAATTTAAATCACCAGATTAAAGTCATTCAAGAATAAATCTTGCCAAGTCAACCTTACAGTAGTTATTGATAAGACAATTTCTTCAGATTCTAAGAATGCTACATGGATAATTTTTCTTGATTTTTATGTCAGCCAAGCATTCAACAAAGTACCCCATGACTTTTTGATTAAAAAAGATAATTAAGTGTAAGTAGGTTGACAGGATGGTATACCATTTAGGTTAATTACATAGCTCACCCAAAAACTAGCAGTAGTCAAAGAATTCTGATATTATGATCTTAGTGAATTCTCTGAGCCAGTGGCTGAGGACGTAATTAGCCTGAACAGCCAGCAGAACAATCAGGCATTTGTGGCAACTTCCAAGTTTGAAAATATGAGTCTGGATTCAAATGTGGGAGCAGATTCTGGCAGGCTGCCTAGTGCTAGAATCATTTGTAGCTAACTACCAGTTTGTCAGATTAAACAAATGTGACCAGCATGTATTCTCCAGAGGAGACAACAGCCACACACCTAATTAACCTACATCAGCAACTGGGGTTTATTTATTTATTTATTTATTATTCACACTTTTATACCGCCCTATCTCCCTAGGGACTCAGGGCGGTTTACAGCCATATAAAAACATATATATATATACAGGGTAAACATTAATTTAAAAAACTTATTACATAGGCCGAATATTTAAAATAGAGATATAAATAATAAAACCCATTTAAAACCAGATTTAAAATTTAAACATTTAAAAATTTAAAATTCTAGTCCAGTCCTGCGCAGATAAATAGATGTGTCTTAAGCTCGCAGCGGGAGGTTCGAAGGTCAGGAAGTTGGTGAAGACCTGGGGGAAGCTCGTTCCAGAGGGTGGGGCCCCCCACAGAAAAGGCCCTTCCCCTGGGTGTCGCCAGTCGGCACTGCCTGTCCAACGGCACCCTGAGGAGTCCCTCTCTGTGAGAGCGCACGGGTCAGTGAGAGGCATTCGGTGGCAGCAGACGGTCCCGTAAGTAGCCCGGCCCTATGCCATGGAGCGCTTTGAAGATCATTACCAAAACCTTGAAGCGCACCCGGAAGGCCACAGGCAGCCAGTGCAGTCTGCGCAGGAGAGGTGTTACGTGGGAGCCACGAGAGGGGCTCCCTCTATCACCCGCGCAGCCGCATTCTGAACTACCTGGAGTCTCCGGGTGCTCCTCAAGGGGAGCCCCATGTAGAGAGCATTGCAGTAATCCAGACGAGATGTCACGAGAGCATGTGACTGTGCATAGGGCATCCCGGTCTAGAAAGGGGCGCAACTGGCGAACCTGGTGAAAAGCTCTCCTGGAGACGGCCGTCAAATGGTCTTCGAAAGACAGCTGTCCATCCAGGAGGACGCCCAAGTTGCGCAGGGTTATCTGAGAACAGCCTTTAGCTCTTTTCTTTTGGAAGCCAACCCTCAGACTATGGACTTACATTTCTACAGTGTTTATTTGTTCAGTGTCAGATGTATATGGGGATTCTCAGTCATTCAGGTCAGGGTTGTCCCAAAGGTGCTTTTTCAAGAGGCAACTGGAGTTTCTTATTTTTCTTTGCTTCTCATCCAAGAAGCTTCTTCAGCTCTGAGTGGATGGTGATGAATGGAAGCTCTTGTTCAGGGTCAGTTCAAAATTAGGATGATGCTGAAAGAATGGACTTACAATTGGTCCTTACAACACTTTTGACTGTTGCTGCAGTGACAAGATGTGAGCAAGCAATAAAAAGCTAGCTTCAGGCACATAGATACCTTTAGGGTAGCCTTAGCTACAGTTCCATCTTTGTAATATGCTGCTCTCTGCTCTGGTCCTGGAAGGTGTATGTGTTCTGTTTGTGGAATTCCTGCCTATGAAAGCACTATATAATCTGGATCTGCCCAGGGGAAAGCACCACTACTACTCATAGTCTCCATGGTAAAGCGGGAGAGGCAATGATGGCTTGGCCATAGGAGAAATTGTGTCTCCAGACTGGGCTAGGGTTGGCCTGGGCAGACAAGGGGAGGGAGGGAGGTGAAAATCACTGAAGTTAGTGATGGGAGCAACAACAGAATTCAGTAACCATCTTGGCCATGTTGCACAGGGCAGCAAAAAGGGGAGACATGTGGAGATAGGCAGGAGCTAGTGAATCAATTCTTGTGTCCCTTGATCTCTCTGTGGCTTTTGCTATACAATATTCTTTTGAATTGGCTCCAGGGAGTCTCTTCTTTTCTTTTGGAACACAATCATTGTTGGGCTATGGGATAGATTTTACTCCCTAGGCCCCTTCTTTGTGGGATGGAGGGACCTGTGTGATTCATCGTGTTGGCTTTCTGAAAAGCTTTAAAAACCTGGCTCTTCTCCCAGGCCTTGGGCTAGAGAGGTTGTAGAGGGGATATTGAATATATTTGTATGCATGGATGTTGTTGACCACAGTTGACATCTTTTTTTATCATAATTGTGGGTCTTTTTATTGTATTTTATTGTATTTATTTTTTATTCTATTTTATTCTATCGGTCCACAATAGAAATAATATTCTCACATAGTGCATTACAGTAAAGTATGCTGGTTTAATTGCTGCGTACAGGAAGGCACTAGACTAGTGATCAATTCGGCACAAGATACCATTGGTTGCCCTCTAACACCACTGGCTGACATCGCCAGGTCTCGCTGCTTTAGCAGATTAAGGAAGATACTCAGAGATGATTCACAACCTGGTCTTTTCCATGTCTATCATCGGGCAAAAGACACTGAAGCATAGCCAGCTGAACAAATAAGATTTAAAAATAGTTTCTATCCTTGGGTTGTCAGACTCTTAAACACAACCACAATCACTCTACGCAAATGCGGAAATGTATTTCTTTTTCTTTCTCCCCCCCACCCTCAATTGCATAGAGATTATTCTTTATACTATTTGTGTTGTTTGTATTTTTTGTCATGGATTACACCAGTGAGGCTAAAACTAATTTCATTTTATACATGATGTACAATGACAATAAAGGCTATACTATACTATTGTAAGCCACTCAAAATTAGTTTGCAGTCTGTCAGTGCCTAAATTGAACTGAATTTATTTTTACTTGCAAGCTGCCATAAGTCATTCTGAGTTTGGTGGCTTATGAATCTGTGTTATAAATATAAATTAGAACTCAGATTAAAATATATATTATGCAAATATAGCTGATGTGGTATCTTTATGAATAGGTGTATATATATTTAAATTTGCAAACAAACACAGGCAGAATCATGAGCATATTCAGATTTTAACCTGAGATGTAACCCATAAAAAGCACAGGTGGATTTTGAATTACCCACAGCCCCTGCACGAATTAAAATCTGATTTCTTTTCCTTCATACAGCCTTATTTGGATTTCGATAGAAAAAAGACATAGAATTTTGTAATATGCATACTGGTAATAATAAGTGCTACTATAATCATACCTCATCAATAAGTACAAATACAAGGGCATCTTTGTCATCAATTAATTCTTGAATCTTCTGAAACATTTTTGTAACAAGTTTGCCACTCTAAAAAAAAAACATAATATATAAATTGATAAAATAGTTTTTATCCCTATAGGGCAGGCCAGGTGCCCACCCTGGCTCCGCAAAGGCAAAAAATGTCACAATACGTCACAATCCAGCCCTCAATGCGATCAAGTTCGACACTCCTGCTAATAGGGTATTAAGGATTACAATTTAACTTATTATTCAACTGATTATTGTTACTTCCCAATGCAACATTGTTGCATACTTTTTGCTGACACATATTCTGCATGGCTGAAACAATAGATTTCATATATACAGTCTTAACTATGACTGTTCCCCCAAAGAACAGACAAGTAGAAATCCTCTCAAAAGTAGAAGTAACATGCAGGATACTGTATTTCATCAATCACAAAATTATAGCATGCAAAAGGAGAAACAAAACTGTAGAACAGCATAGGACTAGACACAAATGGAGCCTGCCTACTCCCAACACCCTCGATTACTATTTCTTGACACATAAACAGCATTGTGATTACAATTCTAAATATTGTATATTTACTTCACCTTACCCTGATTTCAGAAAAAAGTAATAAGACTGAATTGTGTTGTTCTGCTGGTTTATTCTTTTTTGGGAAATAGTCTGCTTTTTTGTAATGCCAGCATTGAGATTAATATTACTCATTTTATGGTAGATAACAAGAAACAAAATACACATAAGAATCTATGTGTTATATATGAAATCAGTTATAAACCCTGGGAAATTTATGAGAAAGGATATTCAAAACAGCTACTCAGGCTCGTCATATAGTACTTTTTTTTTACTAGCCCATAGCCAAAACCCTTTGAAGCAAAAAATACATAAAATAAAAATATTTTACTCTAAATCCCTTTTAATTCTCTAATTAGAATTCCTGTTTCCCTTTAAGGGAATTCATTGAAAAAGATTATTACTGTGTACACATAAGTAATTCCCCTGCAAGGAAGACGGGTATGTTTGATTGGTCAGCTCAAGCTTTTATATTCTGGAGAAAACTTGGAGTTGTTTTTAAAACTCTATTGAATAGTCTGGCCAAGGCTTAGTCACAGCCTGTAATAAGTTAGTGATAACATCCTTGAAGTACACTTTTATGAACTCCATGGATGCTGGAAGGCCTCAGTTTTCAGAGGAACAATAAAGAACAAATCCAACCAAGTATGAAATGGGAGAACAATAAAATATAACAAAAAGACTATTTGAATAAAATTTAAATAAAACAAGATATTCTACTTATATGAACTTTGCCACCATTTGGAAAAATACTTAATTTTTCACTATTCTACAGGCCATTTGTATTATGCAGATATATTAAGATTACTGTGAAAGATGGGAAGTCTCAGGTCTGCTTTCTTCTCCCCAGAGATTGTTGGCTCCACCTCCTGCTATGGGAAAGGTTTCATAATATTTTCCTACTTTACCATCTAAATTGTGGTAACAGGTTTGAATTAAACTGGCATATTACTATGAATGCTGACTATGGTATTATTGAGGACATTTTCCTTTAGTTTGTTAATTTTGCTCCTATTATCCTTTATTTTTGCTGTGTTGTTTTATTTTTAAATTTTTATATTGGGGTTGTTTTATGTAACATTTTTATGTGATTGCCAAGAGTTGCTTTTCATCGCAATGACATGCAAATATATGGAATGGAATGGAATAGGGGAAAATGGAAAAAAACCCTGTAGCATCACTTCCTAATACCCTATTTCCCCCAAAATAAGACATCCCCTGATAATAAGCCCAATTGGGCTTTTGAGCACATGGCAATAAGGCCAAGTGCTTATTTCAGGGTTCAAAAAAAATATAAGACAGGGTCTTATTTTTGGGAAAACACAGGTAAATTTGTGTGGATATGATCTAAGGTTTAAAAAATGTAAAATGGCACAAAAATTCAAGACTTGATGTACTACAAATTGTAATAAATTTTACAGATTCAGTGGCTGGGACCTGAGATCAAAGATTAAAGTGTTGGAAAAAGATAAGAATGATTTTGCTTTGTTTAAGAACAATAACATTTAATTACAAAAGTTACAAGAAATAATTAAGGAGACACAGGTCCCATAAAATATAAGTTAAAATCTTATGTTGAACCTGCATATTGGAGCAAATAGATTTCTGCAATTAAAGAGTAATTTACATCAAATTCCATTCCAGCCTTTCCCCACTCTTCCATCAAGATTTATCACGCAACAATTTTCATTTGTTTCACTTAGAGAGCTCTTGCCTCAGAATCTCCCTCAAATCCATTTTCTCTCTCTTATCAGCTCCCCCTCCCCAATCTCTTTCTCCTTTATTTCTGCAGGGGGCTTTTTTGGTTTTGCTCCAGCAAAAAAACAACAACTTTTCTTGCTCCTCTTCTCTTGAAATTAGGATTCCAAAATAACTAAGCTTTTGTTCTCTTTAGCACAAAGAAAGGGCATGAATTATCCCCCTGCCCCTTCCTTTTATTATTAGGCATATCCTATTTGGAGAGGAAAAGTATGAAAATCTTGTTTGATTAAGTGTTAAGTAGCCTTCTGGACTGATTCAGCTTGCCTACTTTTCCAATGTGTGACAGATTCTGGAATGAATAGGGCTTGTCCATTCATTACACAGGTTCATTATGAGACATGATACTTTATTTTTACACCAACATCTAGCAAGATAAGGGTATAAATTCCCTAGCAATTGAACTTACCACAAAAATCACAAATGGGATTTCAACATCTGCAATATAGATATATAGATATATATAAATACATACCTCTGAGAACCACTTAGAAAAAAGGCTGTGACTATTTATCTCTACCAACTGTCCATAGCAGTACCTAAAAGTTTAATTAAAATTAACTCTTAAAACAAAGTTATTATTCCTGTCATGTCTTTATAAAGCATTAGACCAGATAATTCTTTTCCCAAGAGTCTTAGAGTTATGTAGAGAGTAATGATTAAAGCAAAGCTGACCATTTATCATTTTATTGTGAGAATTAACTAAAACAAATGAAGCCAAAACAGGGTCAACTTTGTCAACTTGAAATAACTATTATTAAATAAGGAAAAATAACCAGTCTCAAAGGAATTAACAATTTCAGAGTTATTACGGGTCATGATATTTCATTTATATTGGTCTGAAATGCACAAATACTTTTGTTTTCATTAATATATTTACACTGTTCCAGAACATGGATAGTATGATGTCCAAATGAGAAAACTCCAGATTAAAAGAAGAACTTTGTATATATAATAATATTCAACCTTTGCAAATTAATGTTGACATACTAGCTTGTAAATTAGAGCTATTTTGACTTTAAATATAGAAAACATTACTTATTACCTATGTGAGAGTCTAATAGTCAACTTCTGTGCCATTGCTCGACAAAGGGAAGTTTTACCAGTTCCAGGAGGACCTACAATCAAAATATAGAATACTATTAAATAACTTAATTTAGCATGTTTCCTGCCACATCAGCTGACAGCATTTGCTTCTGAATTATGGCAGTCTCACAGTAGTGACTGTCACACAAAGTAGTTAAGTATATGAAAACACAGTGCAATTTTGCTTCATCTTTCACCTTCCATTGTAGTACAGTACAGGAGAAATAATACAGATTTTCTTACAGGATTATTCTACAAATTATTTAAGCCACTGAGGAGAAACTTTCTCCTCAGTCTTACAGTCTTACAAAATGCTACCAGTTAAGCATTACACTGAAGTATTCTAGCTACATACTTTTTAATTAAAAAGATGATAGTTACCATGTAGTAGAATAACTCTGTTCCATGATATCAAGTTGTTATCAACACTTCGGTCAGAGAATAGTAATGTTGTGGTCACATAATTTAATAACTAATTAAAGAGTAAAGTAAAGAATAGCATATCAGAACAAAACTGAACATTTTGTTAATTTTTTCCATCAATGTGAAGAGCAAATCAATCCAAATGATATAAAAGCATAAGAGAATTATTATGACATTATAATTAGGTTTGTTATTATTATTGTTATTATACATTAAGTTTGTTGTAGATTTAATAGACTTGAATAAAAACAAGATCAACTTATAATTTTATCATCAAATGATGAAAAAGCCTTTGGCAAAATTGTAGCTGCTGATATTATACTTCATTGTTTATTTTTCCTTTTTCTAGTTACCTTAACTTTTTAAAAGCAGTTTTTATGCAATGTCTTTTCTTTGAGAATGTATGCACATATTATAATTATCTATGTGATTTTTCCTTTTCTTTTTCTGGTATTATTTTAAAAGCAATGAATAAGTAAAAATAAGAATAGGAAATTAGATTCTTTTCTTAGTAAATAATTATTTTTCCAAAACCCCTTTCCCATTTTGTGCAATGGAAGTATGGTATTTTACACACATATAAATTAAGATTTGGGGGATAAATCAAATTATATCAAAGCAGATGGAATTTGGAAATAAAATAACGTTCCCATTTATGAACTATATCTTTCTTGTAAATACCTAGAATTTCTCAATATCCTCATTTTTAAATGCCTGTATCTTCAGAATTCAAGAATGGAGAATTTATAATACATTATCCTAAATTAGATAATTTAGCTTTTTAAAACTGAATACTGTATTTGTACAAATGTTACATGGGATTCCCTTCAGAAAAGAAACATCTTTTTCACTCATTAGAAAGTAATATATGTACAAACGTTCCCAAAATATATGAAATGAGCTAATAAAAGAAAAAAATATTTTCCCTAATGCCATATCACAAATTCAACCAAGAATTCTTTTTTTCTCTATCTCTCTCTTTCTGTATTAAGTCTGATGAAAAGAAGGACTAGGGATGACATGTTAGCAGTGTTCCAATATCTTAGGAGCTGCCACAAAGAAGAGAGTCAAGCTATTCTCCAAAGCACCTGAGGGCAGGACAAGAAAACATGTGGGGTGCCACAGGGGTCGGTTCTCTCGCCCCTCCTGTTCATCATCTATTTGAAACCGTTGGGGGAGATCATCCGTGGTTTTGGGGTGAGTTGCCAGCTGTACGCTGATGACACTCAGCTGTACATTTCCCCCCCGGATCACCCCAACGAAGCTGTCGATGTGATGTCCCGGTGCCTTGAAGCCATTCGGGTCTGGATGGGACGAACAGACTTCGACTCAACCCCTCCAAGACAGAGTGGCTGTGGATGCCGGCGTCCCGGTACAGTCAGCTAGTTCCGTCGCTGACTGGGGGGGGGGTCGCTGGCCCCCAGGGAGTTGGTTCGCAGCTTAGGCGTTCTCCTGGATGCACGGCTGTCGTTGGAAGAACACTTGACGGCCGTTGCCAGGGGAGCTTTTTATCAGGTTCGCCTGATCCGCCAACTGCATCCCTTCCTGGACTGGGATTCGTTATGCACAGTCACTCATGCCCTCGTTACCTCCCGCCTGGATTACTGCAATGCTCTCTACATGGGGCTCCCCTTGAAGAGCACCGGAAGACTTCAACTGGTACAGAATGCTGTGTGGGGGATAGAGGGAACGTCTCGGAGCTTCCATATAAAACCTCTCCTACGCAAGCTGCACTGGTTGCCGGTGGTCTTCCGCGTGCAATTCAAAGTGTTAGTGATCACCTTTAAAGCGCTCCATGGCATAGGACCAGGTTACTTACGGGACCGCCTACTGCCGCCAATAGCCTCCCATCGACCTGTGCGCTCCCACAGGGAGGGTCTCCTCGGGGTGCCGTCAGCTAAACAATGTCGGCTGGCTGCCCCCAGGGGAAGAGCCTTCTCTGTGGGGGCACCTACCCTATGGAACGAACTGCCTCTAGGGCTACGCCTCCTTCCTGACCTCCGGGCCTTTAAGCGCGAGCTCAAGACTTTTTTGCTTCAGGGTTGGTCTAAGAGTAATTTTTAATTGAGTGGTTTTATTACTTGTTATTTTAATATTCGGCCTTATGGTTTAAGATTTTTAAATTTCAAATATTGTGTTTTAATTTTTGTATATGTCTTTTTAACTTGGCTGTAAACCACCCTGAGTCTTTGGAGAAAGGGCGGTATAGAAATGTAAATAATAAATAAATAATAAATAAATAAGAAGCAATGGGTGGAAACTAATGAAGGAGAGAAGCAACCTAGAACTAAGGAGAAATTTCTTGACAGTTAGAACAATTAATCAGTGGAACAACTTGCCTCCAGAAGTTGTAAATGCTCCAATACTGGAAGTTTTTAAGAAGAGATTGGATAGCCATTTGTCTGAAATGGTATAGGGTTTCCTGCCTGTTGAGTGGTTGGACTAGAAGACCTCCAAGATCCCTTCCAACTCTGTTATTCTATTAAATTAATTAAGGTTTTAATGAATTGTGAATGGAAAATTTATTGAAAATAGGAATGTTGTGCTGTGAAGTTAAGAGAAGGGGAACATACAATACATCTGAATGAAGGTGATTTTAAAACAATATTAAAACTATATATAATTAATCTCAACTTCACACTTTCACTCACTTGTTGTAGATCCTAATTAAAAGGAAATGTTTTCCAAACTGTCTTCTTTCAAATATGACTAGCCTATAAAAGGGAAATAGCTTTTGACACCTAAGTATAGTAATATATATATATATATATATTTGTAAACTAGACTGCACTTCACAGAATGCATGGAGCCTTATTTTCAGCTATCTGATCCTTACCATGACTTCCATTCTATTTTTAGTACTCCTGTAATACCAATTTGATTTTGCCAAGATCAGGAAGCACCAACTTCTTCAATGACACAAATAAATGCCAGGAAACACAGTGAAGTAGTTTAAGTAAAGAGTTATTAAAACAATACTTGTTATCAATCATGGGATGGGAAATTCCTGTAATTACCGTATTAATGTAATTCTGATCCTATAAAATCATTGCAAAAAAAGCATCTTTTTGAATGAAGAAAATCTGACATAGACATATTAACCCAGTCTGGATCAATTGAACTTAGAACTGAAGAAGCTTCTTGGAGGAGAATCAAAATATTTTCAAAGAGAAACAAACCCAAGAAAGTCCCGTTGCCTTTTGGTAAAAGCATCTTTGGGACAACCATGACCTGAATGATGGTTGAAACTCTCCATAGACCTAACCATATTGACTTTGTCAATCTGATAAATTATAAATTAGATTGTTTCAAACATATTCAACCATTTAGAAACTTGATAAAAATGTAACTTACATCTGATTTTATTTCAGCATCATAAATTAGGCTTTCCCATAGACGATGAAACTCAACTGTTAAAGACAAAAACTGTGTATTATTTTAAAGGAAAAAAAGGCAAACTATTAAAAACAGTATAGTTGGCAATAGAAATCTTGGAATTTTTGAAGTAGTGACTATAATAATGAGAGATGGAGTATTTTGCCCATATTGCTATACTAGCCAGTCAGAAAATTCCCAATTACCTGAAAATTCCCAATTAGCTTTTCTCAATTCCCATTGAGAAAATGAAAAATCAAAACCACATGGCTTCAAAGTAAAAATAAAACCAAAAATAGAGATTGTATGTATCTTTATCGAGTATTCATTATCTTCCTTTGTAATGCAAGATAAAGCCCCCCTGATTTCAGATCTAATTCAGGAAAGGACCATGGACGTTATGGGCATTACGGAAACCTGGTTGGGCAGTGAAGGGGGGGTTCCCCTAGTAGAGATGTGCCCACCAGGTTTCCGAGCATTCCATCAGCTGAGGGCCCAAGGTAGGGGTGGCGGTTATTATTAGGGAAAGTCTGGAACTGAGGGAGACCACTGTGCCTCAGATAGCTGGGTGTGAAACCCTCTATGTGAAGTGGGGTCGTAGGACTCAGGTGGGCTTGTTGATCACGTACCTGGCTCCTTGCTGCGTGACAACAGCCCTGCCCGAGCTGTTGGAGTTGCTGGCTGGGTTGGCAGTTGAAACCCCTAGACTGTTGGTCATGGGGGATTTCAACTTGCCATCAACTGGCACGGCATCCTCGATCGCTCGGGAGTTCATGGCTTCCATGACAGCCATGGACCTGACTCAATTAATTGATGGCCCTACTCACATTGGGGGTGGCACCCTAGACTTGGTTTTTATCTCTGGCCAATGGCTGAATGATCTGATTTTAAATGATTTAGTTATTGAACCTTTGTCATAGTCAGATCATTTTCTCCTTCGTCTGGACTTTCAGACCGCTACCCACTGCCGCAGGGAGACGGAACCAATACGTTGGATCCGTCCAAGGCGCTTGATGGACCCTGAGAGGTTCCTGACGGAACTTGGGCCGTTTCCCAAGAACCTGGCCCACGGCACGACTGAAGAACTAGTTGTGGCCTGGGAACAAAGCCTTTGCGGCCTCTGACCCAGCGTTGGTCTCAACCAGCTCCTTGGTTTTCTGAGGAGCTGAGGGAGATGAAACGCCGGAGAAGACGCCTAGAGAGTGCCTGGAGATCCAGCCGTTCTGAGTCTGACCGGACACTAGTTAGGTCCTTTATCAGGACCTACCTAGTGGCATTGAGGGATGCGAAACGTTCTTACGTTTCCTCCCTCATTGCGTCGGCAGATAACTGCCCGGCCGCCCTATTTCGGGTGACCCGCTCTCTCCTTCAACAGGAGGGGCGGGGGAACCCATTACAAGGGCGTGCCGAGGAGTTTAACGGTTATCTATACAATAAAATCGTTCAGTTTCGGGACGGATTGGATCAAAATTGGGTAGATCCGGACGAGAGTTTTGAGACTCGTCTTGTTGAGAGTGTTTGGGATGGTTTTGACCCTGTGACTCCTGAGGACATGGACAGGTTGCTGGGAAGACTAAATGCCACCACATGTTTACTGGACCCGTGCCCCTCCTGGTTGGTTCTGGCCACGCAGGAGGTGACACGAGGCTGGCTCCAGGGGATTATAAATGCTTCTTTGCGGGAGGGGGTCTTTCCCGCTGTCTTAAAAGAGGCGGTGGTGAGACCTCTCCTCAAGAAGCCTTCCCTGGACCTGGCTGTTTTAGGAAATTATCGTCTGGTCTCCAACCTTCACTTTACAGGGAAGGTTGTAGAGACTGTGGTGGCATGTCAGCTACCCCAGTACCTGGATGAAACTGTCTATCTGGACCCGTTCCAGTCCGGCTTTCGGCCCGGGTACAGTACGAAGACGGCTTTGGTGGATGATCTCTGGAGGGCCAGGGATAAGGGTTACTCCTCTGCCCTGGTCCTATTAGACCTCTCAGCAGCTTTTGATACCATCGACCATGGTATCCTGCTGCGCCGGTTGGAGGGGTTGGGAGTGGGAGGCACCGTTTATCGGTGGTTCTCCTCCTACCTCTCTGACCGGACGCAGACGGTGTTGACAGGGGGGCAGAGATCGACTCCGAGGCGCCTCATGTGTGGGGTGCTGCAGGGATCGATTCTCTCGCCTCTCCTGTTCAACATCTACATGAAGCCACTGGGTGAGATCATCAGTGGTTTTGGAGTGAGATACCAACTGTACGCTGATGACACGCAGCTGTACTTTTCCACCCCAGGCCACCCCAACGAAGCTATCGAAGTACTGTCCCGGTGTCTGGAAGCCGTACGGGTCTGGATCGGGAGGAACAGGCTCAAACTTAATCCCTCCAAGACGGAGTGGCTGTGGATGCCGGCACCCCGGTACAGTCAGCTGCAGCCGTGGCTGTCTGTTGGGGGTGAGTCATTGGCCCCGATGGAAAAGGTGCGCAATTTGGGCGTGCTCCTGGATGGGCGGTTGTCTTTCGAAGACCATTTGACAGCTGTCTCCAGGAGAGCTTTTTATCAGGTTCGCCTGATCCGCCAGGCGGATCATTCCTGGACCGGGATGCCCTATGCACGGTCACTCATGCTCTCGTTACCTCTCGCCTGGACTATTGCAATGCTCTCTACATAGGGCTCCCTTTGAGGAGCACCCGGAGACTCCAGGTAGTCCAGAATGCGGCTGCGTGGGTTATTGAGGGAGCGGTTCGGAGCTCCCATGTAACACCTATCCTGCGCAGACTGCACTGGCTGCCTGTTGTCTTCCGGGTGCGCTTCAAAGTGTTAGTTACTACCTTTAAAGCGCTTCATGGCTTAGGACTGGAATACCTACGGGACCGTCTACTGCCAACGTCTATCTCCCAACGATCAGTGCACTCTCACAGAGAGGGGCTCCTCAGGATGCCGGCAGCCAAGCAATGTCGGCTGGCGGCCCCCAGGGGGAGGGCCTTCTCTGTGGGGGCTCCTACCCTATGGAACGAGCTTCCCCCTGGACTCCGACAAATACCTGACCTTAGGACCTTCCGCCGCGAACTTAAAACCTACTTATTTCGTCTTGCTGGACTCGCTTAAATTTTAAATTATCAAATTGATTTTATGGGTTTTAAATTTTTTGTAAATTTTAGAGGGTAATATTTTATCTATAAGTAGCCATATCAAATAGGTTTTTTTAAGGGTTGTTCTTAGTTTTGTATTGTTGTTTTTCCTGTATTTTATTCTTGGCTGTACACCGCCCTGAGTCCTTCGGGAGAAGGGCGGTCTATAAATAAAAATATTCTATTCTATTCTATTCTATTCTATTCTATTCTATTCTATTCTATTCTATTCTATTCTATTCTATTCTTTAAAATCTAAAGCTAAGAACATGTATTTTTGAACAAATAACATCCTTTTGATAGGATTATCTTAGTCTACACAAATCATGAGGTATAAGCCAAGATTCCCGAACCACTAGGCCATGGCCCACTACCGGGCTTTGAGCCTTTCACAAAACTTACACATGCATCCTATTCATGCAAGCAGTGGGTACATGTACTCCATTTGTGTGAGTGGCAGGTGCATGTGCCTACCATTCACACAAATGAAGCTGTGCACATGCTTGTCCACCACACATGCAGAACCATCCCCTTTCCCCGCCTGCCAGTCCGCAAAACTGAAAAGGTTGGGGAACTCTGGTATAAGGCAATTGTTAAAAAACAACTTCTCAGGTTCCGAGAAATTTAGCATGAACAGTCTTCAGTTCATGTTTCATTTTCCCACTGGAATTTGAAAATTTTTAAGATCATTATGTCTATTAGAATACATTTTGTTGACTCAGAAATATTTCCAATTTCAGGAAGTTGTATACTTCATTTGAAAATGATGTCCAGTTTGAGTGTTTTTTTAAAATCCTCATTTAAACAAAGTCTTTTCCATTTAAATAACCTAATTGTATTCTTAGGTTCTTTTGAAATACCTGTAGGTAATAACCAATGATTAGCTGCAACAATATGCTCATCTTCTGCATCCAGATTTTCTGTAGTAGACCCTTCCTCATTGAGATGAAAAATATGGATAAAAAGTTTGCATTTATTCAAGCTGATAGGCTGAAGAAGAAGAAGAGAACAAATTGGGTGCAATTAATCCATAAAATATGTGTAACTGTCATGGCCCAATCATAGCCCAGTTTGGAGGATTGGAACTGGGACGGTCCAACAGGGAGAGGCCAGTCTTCACAGAGTGGAGGATCAGCTGTTGACAGGCAGTGGAACTGATAGGCAGCAGATCCCATAGAAATGGTGGTAGACTTTAGGAGAAACACTTCCATGCTTTCACCTCTTACAATACTAGACAACACAGTATCAACAATAGACCTTCAAATTTCTAGGTTCTACCATATTGGAAATAGTCACTGAACCTTTGTCATGGTCAGATCATTCTCTTCTTCGCCTGGACTTTCTGACCGCCATTCACCACCGCAGGGAGACGGAGCCGATACGTTGGTTCCGTCCCAGGCGCCTGATGGACCCGGATGGGTTCCGGACGGAGCTTGGGCCATTTCCTGAGGGTCTGGCTCACGGCTCGGCTGAGGAACTTGTTGCGGCCTGGGAACGGGCCGCGGCGGGGGCCTTAGACCGTGTCGTGCCTTTGCGGCCTCTGACCCGGCGCAGGTCCCAACCGGCCCCTTGGTTCTCCGAGGAGCTGAGAGGGATGAAGCGCCGGAGAAGACGCCTAGAGAGTTCCTGGAGGTCTAGCTGCTCGAAGCTGATCGACACTAGTGAAGTCCTATACTAGGACTTACCTAGTGGCATTGAGGGAAGCGAGGCGAGCTACGCCTCCTCATTGCATCGGCAGATAACCGCCCAGCTGCCCTGTTCCGGGTGACTCGCTCCCTCCTACACCAGGGGGAGCGGGATGACCCGTTGGAGGGACGTGCTGAGGAGTTTAACCGTTATCTATACGATAAAATCGGTCAGCTTCGGGATGGTCTGGACCAAGATTGCGTGACACGGGTGAGATGCTCGAGGGTGGTCTTGGCGATATTGTTTGGGATGAGTTTGACCCTGTGGCTCCCGAGGACATGGACAGGTTGTTGGGTAGGCTGAATGCCACCACGTGTTTACTGGACCCGTGCCCCTCCTGGCTGGTGCTGGCCACTCGGGAGGTGACACGAGGCTGGCTCCAGGCGATTACGATTGCTTCTTTGGTGGAGGGCGTCTTCCGCCGCCTTGTAAGAGGCGGTGGTGAGGCCCTCCTCAAGAAGCCTTCCTGACCCGCTGTTTTAGGTAATTATCGTCCGGTCTCCAACCCGCTGGCGAAGGTTGTAGAGAGTATGGTGGCATATCAGTTTCCTTACACCTGGATGAAACTGTCTATCTAGACCTGCTCCAGTCCGGTTTCCGCCCGGTTACAGCACGGAGACGGCTTTGGTCGCGTTGGTGGATGATCTCTGGAGGGCCAGGATAGGGGTTGTTCCTCTGCCCTGGTCCTATTAGACCTCTCAGCGGCTTTCGATACCATCGACCATGGTATCCTGCTGCGCCGGTTGGAGGATTGGGAGTGGGACGGTCCAACAGGGAGAGGCCAGTCTTCACAGAGTGGAGGATCAGCTGTTGACAGGCAGTGGAACTGATAGGCAGATCCCATAGAAATGGTGGTAGACTTTAGGAGAAACACTTCCATGCTTTCACCTCTTACAATACTAGACAACACAGTATCAACAATAGACCTTCAAATTTCTAGGTTCTACCATATTGGAAATAGTCACTGAACCTTTGTCATGGTCAGATCATTCTCTTCTTCGCCTGGACTTTCTGACCGCCATTCACCACCGCAGGGAGACGGAGCCGACACGCTGGTTCCGCCCCAGGCGCCTGATGGACCCGGATGGGTTCCGGACGGAGCTTGGGCCATTTCCTGAGGGTCTGGCTCACGGCTCGGCTGAGGAACTTGTTGCGCCTGGGAACGGGCGCGCGGGGCCTTAGACCGTGTCGTGCCTTTGCGGCCTCTGACCCGGCGCAGGTCCCAACCGCCCTTGGTTCTCCGAGGAGCTGAGAGGATGAAGCGCCGGAGAAGACGCCTAGAGAGTTCCTGGAGGTCTAGCTGCTCGAAGCTGATCGACACTAGTGAAGTCCTATACTAGGACTTACCTAGTGGCATTGAGGGAAGCGAGGCGAGCTGCCTCCTCCCTCATTGCATCGGCAGATAACCGCCCAGCCGCCCTGTTCCGGTGACCCGCCTCCTACACCAGGGGAGCGGGATGACCCGCTGCAGGGACGTGCTGAGGAGTTTAACGGTTATCTATACGATAAAATCGCTCAGCTTCGGGATGGTCTGGACCAAGATTGCGGTGACACGGGTGAGATGCTCGAGGGTGGTCTTGGCGATATTGTTTGGGATGAGTTTGACCCTGTGGCTCCGAGGACATGGACAGGTTGTTGGGTAGGCTGAATGCCACCACGTGTTTACTGGACCCGTGCCTCCTGGCTGGTGCTGGCCACTGGAGGTGACACGAGGCTGGCTCCAGGCGATTACGATTGCTTCTTTGGTGGAGGGCGCCTTCCGCCGCCTTGAAAGAGGCGGTGGTGAGGCCCTCTCAAGAAGCCTTCCTGACCCGCTGTTTTAGGTAATTATCGTCCGGTCTCCAACCCGCTGCGCGAAGGTTGTAGAGAGTATGGTGGCATATCAGTTTCCTTACACCTGGATGAAACTGTCTATCTAGACCTGCTCCAGTCCGGTTTCCGCCCGGTTACAGCACGGAGACGGCTTTGGTCGCAGGATGATCTCTGAGGGCCAGGGATAGGGGTTGTTCCTCTGCCCTGGTCCTATTAGACCTCTCAGCGGCTTTCGATACCATCGACCATGGTATCCTGCTGCGCCGGTTGGAGGATTGGGAGTGGAGGCACCGTTTATCGGTGGTTCTCCTCCTATCTCTCCGACCGGTCGCAGTCGGTGTTGACAGGGGGCAGAGGTCGGCCCCGAGGCGCCTCACTTGTGGGTGCCGCAGGGTCGATCCTCTCGCCTACTGTTTAACATCTACATGAAGCCGCTGGGTGAGATCATCAGTGGTTTCGTGTGAAGTACCAGCTGTATGCGGATGACACCCAGCTGTACTTTTCCACCCCAGGCCACCCCAACGGTTATCAAGTGCTGTCCCGGTGTCTGGAGGCCGACGGGTCTGGATGGGGAGAAACAGGCTCAAGCTCAATCCCGCCAAGACAGAGTGGCTGTGGATGCCGCATCCCGGTACAGTCAGCTGAATCGCGCTGACCATCGGTGGCGAGTCAGTGGCCCCGATGGAGAGGGTTCGCAACTTAGGCGCCCTCCTGGATGAACGGCTGTCTTTAGAAGATCATTTGACGGCCGCTCCAGGAGAGCGTCACCAGGTTCGCCTGGTACGCCAGTTGCGCCTTTCTGGACCGGGATGCCCTATGCACGGTCACCCACGCACTCGTGACGCCTCGCCTGGATTACTGCAATGCTCTACATGGGGCTCCCTTGAAGGGCATCCGAGGCTGCAGTTAGTCCAGAATGCGGCTGCGCTGGTGATAGATGGAGCCCTCGTGGCTCCCGTGATGACACCTATCCTGCGCAGACTGCACTGGCTGCCTGTTGTCTTCCGGTGCGCTTCAAGGTTTTGGTGACCACCTTTAAAGCGCCCATGGCATTGGGCGGGTTATTTACGGGACCGCCTACTGCTACCGAATGCCTCTCACCGACCCGCGCCTCACAGAGAGGGTCTCCTCAGGGTGCCGCCAGCGAGGCAATGTCGCCTGGCGACGCCCAGGAAGGGCCTTCTCTGTGGGGCTCCCACCTCTGGAACGAACTACCCCGGCCTTCGCCAGCTGGACCTTCGACCTTCCGCTGGGCTCAAAACATACCTATTTAATTGTGCAGGACTGAGCTAGATTTTAAATTTATGGGTTTTAACTGGGTTTTATTTTTATATTTTAAAATACGGGCTTATAGAATAAGTTTTTAATTGTTTTATAGTGTATTTATGTATCTATGTGTTTTTAATGCCTGTAAACCGCCCTGAGTCCTTCGGGAGAAGGGTGGTCTATAAATAAAATATGCAGCATTTTGATAGCAGCTAATTATAGAGAAGCAAATAAGCAAAGAAAGAAACATTAATTACCTGTCTTTCTTTCAGCTTTAGCTCTGTATCCACAACTGCAATTGATTGTACGTTATTTGTTAGGAAGCAATCATCAAACTCAATCCATTTGTAATCACCAAAATAACATTGTGCCGGTTTAGTAGCTTTAAGACACTTAGTTTGATATCTTCTTTTTTTGCAGTACTGGTTAAAATAAGAGAAAAAAATAATCAGCTTCACCCATAATCAGTTACAGTCAGGAAATGATAGAATGCCACTTATTTCAACCAGCTGAGACACAAAATATAATCTTTCATGTTATCAGAGAAAGGTATGCAAAGCATACTTCAATGATAAATGACATTCTTCTGATTATAATACTCTCAAACAATTGAAGACAATATTCTAACAATACCAATACTAAAAGGAACTTCAAAAAAAATATCTAAATAATTATGATTGAACTACTAAATCTTACAGCACAAAGAATCTTCTGTCAGTACTCATGTACCTATTTACCAAAATAAAAAGCAGCATTACTCTCTGCTCCATCTCCCAACTTTTCAGGATGTTTATCATTTTTGTATATTTTTTTTTGGTTGATATCCAACAGTTTTTAAAGAATGCTCAGAGAGCCCATAGGCAAACTTCTAAATGAAAATTACCCTGGAGGCTAAAACTCTGTAATTTCCCTTATCGGATTTAAACTTTTTTTAGGCCATGGAATTATTAATTTTAAAAAATCCCAGAACGATCTGAAAAATAGTGGTTTTATTATTTAGTATTTTTTTCACAAGAGAAAAAGCTTTCTATGGTACTTTTGAACAACAATATCATGACAGATACTGTCTGTACACACAGAATCCATTCATTCATGAGGTATAAGCCAAGATTCCCAACCACTGAGCCATGGCCCACTACCGGCTTTGAGCCTTTCACAAACTTACACATGCATCCTATTCATGCAAGCAGTGGGTATGTACTCCATTTGTGAGTGGCAGGCATGTGCCTACCATTCACACACAAATGAAGCTGTGCACATGCTTGTCCACCACACATGCAGAACCATCCCTTTCGCCTGCCAGTCCGCAAAACTGAAAAGGTTGGGGAACTCTGGTATAAGGCAATTGTTAAAAACAACTTCTCAGGTTCGAAATTTAGCATGAACAGTCTTCAGTTCATGTTTCATTTTCCCACTGGAATTTGAAAATTTTAAGATCATTATGTCTATTAGAATACATTTTGTTGACTCAGAAATATTTTCCAATTTCAGGAAGTTGTATACTTCATTTGAAAATGATGTCCAGTTTGAGTGTTTTTAAAATCCTCATTTAAACAAAGTCTTTTCCATTTAAATAACCTAATTGTATTCTTAGGTTCTTTTGAAATACCTGTAGGTAATAACCAATGATTAGCTGCAACAATATGCTCATCTTCTGCATCCAGATTTTCTGTAGTAGACCCTTCCTCATTGAGATGAAAAATATGGATAAAAAGTTTGCATTTATTCAAGCTGATAGGCTGAAGAAGAAGAAGAGAACAAATTAGGTGCAATTAATCCATAAAATATGTGTAACTGTCATGGCCCAATCATAGCCCAGTTTGGAGGATTGGAACTGGGACGGTCCAACAGGGAGAGGCCAGTCTTCACAGAGTGGAGGATCAGCTGTTGACAGGCAGTGGAACTGATAGGCAGCAGATCCCATAGAAATGGTGGTAGACTTTAGGAGAAACACTTCCATGCTTTCACCTCTTACAATACTAGACAACACAGTATCAACAATAGAGACCTTCAAATTTCTAGGTTCTACCATATTGCAAGATCTAAAATGGACAGTTAACTTCAAAAACGTCATCAACAAAGAATGTTCTTTCTGTGCCAACTCAGAAAGCTCAAACTGCCCAAGGAGCTGCTGATATAGTTCTATAGAGGAATTATTGAGTCTGTCATCTGCATCTCTATAACTGTCTGGTTTGGTTCTGCAACCCAACAAAACAGACACAGACTTCAGAGGATAATTAGAACAGAAAAAACAATTGCTACTAACCTGCCTTCCATTGAGGACCTGTATACTGCACGAGTCAGAGGGCTGTGAAAATATTTATAGACCCCTCACATCCTGGACATAAACTGTTTCAACTCCTACCCTCAAAATGATGCTACAGAGCACTGCACACCAGAACAACTAGACACAAGAACAGTTTCTTCCCGAACGCTATCACTCTGCTAAACAAATAATTCCCTCAACACTGTCAAACTATTCACTAAGTCTGTACTATTAATCTTCTCATCATTCCCATCACCCATTTCCTTCCACTTATGACTGTATGACTGTAACTTTGTTGCTTGTATCCTTATGATTTATATTGATATTGATTGGTTCCTGATTGCTTATTCATATCCTATAACTATCAGTAAGTTTTATACTTTAGAATTCTTGATCAACATATCTTTTCTTTTATATACACTAAGAGTATCTGCACCAAGACAAATTCCTTGTGTGTCCAATCACACTTGGCCAATAAAAAATTCTATTCTATTCTATTCTATTCTATTAATTCAAGGGTATGGAATTAAGTGTAGGCAAGCTCTGAGGACTACAAAGCTATTTGGGAGAAAGTCGCTCCATCCCTCCTCACAAGGAACACCTGGAGCGGAATGATTTAAGGAGAAGCTATGGAGTTAGTCTTTGCCAGGAACAATTGTTTTGTCTTACACTCCCCCATCTTTTACTCCTACCTTTTGCCATGAGACTGCTTTTTGCCTTTTCTTTGCCTAGCCATGAGAACTGCCCTCTGCATTGGACTTTGTCGTTTCCTTGTGGACTGCTGTTTGCACTTTGCTTTGCTTTGCCTTTTGAACTTCCTTTTGCCTTGTGTCTTGTATTTGCCCTGAGAACTGCCATTTGTCTCATGCCTGAATTTTGTCTTGTGGACTAGTTTATTGCATGGACTCACTTGCCGGGTGGACTGGACTTGGAATCCTGAACCTTGCCCTGTGAGCATGCTCCTATTCTGTGGATTTTCTTTGTAATATACGGGCTGTTATTTGCAGGAAAATGGCTGTCCTCAGGGTAGTGTGGGGTGCAGCCTTACAGGTTGTTGGAATGCCATTTGTTTGAACCTTTATTGAGAGCAATAAAGGACTTTCTAGAGGCATGCCTTGCCTTGACCATCTGGGTCATAACAGTAATGTATAGTCAAGTACTTCTTGATAGTTATCTATAGAAAATCACAATCACCTTTATCAATTATTTTAGAAATCTCTTAAATTCATGATTAGATGTTAGAAAAAATACTGACAGTTCATAAAAACATTTAATATGGTTTTCAAAAATTAATCTAAATGGGTCTTATTGAACACAAGACAAGGATGCATTTATCTAAAAATTAGTTAGGAAATAATATGTTTAAATATTTTCCAAATAGAAAAAATATCAGATAAAGCTAGCATAGTTTTAAGAAGAAACATCAACATACACATTCCCTGTTATACTTGTTCTCAATCTGCAATGAGTTTTCCATCTAAGATGTACTTCAACTTGTGATCTATTATAGATAGTGGCATTGTTCATTTCTAGAATCATAGTTTTGCATTTTTATGATCATTAAATCATGGCCCATAAATTATAGATTTGTCACAGCTAGGAATTATCATATGTAATGCACTTCTAAAATATTGGGGAGAAGGAAAAAACTTTTGATCACTTTTTTTTATAATTAATGCAAAAATAATTATGTTAAGACTTTATTTTCACTTCAACAAACTTGTACTATGGAAGAAATTGTTAACATTTTATTGAAAGTCTTGCAGCCCTTTTTCTAAGAATTTTATTAAAAGATTTCTTGTTCTTTGTTAGTCAGAAAAGGTGCTATCAAAAATTATTTTTGCCACCACAAACTTACATGGCTCTCTTCCTACAACAGCATTTTAGTTGTACATAAATGTGTTAAAAATCATATTTATTAAAATAACAATTTAATGGTTGAATTTAATTTGAAATTAAATCTTTAACAATATATATTGTGTTGATTTTTGTAATTGGATGCCCAATTACAAAAATAACTCCGGGGTGACTTACAAGTAAACTTCTAAAATAGAATAAGAGCAACAGGACAACAAAAATAAAAGAATTCATTGAAACTAACTAAGCGTATCTTGTGCAACATCCTCTTCTAAATAGGGCCATTGTGTATTCTGATCCAATGCCCAGGGGAAGAATCAGGTTTTCAGGAACTTACGGAATAACAAAAAGACCAGGACCATGTAGTTCCACAGACCAGGCATTAAAATAGAGATAAGATAGGTTTTTGGGTCCATCACCTGACACTATTTCATAGAAAGAAGCTGAAGCATAATCACTTTGTTGGATCTCAAGGGCCAAGCAGATAATTGGAGATGATTCCTCAAATAACTTCATCCTATGCCACTAAGAGGTTGATACTGATTATGTGTCATCAAGTTGGTGTCATCTCTTAGCAACTTAAATTGTAATTGGAAGCTTATATGGAGCCAATGTTAAATACAAATAATATAATGCTATATGGATGCATGCTCTCGTGAATACTCATGACACTATGTAACTATTTTATTCATATTTTAAAAACTTTTCAGTAATTTTAATAATAAATAAAATATGCAGCATTTTGATAGCAGCTAATTATAGAGAAGCAAATAAGCAAAGAAAGAAACATTAATTACCTGTCTTTCTTTCAGCTTTAGCTCTGTATCCACAACTGCAATTGATTGTACGTTATTTGTTAGGAAGCAATCATCAAACTCAATCCATTTGTAATCACCAAAAATAACATTGTGCCGGTTTAGTAGCTTTAAGACACTTAGTTTGATATCTTCTTTTTTTGCAGTACTGGTTAAAATAAGAGAAAAAAATAATCAGCTTCACCCATAATCAGTTACAGTCAGGAAATGATAGAATGCCACTTATTTCAACCAGCTGAGACACAAAATATAATCTTTCATGTTATCAGAGAAAGGTATGCAAAGCATACTTCAATGATAAATGACATTCTTCTGATTATAATACTCTCAAACAATTGAAGACAATATTCTAACAATACCAATACTAAAAGGAACTTCAAAAAAAATATCTAAATAATTATGATTGAACTACTAAATCTTACAGCACAAAGAATCTTCTGTCAGTACTCATGTACCTAATTACCAAAATAAAAAGCAGCATTACTCTCTGCTCCATCTCCCAACTTTTCAGGATGTTTATCATTTTTGTATTATTTTTTTTTGGTTGATATCCAACAGTTTTTAAAGAATGCTCAGAGAGCCCATAGGCAAACTTCTAAATGAAAATTACCCTGCAGGCTAAAACTCTGTAATTTCCCTTATCGGATTTAAACTTTTTTTAGGTCATGGAATTATTAATTTTAAAAAATCCCAGAACAATCTGAAAAATAGTGGTTTTATTATTTAGTATTTTTTTCACAAGAGAAAAAGCTTTCTATGGTACTTTTGAACAACAATATCATGACAGATACTGTCTGTACACACAGAATCCATTCATTCATGAGGTATGGAGCCAGAAAGTTCATAGAACATAGTGTGAAAAAAACGGAGAAAGGGCTGGCAAACACTTAAAACAATCTTCAACTCTTATAACCTTTATCCTTGTAGAGGATGGTTTCATATGCTTAATGTACCTATTATATCCTGATTTGTAGGTATTACTTCTCTAAATATAAGTAAAATGTCCATCTACAGCATATTATTCATTTGATAAAAATGGTAGGAGACTTTCTGCAATAGAGAACAAAAGCTGCAATATAAAACCAACCTGTTTGATTTCTGATGAACTTCCACATGTATCTGCAGGGATTCACAGTCATTTTGAAGAGGCAGTTTTAAATCACCTGTTGCTTCATCCATTTTATAAAAACCTAATTAGAAAATAGTTATACATCTAAAAAGGCCAAAAATAACTTATTTTATCACTCAAAGCCTATCTTCTAAATTTTTATTAGCCAATTTGTTTTTATTGTGTTTTCATTTCTGATTTGTTTATCAGACACGTTAAAATAAAAATGGTTCTGACAACTATTTTATGGACACAACCTTGTCATTTTCCAGAATCTCCAATCTGGTCATTGGCTGAAAGAGATTAAATTTTCTGAATAATGATCTCAAAACGAATTTAAACCATGTCTGTTTGCATTTTAATGGCCCTGGAATAAAAAAAACATATAAAGGCAGTATGAACACTGCCTTTATACCACTTATCCTTCTTTATACCACTTTATATAATATTTATACCTCTTTATCCCTCACATCCACTTTATACCACTATATATAATATTTATACCACTTTATATACTTTATACCACTTTATATAGTATTTATACCACTTTATCCCTCACATCCTGGACATAAACTGTTTCAACTCCTACCCTCAAAATGACGCTATAGAGCACTGTACACCAGAACAACTAGACACAAGAACAGTTTTTTCCCGAAGGCCATCACTCTGCTAAACAAATAATTCCTCAACACTGTCAAACTATTTACTGAATCTGCACTACTATTAAGCTTCTCATTGTTCCTATCACCAATCTCTTTCCACTTATGACTGTAACTTTTTGTTGCTATCGTTAAGGGTTAAATTGCAACCTATGACCATCATTTGTGTTGTAAATGTTGTACCTTTGATGAAGGCTTTTTCTTTTATGTACACTGAGAGCATATGCACCAAAACAAATTCCTTGTGTGTCCAATCACACTTGGCCAATAAATTCTATTCTATTCTATTCTATTCTTAGAATTAGTGGTATAGATAGCTTCTAGTCATGCAGTTCAATTGCATTATTGTGCTGTCAGGTTTCCATGTGACTGTTACTGTACATATACATACAAGTAGTCCTCGACTCAAAACCACAATTGAGCCCAAAATTTCTGTTGCTAAGTGAGACATTTAAGTGGATTTTGCCTCACTTTACAACCTTGCTTGCCAAAATTATGTGAATCATTGCAATCGCTAAATTAAATTAACATGATTGTTAAGCTTGCCATTGTCAGAAGATGATTACATGACTTTGGGACACTGCAATTATGAGAACTGAATCAGTTGCCAAGTGTCTGAATTTTGATCACATCACCATGGGAATGCTGTAATGGTCGTAAACATGAAAAAAGTTCCCGAGTCATTTTTTTCAGTGTTGTTGTAACTTCAAACAGTCACTGAATGAACTGTTATAAGTTGAAGACTACAGGTATTAGGATAAAATCATTTCCTAGATCGGTAAAAAACTACCTGTGCTCCAGATTTATTCAGATGATTTCCCTTCTTTGTCTTTTGCCATTATTAAAACATGGGAAATTATGGAAGAATCAATAGTAGGCAAATCTCAATTCTTTCTTTTCCAGGACATATTCAACACAGGGAGCAGTTTCAGCGTCTTGTTGGCAAGCTTACTGGGCAGTTTTGAAAATCATTAATAGAAGATGTTCTTGAAAAGAAAGCTAGTTAGTTAATTTACTTATTTTACACATCTAAATCTCCCATTAGGCAAGATTTGAGCTGCAATAATCCGAGAAACCACTAAATGGCACCAAAGAGTTCATTTTAATCCTTATCTCTTTGCTCCATCTAATGATTGCTGGGAATTTTGCAGTTCATCTATGTACAGCAGGAGGTAATGCATTTATTTAATGTATTTAAAGTGGTTTGGCTATTTAATGTTGACAGTAATTTGGTTAATTACATGTTAACCAAATAATGTTAATAATAATGTTACATTACCAAATAATGTTTGGTTAAGAACATTATTTTGTTGTTTTTATTGCAATTTTTGTTTCAGATGCCAAGAAAATTAAACAATTACTGTGTCCTTCCTGCCTTCCTTTGACCTCCTTTCCAATTCTTTGTTGTCTCCTTTGCCTGTTCAGGCTACTGGTAATACTAGATGTAACTACCTTTTATGCCTGTCATTTTGTGATTAGCCAAGTCTGCACAGCAGCCACTGTATAACAGTGTTCCCCTTCATCCCAGAAGTTCTAAATAACTCCTCAAGCTCTCCAAAGCTGCTCACCCCTAACTCACTCAAAATGAGTCTGCAATTTTGTGGCAAATATTCAGAAACAAATTCGACTTAAGTAAATATTATTTCCGTATGCATTTAGCAATCACGCAACTGAAGAGCTTAACTCCCCCATCTTAGATCAATGAATGTTAAATAACTGTAAGGATTTCTTGCATCTTAATTTAAGACAAAATTGCAAAACGAATACTTGACTTTTTGTATCAATTTAATTTTTTCTCCAGGTCTAAAGTCTTTCTGCCAAAAAGACTTTTACTAAACCTTTTTTAAAAAGCCCAATGGACGGCCGATTTCACCCGCCCACTTCCCAGTTTTCCAAGTACAAAATCATTTCCATGTATTGTACGCAGCACTATTTTCGCCAACAATCTCTTGGTTCACTTAACGCAAGAAAACGGAAGTCGCGTCCACAAGGCTCGGAATTACATCGGTCTGTGAGATCCCGCGGCCGTTTTTAATTTCTTTCCCAGGAATCCGCTCAGCCTACTCAGAAAAGGCGGGTAAAAATCAAGTTTCCTTCGCTTCCCTCTTAAGTTCCGATTCTCCAAAGCCCTAAAAAAAAATATAGGGATCAATCTTAATTTATACAATTTCATTCAATTGACACGTTTCATAAGAGGCGAGTTTTTTGTTGTTGTTTTTAAACCAACCTCTTGACCACGTACCCAACAGCCAAGGCGTCTTCAATTGCTACCTGGAGACATACGTTGGTCGATCACTTACGCCTGTACAAATTTCCCGCGCTTCTTTCTTCATTAACCAGGATCCGAGTTGAATCAGAAGTGCTTCCGTGTCAGCTTCCTACGTCATTTCCTCCCATTTCCGAGTTCCCTGGAATAGAGGGAGGAGTGGCTTCCAGGTGGGCTGGGAAAAGTGAGTTTTAATAGTTAGTTATAGTTATGGGGAAGAAACACAAGAAGCATAAGGCGGAATGGAGATCGACATCTGCCCCGAGTGTAACTGCTACTGGGACCGGCGGTACTGCTTACGATGGTAGGTTGAATGGGCAATCGTGGAAGAGGGGAGGGAAGTAGGGAGGGGAAAGTAAATCCACAATAGGAGCCTCTGGAAAAGCGTTTCGCTTTACGCGCCTTTGTCACTCAGACTTCGTCCCGTTTCCCCCAGGCTGCGATAGAACTCGGTAGGGGTGGGGGTGGGAGGGATGGTAATTTTTATTTCCCAATAATCTACCATTATTCGGGAGGAATCCGTTTCTTTCTGTAAGTGTGTGGGTTCTGATCAAGTAACATTTCACAAATGTAGCCGCGATTTTGCTGCCTGAGCCTGTAAATGAGAAGAATATTAAAATAAAACTGCCAGTTCTGCAATTGTATGTAAAACTTGAGAGGGTGCTGACGTTATTGACTCCCCGTTATTATTTTTTATTTTTTTTAAAAAATGGTTCTCAAGAGTTCACCTCTGATGTTGTTTTCTTTCAGTCTGATCTTGATGTTGCATCTGAACTGAGATAAGGCTAGTGCCTCTTTACAGCTCTCCTGTTTCTGTAACCTATGATTGGGGCATCTCTAAATTAGACGACATGGCCACAAGAGACCATCCAGTGGTGGAATTCAAATTTTTTTACCACCGGTTCTGTGGGTATGGCTTGGTGGGAGTGGCAGGGGAAGGATATTGCAAAATCCCATTCCCTCCCCACTCCTGGGGGAAGGATATTGCAAAATCTCCATTCCCTCCCCACTCTGGGGCCAGCCAAAGTTGATATTTGCCGGCTCTCCAAACCACTCAAAATTTCTGCATTCAGTTCTCCAGAACCTGCTGAATAGCACCCCTGAGACCATCTAATGTTTCAATGTTAACCAATCCTGTCACTGTGTGCACTTATCATAACTCTTATTTGTGCAGGCATCTGTTATGCTGTTTGAGGATAAAATGTATGAAGAGATTCAACTAATGAAGTGATAAGGATTTCAGCAGAGAGTGCAATGATATAAATTAGAGGGCTTTAAGCTTAAATAAGAAAAATATTACTAGGATCCATTTGATCCCCCAAGTTCACTGTGAACTGTGGACCATTTACAAATATGTTAGCTAGTCCTACCTCAAAAATTACTAGTAAAGAAAAAGCACCACAATTCTGCCTTGACTTCTGCATGATAGTTTTTCAAAAACTTGAAGGTAGCTATCGTATCACCACACAATTTTCTCTCTTCCAGGCTAAACATATCCAACTGTTTTTCCTTTGAAGCTCTTATCATTGTTGCTTTCTTCTGCACATATTCTAGTTTGTGTCCTTCCTAAAAACCAGTATCCAGAATTAAATACAACATTCTAGATGCTGTCTGACCAATGTAGAATAGAGAGGAATTATCACTTCTCTTGAACCTGATAGCATATTTTGCAGTGTAAGAATGCATTTACTTTTATTTCTTTTTTGCAAAGGCATTGCAGTGTTACTTCCATGTGTTAGTATTATCTGAAAATTAGCAATTATATTTTTCTGATCCAAGTTATTTTATAAATATGAAAATAGAAATTGAGATATCTATTTACAAATTGATTTCACCTATTTTATTTGTAATGCCTTTCATTTTTTGTCTAGCCCAGTTCCATTTTGAAGAAATCCATCAAAATTGCTATGTGTTTTCTCTTCTTCTTTCTTATATGATTAATTTTTTTCCAAGAATCAATATCTGACTGACTTTAATGGACCCTCTCCTTTTTGATGGTACAGAGAAGATTTGTTCTCATCTAATTCTCTGTAATTCTGTGACTCAAAAATGATTCATGAAGCTATTTATTAGTTTCTTCAGTATTTTGGGATGCAAAATTCTTCTGGTCCTAGATATTTAAACTTAAACTAAATAAATATTTTCTGATAATGTTTGATCTCATGGTTCAGTCTTGTTCAAACCATGTTTTTTTTAATTATTTCTGCAAACAAAGTAGCATTACAGTCAGAGAAAACATATTGTGGGAGGAAGTAGGATAGAAGGTGGGGAGGCGTGATACGGAGCTGGGAAGGTAGGATACTTCTCTTAATCCACCTATGATGCTCCCTCATTGGGTCCTCAGACCAGAGCCAGATCTTCAGGTCTTGCAGAAGATCAGTGTGGTGGGAGCAGATCTCACTTGGGATAACAGAATAATAGACTTGGAAGGGAACTTGGATGTCTTCTAGGCCAACCATTCTGCTCAACAAGAGACCAAATACCGTTTCAGACAAATGAATAAAATATTCCAAAAGTCACAGCAGAAAAGGCTTTTCTGGACCCTGCCAACCACCTGACTGGCAACTGATAACCTCAATGACTTTATCAGGTATAACAGGATCAAACTGTTCTCAACAGTTTCCAAACTGTTCATCAGGCAGGACCTTTCCCCAGGAATCTTACATGTACTTGGGAATGAATCTGAGCAATTTTGTCCATCAGGCGTTATACAAATTCTTTTGCATGATGATCACCTGAGCCCTCCTGTCTCAGAAGGGACAGGTGTTCCAGATCCGCACACTCTGCGGATGCAATAAGGTAGGGGTGAAATGCTCCCGGTTCGGACTGGATCACCCAATCCGGTAGCTGTGGTGGTGGGTGGTTCGGAGCAAAAATCCCTGGCCCCTTTCCCTGCCCCAACTGAACCATCATCAGAGTTGTTGTTTTTTTTACTTTTAAAGGCATTTTTTCTTCAGCCGAAAAAATGCTTTTAAAAGTAAAAAAAAAAAGCCTTTAATGAGTGTGCGGCTCAGTTTTGATCGTTAGATCCTTTAAACTCTTGTTTTTAACAACCTCTTTGGGTGAAGAGGTTGTAAAAAAAAGCTTTTAAAAGGCTCCTCTGGTGATCCCAGTTGAGTTGCCTGATCATCATAGGCTTTTAAAATCATTTTTTTACAACTCTTCAACAGCCCATGCCCACCCAATCGCCCATCCCCACTTGCCTAATTGCTGCTTCTTTCGGGCTCACTAAGCCTTGCTTTGCTTTGGCTGCTGCAATCAGTCGCATCAGCTAGCAACTGAATCTGCCTGCCCGCAATCCTCTTCAGTGAGCAACTCAATCTGCCTTTGCTGGCTGAGGAACTCTGGGAGTTGAAGTCCACAAACCTTAAAGTTACTAAGGTTGGAGACCCCTGACCTAAAACATATAAATAAAATAAAATATTTGTGCAGCTTTCTGAGATTTGGTGTGTTTCTATAGTGTTTCACTCTAACTCAAAATCTCACAAAGCTGTATGTGGCATTTTGCGTGTGTGAGAATCAGTTGTGTTGTGTGTATGTAAAGTGTGAAAGTTGGTTTTTGAGCTTTTTGTGGCTGTATGAGGTTCCTGCTTGTTGCAGGGGCCATTTTGGGTAAGGTGCAACTGCTTTTACATTGTGTGTGAGTCAGTTGTGTTTTGTTGTGTGTGTGTAAAGTGAAAGTTGGTTTTTGGTACCTCTTATTGTTTTGTATACTTTGTTTATTATTTTTATTATTTATTGTTATTGGCCATGCCCATCCAGTCATCTGACCACCAAGCCACGCCCACCAATTAAGCCACAGAACCGGTAGGGAAAATTTTTAGATTTCACCCCTGCAATAAGGGTGGAGAAATAGTGCTGTTTCTCCACTCTTAGTGCTATGAGGTAGACATTAACATCAGCTCTAAGTTCATGACCAGTCAGAATTATCCTTCATTTTACTCTAGTAAAATGTGTTCTAGGCATGTCTTATCCTTTTCAGAACCTGAACCACAATTTTAGGGTGATCAGCTTGGCAGGGCATCCCACCCTTGGCACATACAAAAGGGCCATTGGCAGGGACCAAATGATATCCGGCAGCAGCTGCAGCCTGCCGATCCCTTGGTCAGCGCACTCTGGGGCTGCGCAGAGTGGAAGGCAGGTGATGCTGACACATGGACAGAAAATAGACGATCCTGCTGCACAGGCTGCAGTCAAGCCAAGAGATGCAAAGATGAGTTACCCACCACCATTCAGCTTTCTCACAGCCTTCTTCGCACCGCCAGATTGCCTATTTCCCTCCATCTCTGCTTCTGCCTGCTGCTTGCACAGCTGCTACCGGACACTGTCAGCCTGTGCGTGTTGGCTGCCTCCTATGCCAAGCCATGCCCACCCACCTTCACTAGGGCTTATTTTGGGGTTAGAGCTTATAAGGCGCATGTGTAAAAAATCAGGCTGGGACTTATTTTCAGGGTAGGTCATATTTTGGAGAAAACGGTATAACTGAAATTCCAGATAATTCCCATTATTTCTGTTTCTCACCCAGGCTTTTTAACTTTTTAAGCATAGTCATTCAAATAACTAGACCCTATGCCATGCAGGCTTTTATATGCAGGTCATAACCAACAGCTTAAATTGCACTTGGAAGCAGACTGGTAGTGCACTTCATGGAACAGAGGATCATTTTCCTCAGCAAATAAGTGAACAAATATAATGTTTTTTACTCATCTATTTAATTGGGTACTCTTTATCTAGTTTTAGGACATATAGAGAACAGATTACATTTAAGTCATATGCAAAAATATTGAAAATTCAAATGAGCTCACAGGATTTTAAACATGAATTCGTAGGTGTTCATATTAGGTTAAAAAATAATATGATTAGACAAACATTTTGGAGGGATGCCTTGCAAAACATTCTCCAGCATATTCCAAATCTATTGCTCAGAGCGTCTGTTTTTTTGAAGACTTGAGGCAACCACTTTATTGTCCTTTGAGTAGATGTGAGTATGCATGGAAAACGATTGTCCCACATCTAAGAAGACTGAGCTGTCAAAATACGGAAACAAAAGATGAACCACCTGAACAATTTGAGTGAAAAAATGAAAATGAGTGAATTACAGA
Source organism: Ahaetulla prasina (assembly GCF_028640845.1). Classification (NCBI taxonomy): domain Eukaryota; kingdom Metazoa; phylum Chordata; class Lepidosauria; order Squamata; family Colubridae; genus Ahaetulla; species Ahaetulla prasina. Next base: position 58,830,265 of record NC_080542.1, on the reverse strand, counting down.
ACACCTTTAATAAAAGACACTTAACCAATGGAACCAAAATAACAAGAAACCCCATCTAATTTGACAGACAGCATTCTGCTCCTGTTTCCTGATAATACCATGTCAGTAGAACTAACAATCAAGGATTATAAATTGAGACATGCTATAATAATATATTCCTTATTTGATTCCCATATAAACTAAAAAGTGGCAGAAAAGTTAATTATAAAAGAAAATGGTATATAGATATCGGCAATATTAGTTTACATATATAAGTCTGTTTCTAAAAATGTTTACTACAAAATATTTTACACTTTGGAGGAAGAGATTGAGTTATAATTTAGCCAAAAATATCCAATGAGTTTCTATGGCTAAGTGTGAAGTTTAATATGGGTCTCTCCAGTCTTTGTCCAACATTTTAACTATTATATAATATTGTGGGTTCTGGAAGTTTGTTTGTATTCTTCAAAAACTAATACATTGTTTTTTGTTTTAATTTTTTTAATTTTTTTTTAATATGAACATTTCATTTTCCATTAAACAGTGTGTTGTCTGGATACAAATATTTCTGTGCAATAACAATCAAAATTTACAACAGTATTCATTACATTGATATTGGTTCTCTGATCTTACAATGGTAGTATTGAACATAATAAACCATTTCTCTCTCATAGCATATCTTCTAATAAGAATATAATAATATTAAACATAATAATCCTAATAGTCATAATAATAATAATCAATCATCATATTGTTTACATCTCTATCAACATATTTTTTATATTTCACTGATCTCCTTCTATTTCTAACTTCCATTTTTATACTCTAACAATCGATAAAATAATTCCCATGTCATATAATATTCTGTTTGTTCTTTCTCCTTAATTGCAAATGTTAATCTATTCATTTCTTCACATTCTAATGTTTTCTTACTCACATTCTCATCAGTATGTGTCACGGGGGGGATTGCGTTCCGCCTGTTGAGGGTGGTCTTATTTGTACGGTAAGTGGGAGGGGCAGATATGGCGGAAGTGGGGGCTCACATCGTTCTATGGGGGCACGCGCTCAATGTTTGCAGGCGATCGCGCGCCCCGAGCCCTCAGACTTCTGTTTCCCGGATGGTCAAGACCCTCAGAGCCCGGGCCTTCGGCTGATGCTGTGCAACGCACAGTCCGTGGTCAATAAGGCCCCCCTAATTTATGATCTTATCCAGGGGGGTGCCGCGGACCTTATGGGCGTTATGGAGACCTGGTTGGGCGCAGAAGGGGGCGTGCCCCTTGTTCAAATATGCCCACCGGGTTTCCAAGCATTCCATCAGCCGAGGGCCCAGGGTAGGGGTGAGGGGGTGGCGGTTGTGATTAGAGAGAGTCTGGAGCTGAGGGAGACCACTGTACCTCAGATTGCCGGGTGTGAATCCCTCTTTGTGAGGTGGGGTCATAGATGTCAGATGGGCTTGTTTGTCCATCTTGTTTGTCATGTACCTGGCTCCTTGCAGCGTGACAGCAGCCCTGCCCGAGCTCCTGGAGGTGCTTGCTGGAGTGGCGGTGGAGACCCCCAGACTTATAGTCATGGGGGACTTTTTGCCATCGACCGGCATGTCATCGACAGTTGCTCGGGAGTTCACGGCTTCCATGACGGCCTTGGACCTGACTCAAGTAGTTGATGGCCCTACTCACAGTGGGGGTGGCACACTGGATTTGATTTTCATATCTGGTCAGTGGTTGAAGGATCTGGATTTGAGGGATTTAGTCATCGAACCTTTGTCATGGTCAGATCACTTCCTCCTTCGCCTGGACTTTCTGACGGCCACTCAACACCGCAGGGAGACGGAACCAATACGTTGGTTCCGTCCCAGGCGCCTGATGGACCTGGAGAGGTTCCAGATGGAGCTTGGGCCGTTTCCTGAGGGTCTGGCTCACGGCATGGCCGAGGAACTTGTCGCGGCTTGGGAACAGGCCGCGGCAGGGGCCTTGGACGGTGTTGTGCCTTTGCAGCCTCTGACCCGGCGTAGGTCTCAACCAGCTCCCTGGTTCTCCGAGGAGCTGAGGGAGATGAAACGCCGGAGAAGACGCCTAGAGAGTTCCTGGAGGTCCAGTTGTTCGGAGGCTGATCGGACACTAGTTAGGTCCTATACTAGGACCTACCTAGTGACAATGAGGGAAGCGAGACGTTGCTACGGGTAACTCGCTTTCTCCTTCAACAGGGGGAGCGGGATGACCCGTTGCAGGGACGTGCCGAGGAGTTTAGTGGTTATCTATATGACAAAATCGTTCAGCTTCGGGACGGCCTGGACCAAAATTGGGTAGATCCAGGCGAGATGTCAGAGAGCCGTCTTGTTGAGACTATTTGGGATGAGTTTTACCCTGTGGCTCCCGAGGACATGGACAGGTTGCTGGGTAGGTTGAACGCCACCACATGTTTACTGGACCCGTGTCCCTCCTGGTTGGTGCTGGCCGCACAGGAGGTGACACGAGGCTGGCTCAAGGGGATTACGAATGCTTCTTTGTTGGTTTCTCCTCAAGAAGCCTTCCCTGGACCCAGCTGTTTTAGGTAATTATTGTCCGGTCTCCAACCTTCGCTTCGTGGCGAAGGTTGTAGAGAGTGTGGTAGCATGTCAGCTACTCCAGTACCTGGAGTTCTCAGAAGTTTCCGATTGAGTTAGTGTTTATTCTTGAATAAAGTACATAGTTTTAATATCCAACCTTCATCAATCAATATCAAAACAACGTTCCATCTTCCAATATTCACCAAGGGTTCTTCTAAAATGTCTTTCTTCCTTAAGCAGTCTCTCAAAATAGTTCATATTTCCAACTTAGTCTCTTTAATTTTTCTGTCCAACCTTCAAGGGTAAACAATAATCCATCTTTTCACATCTTTAACATTTATATACAACAAATAATATTACAAATATCCAATATATCAATTGTAATAATTAAAATCTTCACTTTACCTTACTTATATCAAATAGCATTATTAAAATTACACCTATAACTTATCCAAAATATATCTATTATAACAATTACTTTCTAATTAAGGTTACATCCATCTCTTAAATATAATATTTAATTCAAATTCCTAAATTTTACTATCTGTCCTCCAAAGTTAAACAATATTCCATTTTCCTATTCCTTTATACCTTAAATATATCAAATAGTACCCCTAAAGTTACACATTTACATCCACAATAAATCATTTACAAAAATTAACCATAATCATATATAATAAAGTTAAACATTCTCCCCCTTCTTCTGTCTTACACATTTTCCACCATCTATTCACCATTCAGCTTAACATCTGTTAATGAAGGATTCCCAATCTTTAATACATTAGTATAAAAATCTCGTGCTTTACAAATTGTATTGAGAAAATACTTTCTTCCTCTATAATTCAGTGTTAAACCAGCTGGAACCTCCCATCTAAAATATATCTGATGTTTCTTAAGCTCATCCACCAGAAAGGCAAATTCTTTTCTCTTTCTTAACATTTTAGGAGGAATTTCCTTCATCATTATTATATCTTGTCCTAATATTTGAAATCTATTTTTATAAAATGCTTGCAAAATTCCATACCTAATCCTCTTATTTGTAAAATAAATAACCACATCTCTTGGTAAACACTTCTGCCTTGCCCACCAAGAATTAACACGACAAATTTTTTCAATATTAACTTCAAAATCTTCTGATTCCACTCCCTCTATCTGAGCAAAGGCCTGAATAAAAATCTCTTTCAAATTTTCTCCTTTACCCTCTTTTAATCCTCTCACCCTTATAGCATATTCCATTAATTTATATTGTAATATAAGCCTTTCTTCATCTGCTTTATCAGCCTTAACCTGAATATCATCTATTTTATTTTCTAAATTCAAATTAATTTGAACTTCATCTATTTTCCTTTGCAAATCTAAATTAATTTGGTTAAATTCATTCAGTCTTTCTTCTGTCTGTGTACTAGATAACAATAATGGGGTAATTGATTCCTTTAATTTTTTCATCTCCCTACTCTGCTCTTCCACCAAATCTTTAAAATCCAATATTTCTTTCTCCATTTCATTAAATTTTTGATCTATTTCTGAAAGATGAGCCTCCATAAGCTCCTGTAAAAAATTCCTTAGACTTTCTTTAATATCCTCTCTCAATTTCCGTACCTGAAGTGAAGAAATTTCCAATATTTTAGAAGTGGTTAAATCTCTTTGCTTAAAAGCCATTTTTAAACTAAGTAATATCAAAAAGAAGAAAAAAGAAAGGGGGGGAATAAAAAGAAAAAAAAACCCAATAAGTTTTTCTTCTTAAACACTGTAAGAAAAAGATAATTAAAAAAAAAGAATAGATTTTTTTAAAAAAGAATTCCACTTAAAAAAAAAAAATCTTGTTATTTTCTTCTTAAAGGTTCCACGCCAGCAATTGTAATCAGCATTTCCTTAGCTTTCACTTTCAAAACACAAAACGCCATCTTTCTTCATCTCCACTCTTGAATACGAATAACTTCTCTGTCAGGGAGTTAAAATCATCTTACAATCCAATGCCGGCCCTCCTGCTATCGGCTTTTTCCGTGTTGACAATTTATCAAATAATCCTCTCCAGTCACGGAGATGGACGCTGCGTTTTGTTCTGCTTTTGAAGAAGCGTTCTGGATTCTGGAGCTTTTTTTGAACTATAGAAGGAGCATTCCCAACAAACCACCAGAAATCATTCTGGGGCTTTTCTTGGGGGCTCAACTTCAGTTCAAATGCTCATCTCCTCCCTCCCTCCAAGGGCAGAGATTTACGAGCTGTTGACAACAGATTAACGCTGTCTAAACAGCTCTCACAGAGGGACTCCTCAGGGTGCCGTCGGCCAGGCAGTGCCGACTGGCGACACCCAGGGGAAGGGCCTTTTCTGTGGGGGCTCCCACCCTCTGGAACGAGCTTCCCCCAGGACTTCGCCAACTTCCTGACCTTCGAACCTTCCACCGCGAGCTTAAGACACATCTATTTATTTACATCTCTATCAACATATTTTTATATTTCACTGATCTCCTTCTATTTCTAACTTCCATTTTATACTCTAACAATCGCAGACGGTGTTGACGGGGAGGCAGAGGTCGGCCCCGAGACGCCTAACTTGTGGGGTGCCTCAAGGGTCGATTCTCTCGCCCCTCTTGTTCAACATCTACATGAAGCCGCTGGGTGAGATCATCAGTGGTTTCGGTGTGAGGTACCAGCTGTACGCTGATGACACTCAGCTGTACTTTTCCACACCGGACCACCCCAACGAAGCTATCGAAGTGTTGTCCCGGTGTCTGGAAGCTGTACGGGTCTGGATGGGGAGAAACAGGCTCAAGCTCAATCCCTCCAAGACGGAATGGCTGTGGATGCTGGCATCCCGGTACAGTCAGCTGCAGCCGCGGCTGACTGTTGGGGGCGAGTCATTGGCCCCAATGTAGAGGGTGTGCAACTTGGGTGTCCTCCTGGATGGACGGCTGTCGTTTGAAGACCATTTGACGGCCGTCTCCAGGAGAGCTTTTTACCAGGTTCGCCTGGTTCGCCAGTTGCGCCCCTTTCTAGATCGGGATGCCCTATGCACGGTCACTCATGCTCTCGTGACATCTCGTCTGGATTACTGCAATGCTCTCTACATGGGGCTCCCCTTGAGGAGCACCCGGAGACTCCAGGTAGTTCAGAATGCGGCTGCGTGGGTTATTGAGGGAGCGGTTCGGAGCTCCCATGTAACACCTATCCTGCGCAGACTGCACTGGCTGCCTGTGGCCTTCCGGGTGCGCTTCAAGGTTTTGGTAATGATCTTCAAAGCGCTCCATGGCATAGGGCCGGGCTACTTACGGGACCGTCTGCTGCCACCGAATGCCTCTCACCGACCCATGCGCTCTCACAGAGAGGGACTCCTCAGGGTGCCGTCGGCCAGGCAGTGCCGACTGGCGACACCCAGGGGAAGGGCCTTTTCTGTGGGGGCTCCCACCCTCTGGAACGAGCTTCCCCCAGGACTTCGCCAACTTCCTGACCTTCGAACCTTCCACCGCGAGCTTAAGACACATCTATTTATTTGCGCAGGACTGGACTAGAATTTTTAAATTTTTAAATGTTTAAATTTTAAATCTGGTTTTAATGGGGTTTTATTATTTATATCTCTATTTTAAATATTCGGCCTTATGTAATAAGTTTTTTAAATTAATGTTTTACTCTGTGTATATATATATATATATGTTTTTATATGGCTGTAAACCGCCCTGAGTCCCTAGGGAGATAGGGCGGTATAAAAGTGTGAACAATAAATAAATAAATAAATAATAAGTAGGGATCTCTTCACTTTTCTAGTTTTGTCCAAATAAATTCTATTCTTTTCATTAACTCTTTTTTCTGCTTATCTGTAAGATTTTTCACTAAAATCTTAATTTTCTATTTATTTATTTTCAGTCCTGACACTTCTCTATATTCTTCTTATTTTTTTTACTAGTTTAGGCCCTGTTTCTTGTGGATCTTCCAAAATAAAAACTAAGTCATCTGCAAATGCCTGTAGTTTATACTTTTCCTTTTTTATTTCCATATCTTTTATCTCTGTATCTTGTCTAATATTTTTATTTAATACTTCCAGTCAGGGGTGAAATGTAAAATTTGGTACTACCGGTTCTGTGGGCGAGGCTTGGTGGAGGTGGAGTAATGTGACTTTGGTTGAAGAGGTTGTAAAAAAATGATTTTAAAAGCCTGTGATGATTAGGCAATTCAGCTGGGATCGTCAGAGGAAAAAAAGCTTTTAAAGGTTTCTGACAATTCCAGCTGAGTTGCCTGATCGCTAGAACCTTTTAAAAACATTTTTGCTACAACCTCTTTGGCTGAAGAGCTTGTAGAAAATATGCTTTTAAAGGGTTTTGACGATCCCAGCTGAGTTGCCTGATCACCAGAACCTTTTTAAAGCATTTTTTATAACCTCTTTGGCTGAAGAGGTTGTAAAAAAATGTTTTAAAAGGTTCTGGTGATCAGGCAACTCAGCTGGGATCACCAGAGAAGTCTTTTAAAAGCTTTTAAAGGGTTCTGACAATCCCAGTTGAGCCGCGCGATCATCAGAGGCTTTTTTTTTTTACTTTTAAAAGCATTTTTTCGGCAGAAGAAAAAATGCTTTTAAAAGTTAAAAAAAAAAACCCTCTGATGATCGTGCGATTCAGCTGGGGTGGGGGGGCATGGATTTTTGCTACTGGTTCTCCGAACCACCCGCCGCCATTACACCCCTGCTTCCAGTGCCAATACAGATAATAGGGGGAGACAAGGGACATCCTTGTCTTGTACCTTTCTTAATGCTAACCTTCTCAGTCATATCTCCATTTAGCATCACTTTTGCAGTTTGCTTGAAATAAATCACTTCAATCATATTAATAAATCTCTCCCCAAAGTCCATGTCTTTTAATTGTGCTAGCATAAATTGCCAGTTCACATTATCAAATGCTTTCTGTGTATCTAGGAAGATTGCCATTTGTTTCTCTGGATGTGCTTCATAATACCCCAGTGTATTTAAAATTATTCTCATATTGTCTTTAATTTGTCTCTTAGGTAAAAAACCATTTTGATCTGGATGTATAAATTGATTTAAGAATTGTTTTAGTCTTTTTGAAATTATTGAAGCAAATATTTTGTAATGCACATTCAACAAGGATATTGGTCTATAGTTTTTTATCTGTTGTAGATCTGCATCTTCTTTCGGTATAAGAGTAATATATGTTTCCATCCATGAGTTTGGTACCTTTGCCTCTAACAAAAGTTCATTAAATACATTGGAATATTTGAAGTATTTTGTAAGTCTTTGTATAATTCTACTGGTAATCCATCCAGACCTGGTGTTTTGCCATTCTTTTGTCTCTTAATTGCTTCTGTTAATTCCATTATTGTTATATGTTCATCTAGCATTGCTTTCACTGCTTCAGGTACTTTACATAGTTCCGTTTTTTCTAAATATTGTTTTATTTTATCTTTTGAAATTGTCTCGTAATCATATAGTTTTTCATAGTAATTTGGAATCACTTTCTTTTTGTCATCATTTTGATGGTGAAAAGTTCCTTCATTATCCATTAATTGTTACTTGAAACACAGTTTACCAAAAAAGTGTTTTTTTGACTTAGAGAATTGGTCCCAATACACAGCTTCTTTGATATGCAACATTTCTTCAAACATTTGTATTATGGTTTACATAATTATGGTTTGCATAATACAAATATATCACCTGAACTTAAGGGTGTCTTGATGCTTGATTAGTTAATGAAATACAGAATACAGGACTGTTGCCTCATATCTATATATTATCTTTCTGCAGGGGTTAGTTCAGACAGAAGTATCTTTTGATACTTTGAGATCTTTTGGAGAAGACAGATAGGAAGAATTCATTCAGATTTGCTGCTATGCAAAAATATATACATTTCTTACTGTTACTTGTTTTGATTAGATTATATGGACAAACCCTTGGAAAAGCCATTGAAACTGGTGCTGAAAGTTGGAGGTAGTGAAGTGACTGAACTTTCAGGATCAGGACATGATTCCAGTTATTATGATGACCGATCAGATCATGAGAGAGAGCGACATAAGGAAAAGAAAAAGAAAAAGAAAAAAAAATCGGAGAAAGAGAAAGAAAAGCATCTTGATGATGAGGAAAGGCGGAAGAGAAAGGTAAATAGCAATTTCAAGTAATATATGTTGTGTTGCATTTTTAAATATGTTTAAACACTGTCATAAAATCATACAAGTGGAAGGATCCATTTTGTTCTAAAGGGATATAAACTGTATGTCAGACCTGCCCCAACCTGCCCTTAGGAAAGAAAGATCCTTGACTCCATTAAGTTGAAGCAAAAGGTTCTTTTACTAAGGAAGTTGGTTACAGTAAAGTCAGGCTTTCCTTTCCTAATGTTTTCTCATATGAAAAAGATACAGAAAAGATTCCCTTTTCCCGTCCTTGCTGTTACCAGTCTGTGCTTTGCCAATCAAAGCACAATCATATTGCCCATTTGTCCACCCACACACATCAGCCTTTGATGGCAGGAACTGACATTCTGCCCCCCTTGGAAAGGGACTTTAGTTCTGCAAAGGAAGAGAAGTGGGGAGGGAGAGGCACAGAATGTTTCCTCATTAATAATTGGTTCAATAGGGTTTCTCTGAGTAACATTCATGGAACTTTTTAAGTGATATGGAGGCTTTAATATGTTTGGAATCATTTACATTTAGTCTCATTTAGTCATCTAGTCTCTGATGGAGGAAAATCTTTCCATGCCACCAGAATGTCTCTTGACTTCAAAGTGTTACTCTCCCTCAATCATGATAGATCGAGAGGTAGTTGCACCTTTGGACTCAGGGAAGAATGACCTTTGGTTTCAAAAGACTGCAATGAAATACAGGGTGTACATGTTTGAGCATTTTTGGTAGTTCAAGTTTTACAGGCTGGGTTAATAATTCTTTTTAGGAGCAAACATCCAACATATTTTGGCCACAATTTTTTGGTTAGTTGTCTGGACTGGACAGTTTAGTAAACAGATAGACCTTATCTCCCAGTTTAAAGTCTTTAGTATTTGTGCACTTTTTTTTTTATAAAAAAAAAAGTTTTATTTTTACATTCATATCCAACAACGTATCCAATGTACAGTCATATACAATTAGTCGGCCTTGCCCAGTCACCCCCTCCTTTTAACTCTCTTCCCTCTTCTACCTTCTTCTACTTTCCAGACCTTCCTCCCCTTCTCTTACCTACATCCTCTCCTCCCTCCACCCTATACCTTCCTTCTCCCTCTTCTATCCCTCTTCCTTCCTCTTCTCCCTCTTCTACCCCGCTTCTCCTCTTTCCTACCTCCTACTCTCTCCTCTTTTCTCCCTCCCCACCATTCTAAAATGGTAGCTGGGCAGACCCGACTCTACATTAATTATATTTATACATCTTCAATAATCCCTGTACATTAACCATCACTCCATCCTCTACCCTCAACCTCCCCCAATTCTCCTCCCCCTTACGCCCCACCCCCGACTTCCCAGAACAAAATGCAGGGTATCAAAACTAACAATCATAATCCAAAATAAACCCTAAATTATAATCTCTAGTCACTCCACACATAATCACACTTTCAATTCCCCTCTCCTTCAAAAATATATCTAATACAAAATATTTCCTAAATTTACTCATATGCTGTTCGATATTTTTTTATCTGATACTTATTTTGAATATAATCAATCCACATTTTCCATTCTAAAATATATTTTTCTTGTGTATAGTCTTTCAAATAAGCAGAAATTTTTGCCATTTCTGCCAGATTTGATACTTTGAGTGTCCATTCTTCAATTGTAGGTAATTCTTCTTTCTTCCAATATTGAGCAATCAAAAGTCTTGCGGCTGTTATTAAGTTCAAAATCAATTTAGTCTCTATAGCTGTACAATCCATAATTATTCCTAGTAGAAAGAACTGTGGAGTAAACTTAATCTTCTTTTTCAGAATGTTCTGCATGATCCACCATACTTTAATCCAAAATGCTTTAACTTTTTTACAAGTCCACCATATATGGTAATAAGTGGCATCTTCACAATCACATCTCCAACATTTAGCCTGTACATTAGGATACATACATGACAACTTTTTGGGGTCTAAATGCCATCTATAAAACATCTTATAAAAATTTTCTCTCATATTTTGCGCTTGTGTAAATTTAACATTCCTCACCCAAATTCTTTCCCAAGTTTCCAACATTATTGGTTGCTGAAAATTTTGTGCCCACTTAATCATACAATCCTTAACCAATTCAGTCTCTGAGTCTATTTCTACTAATACATTATACAACCTCTTAATATGCTGTTGACCTTGATCTCTCATTTGTTTTAACAAATTATCCTCAGTTTGCTTAATACCTATTTTTTTGATCTAGTATTTGTGCAATTTTTATTGGCTTGCCTTTTGTATGTTTCTCTGGCTTCTCCAAAGCCTTTCTTAACACTGTCCAGGTGGTTTGTAATTGGGTCACCCATTCCTGGAGCAATGCAATTGATGGGGTGGCCTGAGGCAGTTCAGGGATAGATACAAAGTCTTATTCCTTGGCCACTTTAAATGGAGTGAACACAGTACTACTGTGTACTGAGTTATTATAAGAGACGTCCACAAAAAGGCGACCTCTACAAAAGGGTTCATCCAATGGTCCTGCTGTAATTTTCATATGGGGTAATTACAGTAAATGTTTTTCAAAAATCTTGGGACAATGAGGAATTACCTGAGGACTGGGAAAGAGCTGATGTGGTTCCCATCATAAAAAAGGAAGAAAAAATAGATCCAGGGAACTAAAGACCAATCAATCTAACATCAATATCTGGGAAGATACTGGAAAAGATAACAAAAAACCAGATCTGTGAACATCTAGAAACAAAGTTATAACTTGTGGGTGTGTTAAAAATAGATCATGCCAAACCAATGTTATTTCATTCTTTGATAAAGTGACTAAATTAGTAGACCAGCAAAATGCTGTGGACATAGTATATTTAGACTTTAGCAAGGCATTGGACAATCTAGACCAGGGGTCACCAACTGGTGTCTGTGGACTTCTGGTGGTCTGTAAGAAAATTTTGGTGGTTCACAGAAAGATTATTTGCATTTTTTATATTGCACTAAATACTATTTATCTTTTTAAAAAATTCATATTAGTGATCTGCGGGATTTAAAATTATGAATTTGGTGGTCCCTGAAGTCTGAAAGGTTGGTGACCCCTACTTTCTAAACTAGAAAAATGTGGGATAGACAGCTTCACCCCCAGATAGATTTGTAACTAGTTGACAATCCATACTCAAAGTGTAGTCCTCAACAATACTACATCTACATGGAGAGAAATAAGCAGTGGGGTACCACAAGATTCCATCTTAAGCCCAGTACTCCTCAGTATCTTTATAAATGATTTAAATGAGGGAATAGAAGAGGAACTCATTAAATTTGCAGATGACACTAAGCTGGCAGTAATGGCCAACATTCCAGAAAACAAGCTCGGGATCCAAAAAGATCTTGACAGACTTGAGCAATGAGCCATATCCAACAACATGAAATTTAATGTGGAGAAAAGCAAGCTTTTACACCTGGGAGGAAAAACCAAAGGTACAGGTACAAATTAGGTGGGACCTGGCTCAAAAACAGTAACTGTAAAAGGGACCTTGGAGTCCTACTGGACAATTACTTAAACATGAGCCAGGAGTATGTGACAGCAGCCAAAAAAGCTAATACAATCCTTGGGTGTATAAACAGAGGTATAGAATAAAAATCATATGAAATATTACTACCAGTTTATAAAGCTTAGCAAGGCCACACTTGGAATACTGTATCAGTTTTGGTCACCACATTACAAAAAAGATATTGAGACTTTGGAAAAAGTGCAAAGAAGAGCAACTAAGATGATTAAAGGCTTGGAGACTAAAACATGAAGAATGGTTGCAAGATTTGGGTTTGGCTAGTCTAGAGAAAAGAAGGACTGGAGGGACATGCTAGCAATATTCCAGTATTTGAAAGGCTGCCACAAAGAGGAAGGGATCAATTTATTTTTCAAAGCCCCAGAGAAACATTGTCAAGAAACAATGGATGGAAACTAATCAAAGAGAGAAGCAATCTGGAATTAAGGAAAAATTTCCTAAAAGTAAGGACAATTAACCAGTGAAACTTGCCTTCAGAAATTGTGAGTGCTTCATCACTGGGGGGTTTTAAGAAGAGATTAGACAATCAATTGTTTGAAATGATATAGGTTCTCCTGCTTGAGCAGACGCTGGACTAGAAGACCTCCAAGGCCTCTTCCAGCTCTATTTGATTGATCTGATTGATTGATTGATCAATTGATTATTAATATAGCATCTGAGGTACTGGTCCAAGCCCCATTGATATGTTCACAGCCACCATTAGTAGCTGGATGATGCATGAAAGGGAACCCCTGAGAATTTCCCAAAAGTTTTAGTAATTCTTGCCAAAATCGCAAAGTGAATTGGACTTTGTGATCTGAGATGATCCACTCTGGAGCACCATGTAACCGGTAAACATGCTGCATGAATAGTTTAGCCAAAGTGGAAGCAGAGTGGGAGGTAACAGATGCACCTAGTTGGAAAATATGTGGGTTATCACCCAAATTACTTTGTTCCATGAACTTTTGGGCCGTTCTACTATAAAGTTCATTGATATCTCTTTCCATGGAGTTTTTGGTTCTGCTACGGAATGAAAGACCCCAGTGTCTTCCCTTGTTGCTGTTTGGTAGAAGCACAGGTAAGACAGCTGGCTACATAGTTTTCTATGTCATTTTTGAAGGATGGCCACCAAAATTGCCACTTGACAAGGTGCAGGGTTTTTACGAACCCAAAACGTTCCACCACTTTTGAATTATGGCTCTGTTATAGGACTAACAACTGATGGCTTTCTGGGATGTACAGTTTGGCCGCCACCCAACTAGATCATCCTGCAGTGTACATTCATTCTTATGTACCTCGTACCATTTGTCTTCCCCTAAAGCTGCTCTCAGGGTGTTCTTTATATCATCAGTTAGTTGGGCGTTTAATTTTGCCTGCACTTGGGTGATGACTATTTCCCTGGAGGAGATGATTGTCTTATTTACCTCTGGCTCCAGCCAGTGGACCGTCGGTGTGGGCTCTGCTTGTGTGGCTGTGGTTTTGGTTTTGGCACCTCTTTTTACTTGGGCAGAGATCTCTGCCATCCATGGTTTAGCGAATATTTGGATTGCGCCAATCTCCACTTCTTCTGCTAGAATGTACCAATGATAGAGAGTGCAGGTAATATAGATCTTGTCCCTCAGCCCTTCTTGAAAGCAGCCAATCAAGATGTCTTTTGGCTAATCAGTTAACCAGCAGGTCAGGTCATGGAACTCTTGAGTGTACTTGCCCGCTCCTCTCTGTCTCTGGCTGATGGGTTTTATGCAATCTCTGGCTTTTCGGTTGGGCAAGGAGTCCTTGAAGCGCTTTCTATGGGTAGTCATGAAGCAATTGAAGTTTCTCAGCTCCGGGACATTGTCATTGTGGAGAGTGTTCATCAACTCAGCCATCAGCTGCTCCAATGCCATGGTCATGCGCCACTCCTTGGCCAACTATTTCTAGACCATACTCCTGCATGTAGGTCCAGATGTGCACCCTGAAGAACCCCATCTTGCTTGGGGTCTCCATTGAATTTTATACCAAGGGTGGGTGTCTTGTGATCTCTCTGTCACTCAGGAGCTGATTCCGAAGCCAGGGCAAGTTGGATTGCACAGTGCAGGGGCGTTTTTTTCTCTTGAATGTCTAATTTAGGCTCACTTCAGTCTACCACACAGCCTTGAACAGTGAGAAGACTTATCCATCTGCTCCAACAATATATGAGGTACTATTGTACCTATGGCCAAGACAACTGACCATCATTGGCAGAATGTTCTTATAAAAACTCTAACACATCAATTTCAATAATACCCTTTCAAGCTCATATGGAATATACCCAAGAATATTAGCAATAGCAATAGCACTTAGCTTTATATACCACTTCATTGTGTTTTGTAGCATTTTCTAAGCGATTTACAGTATCAGCATATTGCCCTGAACAATTTGGGTCCTCATTTTACCAACCTTGGAAAATTGAAAAGCTGAGTCAACCTTAAACCAGTTAGATAGAACTCCTGGCAGTGAGCAGAGTCAGCCTGCAATACTACACTCTAACCATTGCCCCACCATGGCTTCTTTTACTGCCATAGAAGATTTCCATTTCTGGCCTTCAACTCCCAGGCGTGGAAGAGAAGGGACTTTCTAATGTTATTTCTGTGTCCAGCAACTGCCGCCTGACTCATTGACTATTTCAGAAGCAGATAAGGAGATTTCCTTTGAGGAAGTTTCACTGGCTTCTTAACAAGTTTTCATGGGAACTCAGACTATGAAGAGACTATGCAGGAGGGGGAGAGCATCTTCAAAGAGCCCATGGAGGAGGAAGAAAGCCAAGTTGGAAGGGGGATGATGTAAGAGAGGAGCAGACTGAACCTGAGGGTGAGATCAAACAGGTCATCAGTTTATAGTCACTATCCTCCACAAGAAACACAAGTCTACTCCCCTCCCTTGAACTCTGTGGGGTCTTATCTATTGCATATTTGATTAGACTGTTAGTGTATCAGATTCTTGTGTATAGGTTGCATGTAATAAACTCTTATGGAAGGTAATGACTCGGTGATTAAAGACACAGGGCTTGTCAGCTGGAAACTCGACAAGAGTGCCATGTGATAGGCTGAGCTCCCCTTACTTGCCCCAGCTCCTGCCCACCTGACAGTTCGAAAGATGCAAGTGCAAGTAAATAAATAGGTACCATTTTGATGAGAAGGTAATAGTGTTCAATGTGCCTCAGCATATAGTCATGCTAGCCACATGACCAAAGGAATATCTTTAGACGATGCTGGCTCCCTCAGCTAGGAAATGGAGCACTGCCTCTTACAGTCAAATACAACTGGACAGGGGAAACCTTTACATTAATTACCTTTTTGTGCTTTAAACTCAACTTCTATTAATAATTACTTGTGCTTGACAAAAGTGATTCTTATTATAATGCAAATAAAGTAAAGAATGTGTGCTTATGCAAGTCTATTGAAAAACAGTCTACACTAGTCAAGTGCTCCGTTACCAAAGTATACTCCTCCAAGAGGAACTGTGTAAGAACTTTATACCAGAAGAAATATACAACTATACAACACCTTTGTTTATTTGTTTGTTTGTTTATTAGATTTATATTGCTGCCTATTCGCCCATGGCAACTCAAGGCAGCTTACAGAATATAAAAAATTACATTTAAAAACAGTAAAACTCATAAAAATTTGAATAAATTAATGTAATAAAATCACCCCTGACCCCCACCTCCTGGCCCAACAACAGCCAATCACATGAGCCATTTAATGGACTCCATCCCGCTCTGAGTTCCCCAGGCCCGTTGGCAGAACCAGGTCTTCAGCACCTTCCGGAAGAGAATTAGGGTAGGGACCATTCTAATCTCTGGGGGAATGAGATTTCAGGGAGATGGAGCCACCATGGTGAAGGCCCTTCTTCTGAGTCCCACCAGGTGTATCTCCCTTGGGGATGGGACCCGCAACATTCCCTGCCTCCTCACTCTAATGGGTCAGGTACATGTAATGGGCAAGAGACGGTCCCTCAGATAACCTGGTCCCAAGCCATGAAGGGCTTTAAAGGTGACAACCAGCACCTTGAATTGCACCCGGAAGCAAATCAGCAGCCAATGCAGCTCCCAAATAAGAAGTGATATATTTGCACACAGGGGTCTGCACAAAATGGTGTGGGCTGCTGCATTTTGCACCAACTGGAGCTTCCAGATGCTCTTCAAGGGCAGCCCCATGTAGAGTGTGTTGCAATAGTCAAAACAGGAAGTGACTAAGGCATGAGTGACTGTGAGTAGGGATTGTCGGTCCAGGAAAGGGAGTAACTAGTGCACAATTCGCAGTTGCGCAAAGGCCCTCCTGGCCTGGACTCACCTCTTTGAGCAGGAGTCGTGAGTCCAGGAGAACCCCCAGATTACGCACAGGGTCTGTCAGAGTAGTACCACCCCATCCAAGAGCAAAGGTGGCAACGAACCCCAAACCCAGAGCCACTCGGTCTTGCCAGAGTTTAGTTTCAACCCATTGCTCCCTATCCAACCCCTAACAGCCTCCAGGTACTCTGAGAGGGAGGTCACTTAATTAACTACGGGCTGAGATATACAGCTGAGCATCATCAGCATATTGGTGATACCTCAGTCCATGGTGACGGATGATCTCACCCAGTGGCTTCATATAAATGTTGAACAGGAGAGAAGAGAGTACCGAGCCCTGTGGCATCTGCATAGTAGTGTACATAGCATCTTGTAACAAAATGGATACTTACATAAGTTTATCATAAGTCTCTGACCAATCAACCCATTAAAGCATAACCAATACAAGCTGTGAAAAGGATAACACGGGTAACATTATCATATATCAAAAACATCTCGGAAACAACCAACAAACTATTACAACCATAACAAACAAACTTACAAGTCCTCCAAAACAAATCAAAGACCCAGCAGATCAAGAAAAAGAAAAAAGAGTATTTTGTAACTTTCTACAGGACTTTACAACTACTATTGGACAGGCTAGCATAGTATATTCATAAATACCAACTAGCAGTCAGAAGACACCATAGAAACTCTTTAATTTCACAACACATGGACGGACTCAACCATAGTTTCAACTGGGAAGCTGTGAGCATCCTAGACTAAGCTAAATCCAAAAATGCTTGGAAGCTTGACATTGAGACAAATTAGCCATCAACAGACATATAAAGATAAACCACATTTAGACCATTCAAAAGAGACAATAAAAAAGTTTTTAAAAAATCCAAAACACATCTTCTCCAGCAACCTAAACACAGATAAGCAGATATTTTACTAAGTAAGGAGAGCCAGTTTGGTCTAAAGGTTAAAGCACCGAAAGCAGAGACCGTAAGTTTAAGTCTTGCTTAGCCATGAAAACCTGATGGATGACTTTGGGCCAGTGATTCTCTCTCAGTCCAGCCCACCTCACTGAATTGTTTTGGGTGGGGGGAGAGAAAGGGGAGGAAGGGGCATTGGATATGTTAGCTGCCATGTTTGTTATTGTTTGTAAAAATAATAAAGGCAAGAAAGAAAGGAAGAAAGAAGAGGGAGAGAGGAAGAAAGGAAGGAACAAGAATATAAATAAAAGAATGAATGAATGAATGAAATGAAATTATTAGCATCAGATAAATCAAGCAGAAAACAATACCCTCTTTTTCAAGAAGAAAACCACATCTCCACCAATACTGTTAAGGCAATATTGCATATAAGCAAATACCACATTCACTAGCGTTGATGATGCCACTTACTACTTAGTTGGGTAATGAAATGTTTGTGAGCAAACAACTAAATTCAATATCCATGTCTAATTCTTCAGAAGGCCAAACTTTTATCTCGTTTCTAACTGTCCATCATTTTTCAACTTATCTTAAGTTATACCTTGCCTACATTTTGGTTTCCAGATAGGCAATCTCTGTTACTAAGTTAATTCCTTTTCATCTTGGGTTTGAAGTGGAAAGAATGTGAATTGACTTTCTAAATGAGATTATAAATGAATATATACTGATTTTTAAACTCCATTCTTTCCACATTTTTCATTATATACTGCTCTTGATGACAGGAGATAAAATATTTTTGTCCATACTTTATATCTTCTTTGAGTTCTATTTCAACAGCCATTGAACTGTTTCTGAGTTATTTTGTTTTCTTCTTTACAAAAACTATTATCATCATATGGGATCACTTCAACTAAAGGAGCAGATAGCAATGACTATTGTTCCCATTGCTGCAGTTTCCTTATCTACAGTATGGTTGGAGAAAGCGTATCTAACAATATCTCAGTGCTTGTTTGCCTAGAGGTCAGTAAAATAAGGACCCAGATTGTTGGGAGCAATATGCTGACTCTGTAAAGTGCTTAGAGAGGGCTGTAAAGCACTGTGAAGCAGTATATGTCTAAGTGCTATTGTTATAAGCTACACGGTTGAAGGACCCATTTTTTCTTTGAAATCTTATAGTGACTCCCAGTTATTTCTGCTGTCAGTTAATATAATTAAAGTACTTGCTAATCTTTATATTATAGTAATAAATGTTTCCTATATATATATATATATAATATGAAAATATTGACCACTTTTTTTAATATCAGGAAGAGAAGAAAAGAAAGAGAGAGAAGGAACATTGTGATACGGAGGGTGAAATGGATGACTTTGATCCAGGAAAAAAAGTGGAAGTTGAGCCACCCTCTGATCGTCCAGTCCGGGCCTGTAGAACTCAACCCAGTGAGTAATTTAGATTTGGTGTATCAGTAATGTCAGTCATGATGATGCATTTATAAAAGTCATGGAAAATCTTTAATATGTATGTTAAAAGTGACATGCCATGGTACTTTGGATGACACCAGGATTTACCAATACCCAACAACTATTCTGAAAAGCATGCCCCATTCTCATATGATTTTTAGTAATTGTATGAGAATGGAATGTGCTCTCATGAGGGCTCTGGACCCTCCAGAAGTTGTGTGTGAGGGCTGTGCTCTTTCATAGCATCCAGAGCCTCTGAAACCATGTGAGAGGGGAATGTGCTTTCATGCACTTTTGGAGACTTTAGAGGCTGCAGAAGGGTATTCTCCAAAACCAAGAGCGAAGGCCTCATGTAACCAGTGACAGTTTTGGATAGGCTAGAGCCTCAATAAAAAGAGAAAGAGAACACTACCAAAGGTAAGGAGTGTGTATTAGATCCTAAGACCACAAGGCAGCCTTTTTGATGTCAGTGGTGGCTTTAGAGCTGAAGTAGAGGCCCAGATCTTTACTTCAGGTCCAGCCTCAGTGCTACTGCCAAGCTTGTCTCAACTTAGATGTTTAGGAAAGAAAGACCCTTGACTCCATTCTTTGAAGTGAAAGGTTCTTTTACTAAAGTCAAGTGGTTACAGTGAAAGCAAAGCTGGATCTGAGTAATCCTGCATAAAAGTTGCAATTTTCCCCTTCCTCTGGCCCAGTCTATCAGTGTCCAATAGTATTTCTTTTTGATGATTTGGGAACAGCTTTGAAGGTTGGCGCCTTCAGGTTTTGCACACTATTCTTGGGCTTCATCCTTGATCAGCCAGTTTAGTCCAGCTCAATAACTTTTTCCTATCACCCTGGCATTTTATGCCATGTCCTAAGATTCCCTATCCTTGCACATTCCCATGCCCAATTCTTACTTCCCCTTCCTTGCATTTTATGGTAGGATTCCAGTGAAGGGAGGTATGCTGAAGGTGGGAGGTCTGACATTCTGCCCCTCTTGAAAAAGACATTAGTCCTGTAGGAAAGGAGACAAAAAGGAGAGATAATTGGAGTTTAATGAGGCTTATCTGGATATTTGTGGTTGAATTTACAAAGACATTTTGGTGCTTGCACATGTTGGGCATCCCCCCATTCTGTCTCTGAGGGAGGGAAATCCTTCCACGCAATTAGATATTAGATTTTCCCTCAGTGTCTATGGGAGTCCAAAATGTCTTTAACTTCAAAATGCTGTTCCCCTTCAATTAGAATGAAAGTTGGTGATGGTTTCGCAGGGCGTGGGGTTTCAATTGATGGTTTCAATAACTACACTGAAGACAAGGTGGACATGCCTGAGGGGTTTTGGTAGTTCCAATAGAATTATTACTGAATTGATGACTCTGCTGACAGGGAAAGTGCCAATGTATTTAAGAGCCAGTTTTTTCGATGGCTGCCTAGGGTGCAGGTATTTGGAGAGGTAGACTTTATAGCCTATATTAAAATCTTTTGGTTTGGAGCATTTTTTGTCGGCATGCTTTTTATATGTTTCTCATGCTTCTTCTAGCACTTTGTGGACTATTGGCCAAGTACTTTGCAGTTGTGTAATCCATTCTGCTCATGATGTAGTTTGTGGCTTGGCCTAGAGTAATTCGGACATCACTACAAAGTCTTGGCCAATGGCGACTCTAAAGGGGGTGAAGCCTATGCTACGATATACTGCATCATTGAAGGCCATCTCTGCAAAGGGGATGAGCTGAACCCAGTTGTCCTGTTGGTAGTTAATGTGACATATTAGGTATTGTTCCAGGACGCCATTTTACGTTCACACACACCCACTCCATCTGGATACAATGGGAAGAGCTAAGCCCATGGGTAGTGCCAAGCAATTTTGCTCCTGCCAAAATTGTGAAGTCAGTTGAACTCTGTGATCTGAAATGATGAACTCCAGGGCTCCATAGAGTTTATATATATGTTTCACAAAAAGTTTGGCTAGGGAGCACACTGAAGGAATCTTAAGGCATGATACAAAATGTCCTTTTTCAGGGATGGCCATGAGCTTACAGACCTTCTACTTCCCACCACCACCAAAAAAAGCTTGGTGTTCTTCCTTCTCCCTCCACTAGCTTGCTTTCTTCCCACCAATACTCAGTCCACTTACTTGTCACTTTCCCTGCAAGAGCTGACAATTGTCTCAGCTAGAATGCTAACAAAGGTAGTTCTCCCTAGAACTGGATCAAGAGCATCCAGACATGGGTAATAGCTCTATGTTCTGCATGTAGACTGAGCACATGATCTTTATTTCAATATTTGGTCACTCCGTCCTCCTCTGCTGGTCTCCCAGTTCAGCTCAGTCTGCACGCAGAAAAGATGTATTGGAGAGAGCTTCATCCAGGCCTAGATGTTTCAAGCACGAGCTTACAAAGATCATTTTTCTTCCTTTCAGGATCAATACAGCACTAGGCAGCTTTTCGGTCCACCAAATTGCTGCCTTCATTGCCAACTTGATTAGCTGAGGTTCCATTGCCAACTTGATTAGCTGAGGTTCCAGGCAGCTAAACCCTACCTTAAGGGTTCTAGAAGGGCCCTTAATTGTGGATCCAGCTCCCTGGTGAGCGGAGACTGGCATTTCTGCCAAAATAGGTGGCAAGGGGACTCAGTCACTGCCCAGCTGTGTCTGGGGCATACTATGTGGCGGCAAGAGCACGTGGGGTGCTATTGAAGCCATAGCAGCTGCTACCTGTGGAAGGTCCAACTGCCTTTCTTTAAGTGGAAGATGGCATCTCATGTGCCCTCCTCTGCCCAGAAGCCCAAAGCAGGTGGCAATAGAGCTTGTCCTGAGTTCTCCCTGGTTATAGGGCTGGGCTCTTCAAGCCAGAAAGCGGCAGCCAGTGGAGCTTCAACCAGGAGTCAGGCAACTGCATCCAAGATCTAAATGGCTGACAAGGATGCAGAACGTCGCCAAAAGACAATTGAAAAGGAGCTAGCTAAGATACAAAGGCCCAGAAAAGCCTGGAACAAGGAGGCCTCCCCAAGGGTGGGGCAGAAGTTTCCTGCCCTCAGGAAGAAGGGCCTTTGGAACCTGGTAATTTTCCAGATTCTTTGCAGGCAGCCTCTCACCACCAATGGTCTCCAGATGGCGCCAGAGAGTCATGCTATCCAACCTTAGGAGAGGTTTTTGATAGAGCTGAATCATTTTCTCTTGTAAGCACTAACTTGCCTGTGACTGGAACAGAGGGGTCTGCTCCTCCTCCCAGAATTAGACCAGAAGCTTCCTTTACTCCTACAGCCACAGAGATACGGCCTATGGAGGAAGCAAGTTCAGATTTGCCTGAACATTTGAAAAAGCTTATTTCCCAAGATATTACGCAGGGAATAGCTGCAGTCTTGCAGCAGAGGACTCTTCATTCAAGAGGATTGGCTGAATCCTCAAGATCTGACCTCCCTGGCTCCTTTCATGAGGAGTGAGGGACTCTTCAGTGGAAGAGGAGGATTTTCTGACCTTTTCAGCAGATGAAGGGCAGAATCCAGATCCATCGCCCTTTACTGGTCTTTTTAAGCCAGACTTATTTAAGTCATTGCTGTGTAAGGCCAAGCCCATAACAAATTTGGCCCCTGATCAAGTTTCAGAAGCAGCCCAGAGTCCTGGGATTCAGGCGATCTGCTCTTTGCTGAGCCTACAGTGAAAGCTGAGGTAATTCCAGCTCCCAAATTATTTCTTGATGTGGTTCAGAGACAGTGGACCAATCCTGGAGCAGGCATGCCTCCGTCTAAATCGGAAAGGAAGGTTTACAATGTAGCCTCAGATCTTTCTGACGCACTAGAGGTTCCCGTGGTGGACAAACCTGTCGCTACTATGACTTCAGTGGCAATTTTGCCTCCTGATGCAATGTATTGTTTGGAGGCTGAGGACAAAAAAGCTGACTTGTCCTTGCGAAAGTCCCACCAGGTGGCTGTCTGGGCAATTAAGGTTGCTACGTCAGCTTTGTTCTTTAATAGGGCTTCCTTGCTCTGGCTTTGTCAGATGCAGGAACGAATTCTTCCAGAAGATGTGAGATTACACCAGGACAAAAATTAGCTGGTGGCTCTGGCTGAGTTTTCAGCACATGTCACACTGAATGTGGCCAAGTTTGCTTCTAGATCATTAGCCTCTTAAGTTACAACCAGCCTTCTATGGCTCAAACATTGGCAGGCTGACAATAAAAACATGGAAGTTGGCTTTGGCCCCCTTTTGGGCAACAACTTGTTTGAGGAGGCCCTTGACCCAATTCTAGTTGAGACAAGGGATAAGGGCAAAGTCATGCCTTCTCTTTATAGGAGGGGAGAGAGAAGATTCTCTCCATATTTTCAGAGACAATCCTTTCGTACTCCAGAGTCGGGAGTTGATTACCAACAATTCCAGAGACCATATTCTGTTAGTCAGAACAGACAGACGGAGTGGTCAGAGTTCTGGGGCCGCCAGCAGTTTCAGAGCAAGCGGCCCTTTGGTGGGGCAGGAAGTAGTCTCTATCGTCATTCAAAATGACTGCAGGGCTGTTCTGCATCTGGGCGGTCAGCTCAGCCTCCTTTTTCATCAATGGGAGACCACAACTTCTGACAGGTGGGTCCTCAGAACAGTGCGGTCAGGTTTGGCTCTAGAGTTTCTCTTGACCCTCCCACCCAAAGTTTTTTATCAGGTGTCCCGTTTCCAGGGATGTAAACAAAAGAAGCCTGATAGACTCAGCGATTCAACACCTGTGCCTCAGGAGGAACAGGGACAGGGCTTTTATTCAAGACTATTCCTGGTACGGAAGAGCTCAGGGGGGTGCAGAGCTATTCTGGATCTAAAGCTTCTGAGCAGGTACTTGGAGTACAAGCGTTTCAAAATGCAGTCACTCCAATCAATTCTGGGGAATATACGACAGGGCGACTTTCTTACATCCATAGATCTCACAGAGGCATATCTTTATATACCTATAAAGCAGGATCACAGAAAGTTTCTCCAGTTCACTTATGCAGACAGGCACTATCAATACAGGGCCATGCCATTTGGTCTGTCCTCAGTGCCAAGAGCACTCACAAAGATATTGGGCGCTCTGGTGGCTCACCTTTGATAAATACCTATCAGAATCCTGTGTTACCTGGACGACATTCTGATTCAGTCCTCATCAATGGTTCAGGCAGCTTCAGACCTAAGGATCACAATTCAGGTCCTACAAGCAGTTTATTGGCTTTTCAATAAACTGCAAAAAGAGTCATTTTTCCCTGACTACCAAATTGCTCCACCTGGGAGCCACAATAGACACATCAATATGTATGGTCTCTCTCTCTCCGGAGAGACTTGACAGCTTGCATCAATTGGCAAGAAGGATCTCAGCCAGGGGCATAGTACCTCTCACCCTCCTGTTGCAGCTCCTGGGGAAAATGATGTCATACATCTCCATCATTCCATGGGCACGACTGCATACCAGGGTGCTGCAATGGTTTCTCCTGCCCTATCAACAATCCAGCAGGAGCAACTCACAGGAGAGGGTAAGAGTTCCCCTACAGGTACTGCACTCCCTTCGGTGGTGGAGATATCAGGCTCTCACCAGGGGATGCCTATTCAAGGAGCCAGACAGTCTGACCATCATGATGGACGCCAGCCTTTACAGTTGGGGTGCTCATTGCCAGTCCCAGATCTCACAGGGCCGGTGGACCCAGGCAGATCTATCTCATAAAATCAATTGGTTGGAGCTCTGGGCAGTTTAACTGGCCCTCAAGACCTTCAAAGATACAATAGAGGTTCAACATGTTCTGGTCTTAACAGACAACGTGACGGCCAAAGCACACATCAATCGACAAGGGGGGACTCATTCCAGGCCCCTCATGACAGTGGTGGATTGCCTGGGACACTGGGCAGAGAGACATCTTCAGTCCATAAGGGCAGAGCACATCTCAGGGGCCCTCAATGTGCAAGCAAATTCTCTTAGCAAGGTGACAGTGGATCAGTTGGAGTGGTGCCCGCATCCCTCACTCTTTCAACAGCTGTCAGCTCGTTATGGAAGGCCGGTTCTGGATCTGTTTGCCTCCCCAAAGAACTCACACCAGCTAAGGTTCTTCAGCAGGTTCAGGTCACGGGGAGCGGAGGGGATGGATGCCCTATGCTGCCCTTGGCCTTGGGATCTGTTATACGCCTTTCCTCCCCTATCCCTGATTCCAGCAAACATCAGAAAGGTTCTCTCGAAGAGGGCGGAGGTGATCCTGATAGCCCCATATTGGCCCAGGAGACCATAGTTTGCTGACCTGGTCCTCCTGTCAGTGAGAGTATCCTGGAGAATTTCCCTCAGTCAGGGAGCCCTTGTCCATCCGGACCCTCAGTGGCTCCAACTGACCACCTGGCAATTGAGTGGCAGTCCTTGAGGTGGGAGAATTTTTCTCCCAGTCATCCAAACTATCCAAGCTTCCAGACGACAGTCTACAGACAGGATATACAATACAACCTGATAGGCCTTTTGCTCCAAATCAGGGACTGACCCTTATAAAGTTTTGGTGGCTCAGCTCCTGGAGTTCCTCCAGGAGGGATTAAACAAGGGGTTAACAGTACCATCAGGAGACAGGTAGCTGCTCTGTCCTCCAGTTTGTCATGTGGGAGTTTAGAGTCACTTGCTAAGCATCCCACAGTGTGCAGGTTTTTCAGGGGTATCTCTAACTTGTCCCCACCTGTGGTATACAGGTATCCCATTTGGGATCTCTCTAAGGTTTTACAGGCTCTAATAGAGGTTCCCTTTGAGCCATTAAGAACAGTAAGTCTACACTTCTTCACCTTTAAGGTGGCCTTCCTCATAGCTATTACATCAGCCAGGAGAGTTTCAGAGTTGGCGGCTCTTTCTGTTAAGCAAAACCTCTGCATTTTTCACCAAGACAGGGTGGTCTTTTGTTTGGACCCTTCTTTCATTCCCAAAATCAATTCATGGTTTCACAGGGCCCAGGAGTTGATTTTGCCTAACTTCTGTCTGGGCCCGAGGCATGCCCTTGAACAGAAATGGCATATTTTAGAGGTCAGAAGGGCCCTCCGTATTTACATCAAACGCATGTCTTCCTTCCAGAAGACGGAATCCTTATTTATTTCCTTTCAGCCATTTACTCTGGAAACAGGGTCACTCCTTCCATGGTGGGCCGTTTATTTATTTATTATTTATTTATTTTATTTGATTTTTATACCGCCCTTCTCCCGAAGGACTCAGGGCGGTGTACAGGCAACAATAAAATACAAACACCACAATATACAATTTAAAATACGAGTTAAAAAACTTATTATAATTAGCCTAGAACCTTAAAATTTATAAAACCAAACCCCATTTAAAATTAGTAGAAAATTTAAAATCGATAAAATTTATGTAGTTTAAAATTTAAAATTTAAAATGTAAAATTTAAAATTTAGGCCAGCCCCGCGCGAATAAAAAGGTATGTCTTCAGTTCGCGGCGGAAAGTCCGAAGGTCAGGTATTTGACGTAAGCCTGGGGGAAGCTCGTTCCAAAGTGTGGGAGCCCCCACAGAGAAGGCCCTTCCTCTGGGGGCCGCCAGCCGACATTGTTTGGCGGACGGCACCCTGAGAAGTCCCTCTCTGTGAGAGCGTACGGGTCGGTGGGAGGCATATGGTAACAGCAGGCGGTCCCGTAAGTACCCAGGCCCTAAGCCATGGAGCTTAGGATCAGGCCTTGTATTGCCAAGGCATAGGAGTCCTAAGCCCTACCAACACCTAGGCAAATTACAGCACATTCCACCAGAAGTGCGGCCATGACGGCGGCGTGGGCAACACAAGCCTCAATTGAGGAGGTGTGTCAAGCAGTGACCTGGTCCTCCCCATCTCCATTTATTCGACACTATAAGTTGGATTCCTTTGCCTAGGTGGAGTCCTCCAGAGAGTTCATAGTGTCGGGGAGACCTAGGACCAGTCTGCACCTACCTGTTGGGGACAGGCCGGCTTTGGTATGTCCCATGCCTGGATTCTCTCAATCCAACTCTAGGGAGAATGGGCATTGGTCCTACCTGAACGCCATTTCTAGTAGAGCTGGAAGAGAGCTTCCAGTCCTACCCTTACTAATGTTTGGTCCACAATCTGGAAGGGGCTAATATTTTACAGGTCATGAGTCTATTCATTGCTATGCATTTGCCAAACTGGGACCCACAGAGGAGGAGGGAGTGACCAAATATGGAAATAAAGATCACATGCTCAGTCTACATGCAGAACATAGAGCTACTACCCATGCCAGGATGCTTTCTTTCAGCTCTACTAAAATGGCGTTCAGATAGAACCAACACCCGTTTTCCTCAAGATTAGAGAGGCAATATTTCTCAAGCTTGGCCAGGAATAGGAACTTTTCTTGCTGACTGCCTGAGGCCTTTCCACACATCACTGGGGATCTAGCTGACAGAGGCCTTCTGGGCATGGTGGGGAATAGGGGAGGTAGGGAGCAGACGGGTAGGGAAAAGGAGAGGCTTATTGTGAGTGATGGTGGGGAGGCAGGAGGCCTATGCACTGCTGGACTTAACTGGCTGAGACCTTCTAGCCCATGGCAGGTTTCTGCATGCCAGTTAGCCTAGTTGACTGAGGCCTCTCAGGTCATGGTATAGTGGGAGTTGTCAGGGCAAATACACTGCCAAGCACCCAAATTTTGATGACACAGCCACTGGAGTGCTGCATTGGGCAACGATTGTAAGTCTGTTTTGGTCATTGAACAAATGGTTGTAAGTCAAGGACTACCTATATTGAAATAATTTTGTCCTCATATTTTCTACAAGAAACTTTTGAAAGAAAGATCTCATTTAGAGATCTTTTCAAAATAGATTTGGATCCAGCTGCTTGAAATACTTACTTCCTTCAGCATAAGTTTGAATGTGCTTAACCCTCTTATGTGTACTGACTGATATGTTTAAGGTTTGTTGATGATTGCCTGCGTAAGGCTGTTCTTATATATATTGTTTTATATATGGGCAGTGCCCATATATAAAATTCCACATGTTTAAAGTTTTCTTCCTTTTCACTGGTATCTCTAGTATTTTTTAGAAGATACTTGATTTATCTGTTATTTAATTCTATTTATTGCAGTTTTGGTTGGGGCATTTTGGGTCCTTGCTATTTCTCTTATATATAAGAGGGGGGAGAGCCTTCTCTGTGGGGGCACCTACCCTCTGGAACGAGCTTCCCCCAGGACTTCGACAACTTCCTGACCTCCGGACTTTTCACCGCGAGCTGAAAACATACCTATTCTTCCGAGCAGGACTGGCTTAATAGGGGTTTTTTAATTCGTTTTAAATGGGGTTTATTTTTATATTATGTATTTTATATTTAAATTTAGGCCATATGGAATAAGTTTTTAAATAGTTTTTATTGTAATATATTAATAATAATAATAATAATAATTATTATTATTATTATTATTATTATTATTATTATTATTATTATTATTGAATTCTATTTTTAACATTTGTGTGTCTCATAAGCTCTTTTGATTGGTCCTTTTTTCTGGGGTGGAAGATAGATCTTCCGTCGCGAGCTTAAAACACACCTATTTATCTGCGCGGGACTGGACTAGTTTTTTAAATTTTCTAATTTTAAATTTTTAAATTTTATAGGGGTTTTAATTGGTTTTAATATCTATATTATTTTAATAATCAGGCTTTTTGAATATGTTTTCTTAATGGTTTTCTTAATTTGTATATATATGTTGTTTTATTTGCCTGTGAACTGCCCTGAGTCCTTCGGGAGATAGGGCGGTATATAAATTTGAATAAATAAATAAATAAATAAATAAATAAATAAATAAATAAATAAATAAATAAATAAATAAATAAATAAATAAATAAATAGAGTATTCACTCTTAAATGAATGGTTAATTTGTTATCTTTCTTGTGAAGAAACATTCAGTAGTAGAAGACCTCTGTAGAAATAGCTTATATTATTAGAATTGTGAAAACATAAGAATTTCTACCAAAACCTATTTTTTATGTTATATTATAGCAGAAAATGAGAGCACTCCTATTCAGCAATTATTGGAACATTTCCTTCGTCAGTTACAAAGGTAAGAATATATCATATATAAATATAATAAGATGTACAGCTGTTGTTTTGAGTTTTGAAATTTAGATGCTTTAACAATGTGTCTTCTCTGATTAAGAGGTGTTTTAAAGTTTAAATTTTCTTTACCAGATTGATTCACTTTATTTTTTGCAATAAGAAAAGGGCTCTGGAAACTCTGGAAATATTTATGGATCTATTGCTTGGTACAGGTAGATTATCTTTAATCAGGTTCTTAATTTACCTCCAGGTTTGGAAGATGCTTTTCCACTTACTGGATATTTATGTTCATTTATGTTATATTTACATTTATATTTACATTACATTTATGTAAAGAGCCACGGTGGTGCAGTGGATAGAATGCTGTACTGCAGGCTACTTCTGCTGACTGCCGGCTGACTGCAGTTTGGCAGATCGAATCTCACCAGGTTCAAGGTTGGCTCAGCCTTCCACCCTTCCGAGGTGGGTAAAATAAGACTCAGATTGTTGGGAGCAATATGCTGCCTCTGTAAACATCTTAGAAAGGGCTGGAAAGCACTGTGAAATCTAAGTGCTACTATGAGTTCATAAATGCCTTGCTCCTGTAAAAATCTTTCTATATCTGTATCTTTAATCAAATCTGTAACATATAACTTCGTGTAAAATTCTAAAAAAGCTTTTTTAATCAAATTTTGTTGATATACTTCTTTACCTCTATATTCTATCTTACCAATTGTATGTGTTTTCTGTTTCTTCCTTATTAAATAAGTTAACCACCTTCCAGGCTTATTAGCATAATTAAAAGTATTATGCTTTACATATTGTAAGTTAGTTGCCACCTGATCTGCCATCATCATATTAAATTGTCCTCGTAATAATAACAAACAAAATAATAACCAAAAGCCAACATGGGTTTGTAAAAAACAGATCATGCCAGACTAATCTTATTGCATTCTTTGACAAAGTGACAAAATTAGTGGACCGAAGGAATGCTGTCAATATAATTTACTTGGACTTCGGTAAAGCATTTGTTAAAGTAGACCATAACCTACTACTAGATAAATTAGAAAAATGTGGGTTAGACAGTATCACCACCAGATGGATTCATAACTGGCTGACGAACCGCACTCAACGTGTAGTATGCAGTGGAGTATCCCAAGACTCTGTTTTAGGCCCAGTACTCTTCAACATCTTCATCAATGACTTGGACAAGGGGATAGATGCAGAACTCATCAAATTTGCAGATGACACCAAGCTGGCAGGAATAGCCAACACTCCAGAAGATAGGCTCAAGATACAGAAAGATCTTGACAGACTTGAACATTGGGCACTATCTAACAAAATGAAATTCAACAGTGATAAAAGTAAGGTTCTACATTTAGGCCCAAAAAACAAAATGCACAGCTACCAGATATGTGGTACCTTGCTCAATAGTAGTACCTATGAGAGGGATCTTGGAGTCCTAGTGGACAACCATTTAGATATGAGCCAGCAGTGTGCAGCAGCTGCCAAAAAAGCCAACACAGTTCTGGGCTGCATAAACAGAGGGATAGAATCAAGATCACATGAAGTGTTAATACCACTTTATAATGCCTTGGTAAGGCCACACTTGGAATATTGCATTCAGTTTTGGTCGCCACAATGTAAAAAGGATGTTGAGACTCTAGAAAGAGTGCAGAGAAGAGCAACAAAGATGATTAGGGGACTGGAGGCTAAAACATATAAAGAACGGTTGCAGGAACTGGGATATGCCTAGTTTAATGAAAAGAAGGACTAGGGGAGATATGATAGCAAGTGTTCCAATATCTCAGGGGTTGCCACAAGGAAGATGGAGTCAAACTATTCTGCAATGCACCTGAGGGTAGAACAAGAAGCAATGGGTGGAAACTAATCAAGGACAGAAGCAACCTAGAACTAAAGAGAAATTTCCTGACAGTTAGAACAATTAATCAGTGGAACAACTTGCCTGCAGAAGTTGTAAATGCTCCAACACTGGAATTTTTAAAGAAAATGTTGGATAGTCATTTGTCTGAAATGGTGTAGGGTTTCCTGCCTGGGCAGGGGGTTGGACTAGAAGACCTCCAAGGTCCCTTCCAACTCTGATGTTGTTGTTGTTGTTGTTGTTATTACTATTATATATTTATTGATTCTTTTATTTTTTATCTACTGGATTATTTATAAGTAGCTGCTCTTTCTTTTTAATTTCCTCCTCTAACTCCATTCTCTTTTTCTGCAATCTATTTCTATATTTATTATTCATATGTATAAGGACTCCCCTCATATAAGCCTTACTTGCATCCCAAACCATCTCTATAGGTGTGCCCCTCTGCATATTCATAACAAAAAATTCTTTCATTTGTTTTTTACATTCTTTTACATTTTGTTCATATTTAAACAAATTCTCATTCAACCTCCACGTTCTTCTAGCTCCTTTTTCCTGATCAAGTTCTATCCAGACCAGACTATGATCAGACAAAATTCTTGGACATATCTTGGTATTCTTTACCCTAGAAAGCAAATCATTAATAATTAAAATAAAATCAATCCTAGAAAAGGATTGGTGTCTATTAGAAAAAAAGGTAAAATCTTTTTCTTCAACATTACGTTCTCTCCAAATATCTCTTAGTTCTAAATCTTCCATCATATCAAAAAAAGCCTTTGGCAATTTTGCACGATTTGAGATATTTTGTAGGCTTTTTTTATCTTTTTGAGTGTCCATTACTACATTCCAAACTCCCATTAATATATACGATTTGTAATCCCAATGTACTATTCTATTATGTAAAAATGTAAAGAATTTTACTTGTTGTTGATTAGGTGCATAAACACCAATTAAAAGTATTTTTTCCGCTCCGGTAAAAGTTCAATTGCAATATATCTTCCTTGATTATCCATCTCAATTAACTTCGCTGATAAACCCTTCTTTATATATATAACTACTCCGTTCTTTTTCTCTGGAGAAGCAACCTAGAACTAAGGAGAAATTTCCTGACAGTTAGAACAATTAATCAGTGGAACAACTTGCCTGCAGAAGTTGTAAATGCTCCAACACTGGAATTTTTTAAGAAAATGTTGGATAGCCATTTGTCTGAAATGGTGTAGGGTTTCCTGCCTGGGCAGAGGGTTGGACTAGAAGACCTCCAAAGTCCCTTCCAACTCTGTTGTTGTTGTTGTTGTTGTTGTTGTTGTTGTTGTTGTTATTATATATTTATTGATTCTTTTATTTTTTATCTACTGGATTATTTATAAGTAGCTGCTCTTTCTTTTTAATTTCCTCCTCTAACTCCATTCTCTTTTTCTGGAATCTATTTCTATATTTATTATTCATATGTATAAGGACTCCCCTCATATAAGCCTTACTTGCATCCCAAACCATCTCTATAGGTGTGCCCCTCTGCATATTCATAACAAAAAATTCTTTCATTTGTTTTTTACATTCTTTTACATTTTGTTCATATTTAAACAAATTCTCATTCAACCTCCACGTTCTTCTAGCTCCTTTTTCCTGATCAAGTTCTATCCAGACTGGACTATGATCAGACAAAATTCTTGGACATATCTTGGTCTTCTTTACCCTAGAAAGCAAATAATTAATAATTAAAATAAAATCAATCCTAGAAAAGGATTGGTGTCTATTAGAAAAAAAGGTAAAATCTTTTTCTTCAACATTACGTTCTCTCCAAATATCTCTTAGTTCTAAATCTTCCATCATATCAAAAAAAGCCTTTGGCAATTTCGCACGACTTGAGATATTTTGTAGGCTTTTTTTATCTTTTTGAGTGTCCATTACTACATTCCAAACTCCCATTAATATATATGATTTGTAATCCCAATGTACTATTCTATTATGTAAAAATGTAAAGAATTTTTCTTGTTGTTGATTAGGTGTATAAACACCAATTAAAAGTATTTTTTTCCCCTCCAGTAAAAATTCAATTGCAATATATCTTCCTTGATTGTCCGTCTCAATTAACTTCGCTGCTAAACCCTTCTTTACATATATAACTACTCCATTCTTTTTCTCTGGAACTGAAGCAACAAAGTGTATACCCAGCCTTGCGTTTATCAAATATTTTTGATCTAAAGTTCTAATATGTGTTTCCTGCAGACAAACTGTATCATTTTTAAATTGTTTCAGATAATGAGATATCTTCCTTCTCTTCTGTGGTGAATTTAAACCATTAATAATCCATGATAGAAGTCTAATTGCCATTTTTGGCAATCTGAAGCTCTTGGAGCATCAGCTTCAAATCAGCCTTAGCTTTCGGCCTTGCTCCTCCCACTGCTTCTGTTTTGGTAGGTGCCACTTGAATTTGTTGGGCCTTTGCTTCTTGCTCCTTACATTTAATAGCTGCTCTTGTCTTTGTTCTTTTGCACCTTCTAATCCCACTTTAGATATGTCCAAGACTTGCAGTAAATCTTCCTCCATAACTATAGCTCCAGTTTGGTTTTGTGCCTGCTTCACCTCTTTTCCCTTCTTTGTTTCATCCACATCTCTTCTCCTGCCTTCTGGTGACGGTGGACTTCCAGCTTTTAGTACATTAACCTAATAATCTCTCGCTTTCAAAATTGTATTAAGGCGATGTGCTTTTCCTGTTTGAAACACTATAATCCCAGCTGGGATATCCCATCTATACTCTATCTGTCGTTTTTTAAGTTCATTCACTAGAAATGCATATTCCTTTCTACTTCTCAGCATTTTAGGAAGGATTTCTTTCAATATTAAATTTCTTGACCAGCTACTTGAATTTTTTCCCCCTTATAAGAAGCTTGTAAAATTTCATTTCTCACTCTTTTGGTTGTAAAATAAATGACCACATCTCTTGGCAGCTGCTTGTGTCTAGCAATCCAAGAATTCACACGATAAATTTTGTCAATTTGAAACGCCACATCTGCTGGTTGTTCGGCTATTATCTCTGCAAAGGCTTCAGAAAATATTTCTCCTAAGATTCTCTTGTTTATTTTCCTTCAACCCTCTGATTCTTAAAGCAAATTCCATCGCCCTATATTGTACCAAAACAATCTCGTCATCTGCTTTCTCCACTTTAACCTGAACTTCCTCCATTTTATTTTCCAACTTTAAATTAGATTGCTTAATTTCCTCTACTTCTTCCTCCAACTGAATCAAATTTAAGGCCAGACTTTGAACTGCTATAACAAATCCTTCCTTAATTTCTTTATTTCCTTCTTGAATTTCTGACATCTGATTTTTCATTTCTGATATCTTATCTGCCATTTATTTAAATTTCTCTTCAATAAGAGAAGTTTGCAAATTTATAGCATCATTCAGGGATTCTTTCACAAAATCTTTCAAATTTTCCTGTAATGCTTCTAAATTTAATGCTTTTGTATCTGCTGTGTGGGCTGGGGATACTCCAGCATTTCTAGTAGCAGTTCTTTTTATTTGCTTGGCTGCCATCTTCCTTTAAATTTTTATTTTCCTAAGGTTAGAGTTAATAATAATTCTTTTTAAGTCTTCTACAAACACAGTCTTAAAACCTCTTGCCTTTGTCCTTTTATACCTATATTTAAAAGCCTCCAATAGTCTCTGGCAGCACGACACGAAATAACAACAGCTTTCTCACTTTCACTTTCCGCTTGTTAACTTGTTAAGCTCATGGCGCCATTTCCTTCTTATTTTCAAGTTGAAACAAGATAGCAGAGAGTTAAGAATCGTTACTTGCAGTTACAGTCCTCCTGCTTCTTTTCTGTCCGATATAAAATCCTTTTGTAATCCAATATCAGTCCCAGAGCTGGACGTGGTGGTTAATTCCGCAGGAGGCAGAAAAGCCTCGGATCCAGAGCACTTCAGGCTTTTGTAGGGAGCTTTACCCTTCAAACTGGTATCACCCCAGGAATTTTGGGGAAGCTCTACCTCAGCCCTTCTGCTCACCTCCCCCTTTTCTCCCGAGACTTTCGCTTGGCTCCGTGGGTGATGGCAACGGTCTTTTAGACCACCAGCCTCTGGATCTTGTGGAACCACTAAGACAGCGCAAATCAGCTGTCTAACGGTTTGGAAAACCTTTAATTCATTGTTGAGTGCAATTATAGCTCTGGGATAAAAACTATTCAGAAAACGTGTGGTCCAAGTTTTAATTGTTCTGTATCATCTGCTAGAAGGCAACAGTCCAAAAAGCAGGATGGGAAGAGTCTCTGAGAATGTTATACAACTTCCTCAAACAGCGAGATTTGAAGATGTCGTCCAGGGCTGGTAGCTGTGGTCCGATGATATTCTGGGCAGTTTTAATGATTCTCTGTAGAGCCTCTTTGTCCGCTACAGAGCTGCTCCCATAACATGCAAGAATGCCGTATGTCAGGACACTCACAATAGTGCTGCGATAGTAGGACAGAAACAGATTTTGAATTTAAATGCTGAATTTAGATCTAAAATTAAAGCAGTCCAAAGGAGAATGAAATAAAAATAGAACTGAATATGATTAAAAGATCACTAGAGAAGAAAGATGGGAGCTGAAAGCATGTCTTTTTGGTGCAGGTAGTCCTGCGAAGGAGAGTTTATGTAATTGAATATAATAGACTCCATCTTAGCTGCCTGAAAGAGATTTCCAGTCAATTAATTTATGCCCTTAATCTGGATGGAGAGGATTGTAGAAATACTATGCAAAATTTTGCTTTTCGCTTTCTTCTACTTTCATTAGGAACAAAAATTGAAGGAGTTTTTTTGTCCAAAGTTTGCACATATAATGGTATATGCTGAATATTTGTTATGTTCAAATATTTATTTATGGTAGATATTCGAAGATTTTTGGCACTTTAATGGGTTAGGAAATGTATTTCATTTCTTTATGTTTTCCATTCCTTGGCTTTGCCTTCAGATATTACATATTGCAGAAAGTTGTTAATTGATATCATTAATATAGTATGGCAATATTATACCTAAATATAATGTTCTGTGCTTTTTTTTTTAGGAAGGATCCTCATGGTTTTTTTGCTTTTCCAGTCACGGATGCTATTGCTCCTGGCTATTCCATGATAATAAAACATCCTATGGATTTTGGTACCATGAAAGAAAAAATTGCAGCAAATGAGTACAAATCAGTAACAGAATTCAAGGTAAATTAATGGAGATTTATTAACCCAATATTAATGTTCATATGAATCTTTGTTTTTTCTGCAACAAAGATAAGGTTCCAGGGATATACATAGAAATCTTTATATTCTACAGGAATGCGCTTCAATCTATAACTAAAAAGT